>NC_133457.1:8766538-9081923 GCF_048565385.1 Saimiri boliviensis | reverse complement strand
TAAATATATAGCACATTAGTAAAGAATGGTAGTTGAAACAAAAAGCAGGAAATGGGGTAGTGAATGATAGGGGGGCTTGTTTAAAAATTATGACCAGGAAAGACTTACCTGAGGAATATCTGCACAGAAATCTGAATGAATAAGGGGTGAGCCATTTGGATATAAGGACAGAGTATTCCAACAGAAGAAAGGGCAGAGGCCATATCACTGGCATTTGCTTAGCATATTTAAGGAGTCAAGTTTCAGTTATGCAAGCTGAGTAAGTTCTAGAGATCTTCTGTGCAACATTATAACTATAGATAACAATACTGTATTGTGCATTTAAAATTTTGTGAAGAGGGTAGACCTAAAGTGTTCTTACCACAGTAATTAAAAAAAAAGAGTAGCAAGGAGTCAGGGCAGTTGGGAGGCACTGGTTTAAGAAGGCAAGAGTGAGAGAAAATGATCTTGTAGATGCAGCTATGGTCCATATTATGTAAGGTCTTTTAGGCAGTGGTAGGAGTTTGGGGTTTTATTCCATATGTAATGGGAGGCCATTAGAAGATGTAGAACATAGAAGTTACTTGTATTTTAAGAAATTTTCATTTAAGAAAGTACAACTGCTCGTGATAGATGGTGTAGAGAGACAGAAGTGGATGTTGGAGATGACTCAGGAGGCTACTGCATTTGTCCAGCTGAAAGCAGTGGTAGTTTGGGTCAGGTAATAATAACCATGGAGAAGATAAGAGTGGTTGAAAATGAGCTGCATTGGAAAAGCACACCTCACAGACTTTGCTAATGAATTGAAAGTAAGATACAAGAAAAAGTGAGGAGTCAAGATTTATTCCATAGGCATGAGCAATTGGGTGAATGATGTTGGGTAACACTGGGGGAGGAGCAGGTTGTTTTCAGATTGAGGTTGCATCAATAATTCTATCACAAACATGCTTCTAATGTTGAGAGACAATATGGAGTACTAGCACAGTGTAACTTCAGTCACAAATTACCCATCTGCCCATCTGGAATGATCACACCAATGTGTTACTACCAGAAATGCAAAGAAGGCAGCTCTTTAAACAATATTTTAAATATTTATAGTTTAATATTAAACTCTCTGACTCTTTGCCATCTCCTGTAGCCCCAGTCATACAATAAATTCTTCCTTGGTTTGGCATGATTTGAGCTCACTTAAATGATTCTAATTGCATTTGTGTATTTCTTCCAAAATTATCTTTATGTTAATAAGTTTATTATTAACATGAGACATATATTAATATAATTAAACCATAACTAATTAACAGATTAATATACAGTATTGTGAGTTTGTGAGAGCAATGTGGGTTGTGTGTGCATGAATTAGAACTGAAGAATGAATCCAAGCATCTCTAGGTTGTCAGTGTTAATTCTGAAGGATCGCTGTACTTGATGCTGTGCCTTATTTAAAGAGAGGAAGAGAAATTGATTTAATAACCTGTCACATTATACAACACAAGAAGAACTTGAGAAGAAAAAGCTCTCTGGTATTCTTAGTAGAGAGAAAAATATTGTGACAGCGCCATGGAGAAATCTTTGTGTGCAGAGAACTGGTAGAAATTATGCTGATGAGTTAAGGATGTTAGAAAATACATTGCTTTCATGGAATAAATTTGACCACTTTACCACAGCCATAGAAGGCAATTTCCCTCTCTTACGTAAGGGGAGTAAGGAAATAGAAACTCCAATTGTTTTTACCCTTTTTCTCATTCCTTAAAATGACTTACTCTGTCATTTTTCTCTGGGGATTTCTGATATATTTAACTGAGGTGGGAAAGAACAACAAAATATAATAATATGACAGACTTGTAGAGTTCAAACAAAAGAGTTTAATACCTTAGTGTTAAACTCTGACATCCTGGAGAAGCCAGATTGTAGGTTAGTGACTAATAATATTAGAGAATTGTCAATACCTTCCAGCCAAAGACCACCAGAACACACCTATAATTGAACATGCTGGGCTTACTGCTCATTACCACAGGGAGAATACATCTCATGGGGAACTGTGAAGTATCTTAGTCAAAAAGTTTAGAAAAGAACTTAAAGAATTTGAGTTAGTGGTTTACAGAAGGTTTAAGAAAAGACAGCTTTATTCTGGATTAGAAGTTATCAAGAGGCCAGGACTATTCTATGATTGAGTACCTTAATAAGTCTTATTTAGAAGAAGGGGTGAATAGGCCAAGGCTAAAACTAAAGCTATAATTGGTAAAGAAGCAGCAATCACTCATTTTAACCAGGATAGGGAGACGTTTGGTCATTTTTGTGTTTTGGACAGCGTTCATGTTTTGATCTGGCTCCAGCATGATTATGGAACAGTATAGTTTTTGGCTTGCTCCATCATAGGGATGAGTGACCTTGCCTTATGTTGATGCTCTTTGAAAATTTTCTTTATTAAATAGGAAACACTAAAGCCCAGCTGTGAGTACCAGGCCAATTTCAAGTAGTACAAGGCCAGGCTGATATCACCAAGTTAGCTCCCAGATAGCAGCGGCTACCTTTTTCTTGCTTAGAGTGCAACCTAAAAATTAACCTGTTATACTTCAAAAACATCTTCTCAACAATGGGTCAGCTTGTTGGCTAAGGAAAGAAAAATCTGTTACAATACAACTTGTGTTCAGTGTAACCTATTTCTCAGCTCTCTCCAAAGAATGGTATTTAATGAATGCAGTGTACATGCAATTCATAAGTTTATTTTTCTCTTTAACCTAAATTTGCCTTCTACTTTTCCTCTATCTCCCTGATCAGTTAGAGGTAAAATTCCCAGGAGCTCTTTTGAAGACACTCAGTTTCTGCTCATCTCTCCTATAGAAAGGTTTTTATGAAGCACTCTGAGTCTATCAGACAGGGCATGAGTTTTCACAAGGATTTTGGCCAGGAGAATGTACCTCATGTTTATAGAGGCAGTTGGATGGTTTCATTTCAGCTCCCACTTAGTTGTGATTTGGGGAAAGTCATCATTTTCCAAAAGTTTCATTTTGAAAGCATCACCTGGTCACTGACATTCATTTAATAAATATCTACCATATGCCATGAACCCTCTTTGTCATGAGATATGAGAACGAACAGTTACGATCCCTGCACTCATGAAACTTATATTCTAAAAGGGACAGAGAGATGTATGAATCAATGTTGTTTTTTTTTTTTTTTTTTTTTTTTTAAGATTTGGGTAAGGGATTCAGGGGAAAGCATACTCAACTCTATATTGGGAATAGGAGCCCAAGAAAGTTTTATAGAGAAGATATTACTTTGAAGTAGTTCATAGGTAATGAGTCTGTCAGGTATATTAGGTAGAGAATAACATTGCCTAGAAAGGGAAAATTATGCTGTGTGCAAAGGTCTGACCTCAATAGGGGAATCCCCAATCTCCAAATCTTGAAAATTCTAATGAAAAATGGTTCTTGGTAGGACCTTATAAAGGGGTCATCATCTTCTTGGCTAAAGCTCTGCCTAAGCCATACCCCCAGAAGATAATATCTCTTCTATTTTAAAAGACCGTTTGAGAAGGGCAGTCTGCAATCATCATAGGGAGCCGATGGGCTTTGAATTATGGAAACTTTCTAGCACAGATGGTGTTCAATAGCACTCAGTGAGGAGAGGAAGGGATGTTTCAGGAGGGAAGGGGGCCAGTTTTTGAGGGTTTAATCCTTTGAAAAGAGAATAACCCTGATACAGCCTTAAACCTGAATTACATTGCTTATGTGCCAGCATTTTCCTATGAATTTATCACAGGAGACAGAATACGTTAATGTTAAAACAGCTGAATTTTTTACGTCTTGAGATTTGGGGAAGGGAGAAGCTTAGGAAAAAAGTCATTAATGGAAACACACTTACATTAATTCCATGATTTCAGCATTGTGATGTATACCCGTACTCATGTATCTCCCATAGAGTTCCACACTCCTTTCATTCGTTTTACTTCATTGCAGTTTTGTCTCTTAGACAATCTCATACACTCTATGTGATTTGCACTTACTGACAAACTAACAAACATTGTATGTCTCTTTCTAGAACACTCACACACACACCCTTATGCACTTTTAGATTCAGTTCACTAACAGTTAAGTTAGTAGGCTTACCAAATGAAGCAGACTCAATAAATCAATGCAAAAGCAAACTATGTCAGTTTTACTTTCCACAGAATCTTCCAAACTAAACAAATCCATTTCCTACAGGTTCTTTATTCAAGAATTAAAGGTAGGGAAAGGTAAGTGTCATGAGGGTGAGACCTTTGTCACTGGATCTCCAGAACCTAGAACAAAGCCTGGCACCTGCTTGGCACTAAATAAGTATTTCACTACATGAGTGAATGAGGTTCTCTCTTGCTGTATTTGATTGTTTGGAAGGTCTGTTATAGAGATAAGCATACCCCGTCAAGTTATAGCATATCTATTCTCAATGAAATACTTATTTCCTGATAGCAAACAGGTTAAGAACGTCTTCTTGTTGTTTGAATCAGCTAATTGGCATGAGATTTTGCCCAAGTCTTTCTTTGGAGGAATGTTCCCTGATAAATTTTTCAGATTAATTATTTTTATTTTATAAATACTAACTGTATAGCTAAATACGTTTCCAAAAAATGAACACAGCTGTAAAACCAGCATTCAGATCAAGAAACAGAATACCAACAGCACTTCTAAAATTCTTCTTGAGCCACTTCTGCTTATTGCCCCTCATTCTGTGCCAGGAGTAACCACTCTTCTGACTTCCATCAGTGTAGATTATTTTTACTCTCTTTGACTTTTATGTACATTATATATTACAGCACATGTGCGCTTTAGTGTCTGGCTTCTTTCATCTAATGTTGTATTTGTGAGACTCATGGTGTTGCATGTAGTCATTCATTCATTATCATTGCTGTATGCTGTTCCATTGTATGGCTAATACCACAATTGATTTATCCATCCTACTGCTGATAAACATAGGAGTTGCTTCCAGCTTAAGGCTATGAAGAATTATGCTGCTATATCCCTGTGTACAATAGCAAAGACCTGGAACCAACCCAAATGCCCATCAATGATAGACTGGACAAAGAAAATGTAGCACATATACACCATGGAATACTACGTAGCCATAAAAAATGATGAGTTCATGTCCTTTGTAGGGACTTGGATGAATCTGGAAGCCATCATTTTCAGCAAACTGACACAAGAACAGAAAACCAAACACTGCATGTTGTCACTCATAAGTGGGTGCTGAATGATAAGAACATGTGGGCTCAGGGAGAGGAGCATCACACTGGGGGCAGTTGTGGGGGTAGGGGAGGGACAGCAGGGGGTGGGGAGGGTAGGGAGCAATAACATGGGGAGAAATGCTGGATATAGTATACACCTAAAGTAAAATATAAAAAAAAAATTATGCTGCTATAAACATTCTTGTAGATTGTTTCAATGAACATATGGATACATTTCTTTTGAATAAATACCTAGAAATGTGATAGGCAAGACTATGTTTAGCTTTAGTAGAGATTTTCAAATAGTTTTCTAAAATGCTTGTACCAATATGCACTCTCAGCAGGAGCCTGCAAGAGTTCTGATTGCTCCACATCTTCTCCAACATGTTATATTGCCTGTCTTTTTCACGTTAGCCATCCTGGTCAATATGTAGTAGTGTCTCATTGGGATTTTAATCTGCATACCCTTTATGAATAATAAGATGGACAGTTTCATGTATTTACTGGGTATATGGGTATCCTATTTTGTGACATACCTCTGTGTAATAAACATTTCATTTAAAGTCCAACTGCATGTTCATTCTGTATATGTGACCCCAACCTCAGCAGTTTCTCTTAATCTGTTTTCAGTTCACTCCTACAGTCATTATTGTAATGATAGCCAATAGCCTGTTAATTCTTAGCTATTACAGTCATTTTTTCATTACTCTTTTATTGTGGTACTTTATACTGTTATAATTATTACTTATATGATTCCTGGTATCTTTTTATTCAAAATGCTATTGTTGATTCTTTTTAATGATAATCATCATACATATTATGTCATAGGCTTCATAGCAATCTGCATTATATCCCTGTACCAGCTAAGAGTACTTTCAGCTGTATCAGAAAACTAGGCTAGAGGATCTTAAACGAATATGGTTAATTTTTCTTATCTAACAAGAAGTTTCTGGTTTGCGTCAGCTGCTCCATACTACCACCAGGAACCCAGATTCTTTCTTACCTTTTCTCTCCTCTCCCTAGAGAGCTTTCTGCATTTTTGTCTTCATAGTTGTTGCCCCCTGGACACAGAATTTGACTGAATTGCCAAATATATCAACATTTTAGGCAGGAAAAACGATAATGGGAGGAAGGCTGTACACTCTGTGTGTCTGGAATCCTTTTTTAATGAACAAAATTTTGTCCCCACAACACTAATCAGTTGATTTCTGATTATATCTCAATGGTCATCTTATGGCCAGTGTGTCACTGGTTACTATTAGATGCAAGGGAGGCTAGAAAACTAATCGTTGGCTTTGAAACTCCTAAAGCAGATGAAGGCAAGGGAGAAGGATGCTGGTTGGTGTCAAGGAAAAAAAACATACAGTATTTGCTGTATGTTGTTAGAGGAAAGAAACTACAAACATCAGGCAGATTCAGCTTATTTTTAGCCTTGGGGAAAATAGCACTGGAATGGTTTTGAAAAATAGATAATTCCCTGTGCTGGTGCTGGTGCACCTTCTACGTGTCACTCACTGTGATTTAGGGAGCACTTGCTATGTGTTTCCTAGCAGGTCTTCTGGTTAGTGATGTACTCACACTTCATTAGGTTCTGCCATCTTTTGTCAGTTACCACGTAGATTAACCTTTAGAAAAATTGATGATAATGCACACATGTGCACACACTCAATGAAATAGAGAAACAGAATGTCTCATAATAAGTCACTCTCAAAAAACATAAAGAGTATGCCTTTCATTTGGTTGTATTTGTAGTTTTTTATTTTTTATTTTTTTATTAATATTGAGACCAAGTTTCAATCTGTTGCCCAGACTGGAGAGCAGGGGAGCCATCTCGGCTCTCTGCAACTTCCGTCTCCTGGGTTCAAGTCATTCTTGTGCCTCAGCCTTCCAGGTAGCTGGAACTACAGGCGTGTACCACCACACCTGACCTTGTAGTTTTTTATAAACCAGATAAATATTATATGTTTTTGTTTTTTGTAGGTAAATATGGGAACTTTACCTCTAGAAACGTGTCTCGTTTCTATTTTAACTACACTAATGAGTATTTAGAGTGAAAATTCCAACGAATGAAAGCCTAAGAAACTGTTTATTTTCAAAAGCCCTGTGAAATTGCTGATGACAAATGGCAAAATGATTTCTTACATAGATTATCTTTTTTCAACATCCAAAAATTTAGTCTTTTGTGATAATATATGTTTTTAGTGACTTCTGTGATAGATGCCTCATGCTTTAAAGAAAATTCATGGATTTCAGAGTTTAAAAATTAAAGATAAAATCCAAAATCTTTTACTACATGTTGAGTAGGGCTAGGAAAGTTGCTCATTGTCTCAGCCTACAGATCTCTGTTTTGTACAACAGTAGTAATGCCTATTTCAAAGATTTATTATGACAATTAAAGGGTATCATGTTATCAGATCTCCTTAGTCAAGGCCAGATTGCAAAGGCTTTCAATGTCAGTGTAGAGAGCTTATATTCTATAGAGAGTTTGGGTCTGAGATGTAGATAGGTATGTGAGAAAGACTCATCAATAATATACATGTGATTTCCCCTTTTTAAGGATTAATTTGACTTTGTCAAAAATTTTCCAACATTTCCCATTGTCATAAGGAACTTCAGATGTGAATATTTAAATTTAATTTTTTTACCTGAAGTTGTAATTAAATTATTTCAGTAAAACAGGTTTTTAAATGAAATGAATATATTAAATATAACAATAAATATGAAGTAGCCTTGTTTTCTTTTAAATTCAGCCCAATTTATATGCAGAATTTTTAGATACATAAATTCATTTATGTATCTCTACAGCAAAGCTGTGAAGTCAGTGGTGTTACCTTTATTTCTAGTGAAGAGACCAAAACTCAGAGACCTTGTGATTTGACAAAGGTCATACAACCAACAAAGGGGCTTTTTGGGGCTGGATGGTATCTCGTTCCCTGTTTTAATCCCCGTGTTTGGCCCAGTGCCTGGTATGTGGTAGGTGCTCAATAAATATTTGTCAAAGAAACAACTGAATGAAGAAATAAATAAATCCCAGACCGTAAGGCACTGAGGTCGTTTTAAAATTGAGATGAAATGTTCAAATGGCACATTGAGCAAACAGTTACTGTGGATGTTGAAGCATAGATAGTCAAAAATGATTTGGAGGTGGAGGTGCAGGGTATCTAGTTTTCCACCCCTCTTTCCACAGCTTTTCTCCCAGGAATGGCCTGAGAAAGGAAACAAGAGGACAGGTAGTGAAGCTGAGGAACCAGGGAGAGAGCACACAGGATCTACTACCACCTTTCAGCAGGCCTGGGGCTCAGTGCATCTCTCATCATACTCTGAGAGTGATAAGGTGCATTTATGGGTTAGTCATCCTGCTAGAGAGTGGACTTCTCAGGGGCAGGGACTGGGCATTAGTCATTACTGAATTCTTAGCATATATCCTGAAAGTCAGGGTTTCATAGATACTTGTGAATGTGAACTAGGCATAAAGATGTGCTAAAAGAAGTGTTTCCCATGCAACAGAATTTTATCTTCTGTAAACAAATTCCCAAGAACACCAGGTTCATCAGAGTGGCCTCAGGGTCTAATTATAGAGCCAGTGGGGTAGAGCTTGATCTCAAAGATCAGAATATTCAGATAAGTAATCAAATCTAAGAAGAAGTAGGGAAATAATTCAGTGTCCTGTAGATAGGTTTCTCTGGCCAAATCTCAGAACCCAGCTTTGCTACACAAATAATTTCCATCTCCATAATATCAATCAGGGTCTAGTCAGAAGAAAGAAACCACATGTTATTTTAAGAAATATGTGTGTGTGTCTGTGTGTGTGTGTATATATATATATAAAATTTAGTATAAAGAATCATTCACGGGGAATTAAGGATGTGAAAAGGCAAATAGGAGACACTAAGGTATCAAAAAAATAGCAACTACAGAAAATTGGAAGGCTGAGGGATGAAATTACCTGAAGGCTCATTCACTCATATGTGTGACATATTCACTGGGGGCCTAGCTAAAGTTGTTGCTCAGAATATCTTGATGTGGCCTTTTTATATGGCCAGAACTTTACAACATGGTATTTGGATTCCCAAGTTAATTATCGAGAGAGAGAGAGAGAGAGAGAGAGAGACACTAAACAGAAGTCATACTGCTTTTATACTTAGTTTTATGTGATGTTCAATTTTATGTGTCAACTTGACTGGGTCACAGGGTGACTGATTATTTCTATGAGAATGTTTTTGTATGAGATTAGCATTGAAGTTGGTGGACTGAGTAAAGCAGATTGCCCTTCCTAATGTGGGTGGACCTTATCCAACAGCTGAAAGTCTGAGCAGAACAAAATGGCTGACCCTCACCCAGGTAAAAGAGAATTCCTCCTGCCTAACGGCCTTCAAACCAGGACATAGTCTTTATCCTGCCTTTGGACTTGAACTGAAACATTGAGTCCCCCTAGTTCTTCGACCTGCTGGCCATCACACTGGAACTATACCATTGACTCTCCTGGGTCTCCAGCTTGCTGACTCACCTTTGCAGATCTTGGGAACTACCAGTCTCCATAATCATGTGAGCTGTGAGCTAATTCCATTTTTTTTTTTTTTTGAGATGGAGTCTTACTCTGTTGCCCAAGCTGTAGTGCAGTGGCACGATCTCAGCTTATAGCACCCTCCCCTACCCGAGTTCAAATGATTCCCCTTCTTCAGCCTCCTGAGTAGCTGGGACTACAGGCACCCACCACCACGCCTGGCTAATTTTTTTGTATTTTAGTACAGATGGGGTTTCACCATGATGGTCACGATGGTCTCGATCTCCTGACCTCATGATCCACCTTCCTTGGCCTCCCAAAGTGCTGGGATTACAGGCATAAGCTTCTGCACCTGGCCAAGCTAATTCCTTATAATAAATCTTTCTCATTTTTTTTCTCTGTCTCTCTCTCTCTCTCTCTCTCTACACACACACCCACCCACCCACACACACACACACACACACACACACACACACCCCCTATTGATTCTGTTACTCTCGAAAACCCTGTCAAATACATTTCAGAGATAATGCACGCTGTCACACTGTTGTTTGAGGCAGTTACCAAGGTTCACCCAGGTCAAGGTAGGGAACAAGGATCTTATCTCTTGATGACATGTTAGTGTCATGATATAAGAAGAATATGTGGGGCAGGTTATATCTTGGTGCAGCCATCTTTGGAAAATGTAATCTACCACAACATTTTACTCAGCCTGGGCTTGCATGGAGTTCATAGATGTGATAGTGTTCTTGCTGGATTCTGAATGCCCAGCAGGAGCTGGTCAATGAAAAAGAGAAGAAGATAATTTCAGGTAAAAGGTAAAGCCAGTTATAGTCCCAGAGGTAGTAGGTGGATTTATATCTAGAAGATTACCCCTAGTTCAGTATGTTTGGTTTCCTTGAACGGTAAGGGTCTGAACTTACCATATCTTTATTTTTTCCACGAGAAAACCAAGGTTGATACCAATCATATTGAAGATACTACTGTTGAAAGAAATGAGGGAATGTTATTTTGAGACTAGTTCACCCACTGTTCTCCTAATTCCTGCTCTATCTGGACCCACAGAAAATGTTAATATACTTCATTCCCCAATGAAGCAGGACAGTGCATGCTTCCAGGGTATGAGCATAAAAAGGTGAGGAAAAAGATGTTAAGATGTCAGCAACTCTGAAGAGCATTCTTGGTGCTGAAATCTGATGATACAGTCCTGTTCTTAAAGATCTCCAAGGAGACTCCTCAGTCATCCTTAGAATATCTGATTTCAATTTCCAGCAACTCTTCTAATCAGGATGGGTCCCACTGATTCTTATCTTTTAACTAAGATTACCTTCCAGGGCACAGGAAATCACTCTCCTGTTCCATCCTCAGTTGATAGAATTGTAAGACAGTTGGCCACCATCAGCTTGGAATAGAAATACTTTTCTGTTTCTGGTTCTTTCTCCTTTACCCTCCCTATTTTATCCAGGGATTACTTTATACCTCTGTAATGTTTCCTTCATTCATTCCTTCATATCTCTTTTCCCCTCTACTATAAACTGTCAGAACTTTCTCCCTGAACTACCAAAGTGGCTTAATAACTAGTTTCCCAAACGATTGTCTTTCCCCACCCCTCATCACACTAAACATCAATAGGACTTCTTCATGGAGGGTGTTCAACAAAAACATGTGTTCTATTAGAAGACAGTTATGAATTACTTCTCAGCCTTCTCTTCTTCAGGCTGAGTAATCTTAATGCCCGCTCCCCTGCCAGATGGTGGCTCTATGTGCATCTCTAACATGGCTTAGTGTGATATCTGCTATCCCGAGTCTAATGAATTCCAAATAGAGACCTTCTGGTAGCACCATTATTAATTAGCATCCTTTCTTAGAACATCTAAAAGAAGCTGGTTTAGGGGGAGCAACATGTACCAACAAAACTAATGAAATTTGGAAGTTGGCTGTTTAAAAAAGAAGGCGGAGGAAGCGGGAGGCGGGGGGAAGTAAAGAAGGAGGAAGGAGAAGAGGAGGAAGTCGTGTAGCCCTGCTGCCTGCTTGTTCAGGCAGAGGTTATTGGACTTTTCTCCTTGACTTCCTTTCCCTGTCCTTTGATCCCCTCACCCACTAACTTCTTGTCCTTTCACCTCAAAATCGTAACTACTTGTTTTTTAATGACCACATTGTGCCCTGTTTGTGCCTAATTATTAGCTGCTGAAGCCCTCATATCATAAATCTATGTAAGTATTGCTTCTGTCGACAAAACTGGTTGTTCCTTGAAGGTAGGAACTGTTTCTTATTCATCCTTTTAGCTCTAAAATTTTAGCACAATGGGTGCACAAGATGCTGAGTGAATATTTCATAACTGAGTTGTTAAGCAAATTATTAGTAAGTGGAAGCGTTTTGCCTGTTTCGGCTAAGGCACCCATGTGGGCTCTAGAATGGTATCCTGTTGTGATTCCATTAAGATGCTCCTGGAGAGTTGCCCATGCTATGTGTTCTTCTGAAGACGCTCTTTTTAACATACCCAGGTCATAACTTAGCTGTCATTTCCTTGAGGAAACTTCCCTATTCACCCCCCATCAAATTTGTTCTCCCTTCCTTCTTAACAAAATTAAGGAACCCTAAATATGTTTCCTTGTATGTCTTGTGTCATAGACAATGACATATTTTACTCTTTAGTTATTAATTATCTTAATTAATAATTAATAATCATAGGGCCTTCAAGCTGCGGGCCCCATGAGAGAAAGGCCCATATGTATTATGCTTTCATGGTACTTCCAGTGCCAGTCAGATAGCCTGGTATGTTGTTGGCTTTCAAAACATATAAATAAAAATATGTATGAATGATTAATAAAAGCAGGATTTTTTCTTGTCTTAGTCTTCTCTTCTTTTTTCTCCCAACAGACAACTGTAATCATCTATGTAGTTATGATTGTGCTATGAAAAAGTAAAATCACATTAAAATAGAAAACATATAATGCATTGTTCAGAAACTCAGCAGCATCTTTTATTTCTGATTTTATATAAAAATTTCCCATTATTATAAAATATAAAGAAGTGGGGGATACATGGCTGGCAGGTCTTTCTTAAGTTATAAAAAGCTGGGCTAACTAATGGGCTTCAGCCATGTCTGCTCTTCCCTGTGAATGAGCATCATAGCTGTTTTGAGCATCATAGGTGCCATTTTGAGTAGCTGTTTTGAGCATCATAGGTGCCATTCATGTACTAAGAGAATATTATTACTGGTAGGAACATTGAAGAGTTTTATCTACAAAAGAAAAACAATTAATAATCCCAATAAAATCCTGGAATAATATTTCTATTCTTTATGCTTCAGCTGCTAAGGGCTGTCAGAGCACAACACTACAAGGTAAGCCAGTGATGGGGAGTCTCGGGGCTCATTCAACACAGTGAAAAGAAAGATTGAGTTCCCCACCCCTTCATTTTCTGAAAGTGATAAGGCTTATCCAGGTTTAATAAAATGAAAAACAAACAAAAATACAAAAGAACTAGAGCTAATATGGAGGGGTTGAGAGAATGGGGTGTAGGAGGAGAAATAATGGCTTCTTTTTCTGTTTCCTAAAAAATTCCTCTTGAAGTCTTGGTTTACTTCTGAAAGCCTTTGAAATGCACCTTACAGCAACCTTGGTAAAATGTGGTGCTTTTTGTTCATTTATCTAATATCTCTGATACTGTGTCCTCACTTCCTCCTAGTTCTTACTTAGATACTTTGGGGAGAATATGAGTCCTTTGCAGAGGTGGTTTCCAAAATCCCCTACTTAATTCTAAAGAGATGATCATTCACTTTAATTTGTCATAGGAATGTTTTTCTATGTGGAGAATAACATAAGCTACTCCTACGATGTTCTAATAATGGATGGATGTTCCATGGTCGTTTGTCTTTCAGCTTACACCTGCCAATGGTTACTTTCACCTATTTAGAGTAAAGTAGGAAGTGTGTTGGGCTTAGGTGTCAAGATTGCCCTGTGTTCAAATTTTAGTGCCACTGAAGTTTTCAGCAAATTATTAATTCTGTAAAATAAAACTAATTTCTATACTTGTGCCAGTTAGAATTTTGGGGCTGCAAGTGAAGTTAATAAAAGTACTAGTTATTTAAATCAAACAGAAATGTATTTTTTTTCACATATTAAAGAAGTCCAGAGCCTGCTAAAGCAGATTCATGGAGCCACTAGGAATCAAGTTTCTTTATCCTGTTGCTTCTCCAATCTCCATGTGCAGTTCTCCCCTGTGGTTCAAGATCTACCTGATCTCCATGGGTCAGTCTGCATTTCAGCCAGAAAGAAAAAAGAAAGAGGAAAGATGTTCATGCCTGCCTCTCTTTAATGGCCTTTCTGGAAATTGTAACAGTGTTTCTGCCAGAACATAGAGAGGTGTCATACCTAACTGTAGTTGGGGGCTGGGAAAGATAGGCTTTACTTCAGATGATCATGGGTCAATATAAAAAATGATAGACCTATTTCTCCAAAGAGAAAAGGAATGACATCAGGGATCTTTGCTACCTCCATCACCTGAACGTTGTGACTATTAAGTGAGATGATTTATAAAAATAAACTTTACAAGTTGTAAAAATCTGTATTTTTGGTACTTTTCATTATTAGAATATCATTAGTACTATTTTTTTGTGAGAAGAAATGCAGAAAAAATCAAGACTGAAGAAACTAGGGTTGTCCATTTCTCAAACAGCAGTTGTTAGGCAAAGTGTCATTCTGGTGAGTTATTGTTGAGATCTGTTTTATGAAGGATTATTGTAAGGAAAATACATCATTCATTATTCATCAACATAGAGGATGAAGAGGGAGAAGAGATAGATGGTCCATCTCTTTCATTTTACAGATGAGGAAATGAGATCCAAAGAGAGGATGTTATTTTTCCAAGGTTGTAAAATTGGTTAGCAGCAGAACCAAAATTAAAACTCAGGACCCCTGACAGAATATTCAATATCCTGTCCATCGCATGTGCCCTACCTCCCACAAATAAAAATTACAATATGAGGCATAATTGAAGTATCAAAGGCAGTTGTGGTAGAGAAGTTGCTAGCATTTTCTGGAAACACAACGGACTGACTGGTATTTGCATGGAGGCCTGGATGACTTGACCTCTCAAGGTGACTCCCACCCCCATGCCTTCCTTGAGGACTGGAGTTAAAATTCACAGTGCCTCATTCAACATTGCCTCTGTGTCCTTTCCTTCTTAATCATAGAGTTAATATTGGCCATCCTTTGGCTATACCTTGATTCAATTCTTATATAATTCTTAAAATCTGTTTAACGTCTTGTTCATTCTTTGTTTGCTGCATTCTGGATCCAGGGATTCTCAGTTTATAACCTCCTGGTGTTTTTTGTCATCTTAGCTTTTCTGACCTGCTCCGAACAGCTGTGCCCCAAATAGCGGACGGGGGGAAAGCAGTTCCCGCTGTGTGTCATAGCCCTCTTTACACCTTTTTCCTCACATTAGGGAAACCTATTTCTATCTTCAAAATGTAACCTTTAACTTCTTTTATGAACACTGGCAACAAACTTTTAACACACTTGCAGCCCCACCAGCTGCCTTGTTGATTTCTTGCTTGAATTTCTAAGGAGTGCTGTTCACTAGTTACTGTGATCTTTGTGTTTTATGCTTGGTGTTTTGTTTTAATGCCAGGTGGTGTCTTGTTTCTGTTTTGGCCTTTGTTATTTTCTTCTGTGCCCTCTTTAATTTGAGATGACTTTGATTCTTTGTCGCGGCAATCTGTTTTCTGCTGTGTCAGGTTGTATGCGTTTCTCTTTCCTTAATCTCCTCTGGCAGCCTTTATTAATTCATGTAATTTTGCTGTGCTAAGTGGGAAACAGTCACTTTACACAACAGCAATTACCTTAGGAATTTGCCATTTCCATGTTATTCGCCCTTATTGCATGTTACTTATTTTTCTTTCGAACATGGGTTCTTCAGCCTGAGTTTACGTAGCAGAAATTTCTGATGCCTACACCATTCTATTCTTTTTTCACTGACAGAACTCTGCATGGAGGACATGTGAGAGAGAGGCAGTTGTATTCAGCTGTAAAATTACAGTTTCCAGCCTCCCTTGAATCTAGGGCCGGCCATGCAATAGTGCTCTTACCAGTAGGATGTCAAACAGAAGCCTGAGCAAACCTGAGCAGGGGATTCCTGAGTTTGGCTTCCCATAGATGTCAGCATTTTCTTCTTGCTCCTTTCTCATTCCTGCTCCCTGGAACTTGACACAAGGAATGAAGCTGCCACTGTTGTTTTTCAGCCATGAAAAAGGCCCAGAAGATCCTGGAGACCTCAGCTCAGCCCTAGCATTGTGGTGCGCCTAATGGATGCCAGAAACTTCCTTGCTCCACAATTCCTGTTAAAGAAAAAGCCTCTCATGAGTTTGCATCACTGTTGTGGGATACTATCTCACTCTCAGCTAATTGCAATTCTTAAGTGATCAGCTTATAACTAAAGAAGTTCAGCCTTTGTTTTGGGCACTGTGATGTGCCACCCAGACCCTGTGCATGGAAAAATTTGTTGCCTTAGTCTTTGGCAGTATTCTCTGCAGACAGTCTTCAGCAGTTAGCCCTTTCAGGGATTACCTCAGCTCCAAAGAGCTTCCTTACCCAAACTCATGCACCTTCCTGGAGTGGCCCACACACAACAAATGATGTGAGAGCCTATAAAGGCCTGGCCATATCAGCCCAACTTGGGACAATGCCAAAGGTCTATTTACAGCTTCCCATAGAAGTGTCAGTGGTTTTTCACTGCGCCCACATCACAGCTTAACTTTTCACTCTCTCGACTCCCCTGCCCACTCCTGATTTCTGTCCTTCCCATCCACAGGTACTGGTCCCAAAGGCATACCTTAATAAATACCTGTACACTAGGATCTGTCTCCAGATCTGCTTCTTGGATAACCCAACCTGTAACACCTGCTAAATTGCTTTTCAGTCTACAGATGCATATGGCATGCTACTCAATGCCAGGCTGTCTGCTATGCCTTGATTGCTGATAGTGGTGGAGGTCAGGAGCACAAAGATGGCTAAGACGCAGTCCTTATTCAGAAGTAGCTATAGTGGAGGAGTCAGGCACATAAATAAATAACTATCTTGTAGGGTGGTGGCTCCCTTATAGGGGTGATTATATGCAAATATATGGGACAGGTTGAAAAACCACCTGGGACACACACAGAAGGCCTCTTAAGGAATGTGAGGTTTGGGAGGGGTCTTGAAGAATATGATGGTGTTTACCACAAAAAGTAGGAGGTGAAGGGCCTTTTGAAAAGGACAAATATGCATTAGAAAAATGTAAGAGGCTGAAAGAAAATGGCATGACTGAAAAACATGATTTTCTGGTAGGAGTGGAGATGAGGCCTAGATAGGTGAATTGAGGCCCAATAGTACCTGGCAGTATACAAGTCTTCAGGAAACCATTTACGTTTGTTTGGATCAAAATGAATCTTATATGAGAATTTTAGGATTTTTGAAAGAGCAATTAGTGGCCATGTAAGAGATAGATAAGATGGGGGAGAAACCAGAGGTAAGGAAACCATTGAAGAATCTGGTAGTATATTTTGGCAATAGAAGATGAGGTATTGAGCTAGAGCAGGGACTGTGGGTACAATGAGGATGTGACAGATTTAGGAAATTTTATGGAAGAATTATCAAGGCCAGGACTCTGACTTATATGGGTGGTGAAGAATAAGGTGGAGTCAAGATGACTAAGAATTTTATACAAGGAAATATTTTCGTGGTACTTTCAAGAGTCAGGATAGGAAATATGAGAGATTTCAGATATTGAAGACATCAAGAAGACAACTTGAACTAGATTTCTAAAACAGAAATGTCTCTGGCCTGCAAATATAGGTTTATAATATACCATCGTGTTTGTGTTACTTGAAGCTTTACATCTCTTTGATGTTATTCAAAGTATATAGAATATGAAAAAAATTGCAAAGGAAAGAGCCCCTGGGAAACATCTGTCTATTGGAACTCGAATAAATATTGCTTAATCGTGAGTAGGGAGATGATGTCTAAATATTGGTGTCCTCACTTCTCTTCATTGGCATGAAGTGTAACTCCCTCTTTTACTATTCTAGAAAACTGTAGGCTAGCTTTATGGCTTTATCTTTTGTGCATTTTCTGGCCAAAGCTCGCCTCTTTTTTATGCTCCTGAATTCCCTTGTTATTATATTAAAGGAAATGTCCCATTAGTGTTCTCAAGTCTTAACAACTTTAAGTAACCTCTTATTTCTCCTTTAAAAAGATGAGATTTTCTAGGCTGGGAGTGATGGCTCATGCCTGTAATTCCTGCATTTGAAGGCCAAGGCTGGTGGATTGCCTAAGCTCAGGAGTTCAAGACCAGCCTAGCCAACACAGTGAAATCCCATCTCTACTAAAAATTTAAAAAAAATGACTGGGCATGGTAGTGGGCACCTGTAATCTCAGCTACTTGGGAGCCCGAGGCAGGATAATTGCTTGAACCTGGGAGGTGGAGGTTGCAATGAGATGATATCACAACATTGCACTCCAGCCTGGGCAACAAAAGTGAAACTCTGTCTCAAAAAAAGAAAAAAATCCTTTGAGTATATACCCAGTAATGGGATTGCTGGATCAAATGGGAACATCACACACCCGGGCCTGATGGAGGGTGGGGGGACTAGGGGAGGGATAGCAGGGGGTGGGGGAATTGGAAGGGATAACATTAGGAGACATATCTAATGTAGACGACGGAGGAATGGATGCAGCAAACCACCATGGCATGTGTATACCTATGTGACAATCCTGCATGTTCTGTACATGTGTCCCAGAACTTAAAAGTATAATAAATAAAAAGTAAAATGAGATATCCTAAACTCAGAGTCATAAGGTGACTGGCTTGTACAGAAAGCAGTAGGAATTTTGCTACTTCAAATTCTTAATCCTTGAATCAGGTGAGTTTTCTTCAGCAGATTCGAACTCAGTCCTGAGCACTTATCCTATAAACTTTTTGAAAGCGCAACTTTTTGGTGAGCTGTAAACAATAAGTAACTGTGTTGAATTGAATCAAATGGAACTGAACCAAGCCTATAAAAATGTCTTTGGTAAGGGATTTTGACAGTCACTACTGACTCCAAATATGTGGTTTTCTGTAAAGGTTGATTATATATATGTATGTTTCATACATACGTATAAAATGGAAATATTAATATATGTGTAATTGTATTTAAGAATAAAACCCAAACTCATCTTTATATGAGGTGGATAGAAAGTCAGTGATGACAGAAGAAGTAAGATGTACTAGACATGGGATATGGCTTAGAAAAGTAGCATTTACACTGACGTCCAGAAATTGGACAGAACACTTTTTTTTCTCAGGGATTAAAGTCAAACTCACAGATCAGGTCTTTAGGCAAAGCCAAACTCAACTGTCAGTTGTGAGTATCTTCTGTGTACTAAAACTGTGGTTTATTGTGTCGTTGCTGTTTATTTGCATTGATTGGCACACAGATAATAGTACTTTACTTTTCTAGCATTTGTGGCATAAGCAATATAACCCCTATTTCCAGATGAAGAAACCTAGACTCTTGGAGTTGGATTAATTTAATCATGTAACTGAAACCTAGACTCCAAATAAAGTCTAACCTAAGGCCCTATATGCTCTCAAACATGTCCACACTGCTTCCATTAAATGCCTTATTAAAGCAGGTACTGAGCTTCAATGAGAGAAAGTAAATACAGTTCACAGATGTCTTAATTCTCTGAGTTATATATTATACATCTCAGGGGCAAGAAAATCTGAAGACTGTCTAGACTTTGTCTCAACTATTTCCCATTCCATCTGTCATTCCTTTGATGTAATTTATAGATATAATTAAAATGAGCTCAATTCGTTTTTTTGTATTTTTCACGTCTTGTGTCTCTCCTCTCCTTGATTTCTACATAGTAACCCTCCATTAATGTATGAACTGTTTCTAAAATGTTATCATTGTCCCTTAGTAACAATAACTAAACTACTAACTCTGGTGGATTATGTCTTTACTGTGACCATCGTTGTCTCCCAAACATAAATTAGGGGGAGGCATTTGTTTTTATGCTTTGCTGTGTGATGCACCAACATAACTTACAGACACAGAAGGACTGACTGATGGCAGTTAAAGACCAAAGTGCCTTAGTTTGTCTAAATAATGACTTTGGAGTTGTCATAATTCTATGTATGGATAAGATAAACAAAATCCAGGGTAAGGTGATTTGGGGATAAGAAAAAAGGAATAGGGGAGATTATTGCTGACTTTTAAGAATATGGAGTGATAGAGTCATTCTGTGGATGAATTTGCACTGATATTTTCTATTTTAATTATTTTCTGGCCTGTGACCTATTGGGTTAGTATCAGTACAGTTTATTTAAGTAACATGAATGTCTCTGTTTGCATGTTTTCCCAACAGAATCTGACATAAGAGAGTTTTTCTAGCATAAGGTTCTTGAGAAACTAAAGACATTTGGGTATCAGCAGAATTATAGACTGAATCCAGGGACCCTTGTCATCTGCAATGTATGTAATTCAATGGTTGGCAACATTAACTGTTTATTGGAATTTTGTGGGCAGCATTGGTGTTCAATCTTGACTATAATGCATATTATTTATGAACCTTTAAAAAATGCTGATGCATAAGTTTCACCTCCAGAGATTCTACTTTTATTGGCTTGGCGCATGGCCTGGGTGTTGGAATATTTAGCCCTCCCAGACCTACTACCTACCCACAAGAAGTTTCTAATGTGTAGCTGAGATAGATGCTAAATCTGAGGGAAAGCAATTGAAACAGTAACGAAGGAAAAGCCTAGATTGGGTTGCAAAAGTAGCTGAAAGGAAGTCAACTGTAGGTGGTTTATAATGATAAGTATTGAGTAGAGAAGAGAGTCTTGAGGAATAGTGAGCTGCCATCACATGAGAACAAGGTAAGGAGTCCAGACAGGATTTGTGGCTGGCTTTCTTGGTGAGCTTCATGAATGAGGTTACCATATAAACTCTCATGTTTTAGAAATAAAATGAAATGCTATTAATAATTACACTGAACCAACAGATATACACCAGGATTCTCTTGGACAGACTGCAATGCATGGACTTTCTTAGCATGGCTCTCATTTATGACTTCTGACACTTACATCACTTGGTTTGTGTAAACATGTCCTTTATAAGTTAACCATCATTCTCAGCAAACTGACACAAGAGCAGAAAATCAAACACCACATGTTGTCACTCATAGGCGGGTGTTGAACAATGAGAACACATGGACACAGGGAGGGGAGCACTACACACTGGGGTCCGTTGGGGGGAAATGGGGGAGGGACGGGGGGAGAGGTGGGAAGAGATAGCGTGGGGAGAAATGACAGATATAGGTGAGGGGAAGGAAGGCAGCAAACCAGCCACACTGCCATGTGTGTACCTATGCAACAGTCTTGCATGTTCTTCACATGTACCCCAAAACCTAAAATGCAATTAAAAAAAAGAAAAGAAAAAAAAAATATATAATTGATGTTTTTGAACTCTAATAGTATTTCCATAGCTCCATAGCTTCTTTAGACAGTGATTTTCAACTTTAGTGCAAATAGCTGGTCCTCATTCCCAGGAGATTCAGATTTTGGTGAGTAGAGTTCAGATATTACTCTTTTTCTTTTAAAGTTTCCTGAAAGCACTGCTTAAGAGGGAAGGAGTGGTTCAAGCTCAAAATGTTCGCATCCCTTTGTAGAGAGTTGCCTGATGTCAAATTCCAATATTGTTAAGTTTAGTTTTGGTGGTTTGTATAATGAACCTTATTGCCTTACAGCCACAACGCCTAAGTGTGCTTTACCCCATTTGCTGTGAAAATTATGTAACCACTATGTAATGGTTTTGGCACTCATAGTATTTAAGTTGCCTTGGGAAGAGTTTTGAGAGTGATCATTTCCAAATGTTTCACTGGTGTGATGACCCTCAAGGGATAAATGCCTAAAAAGTTTTATTAAACTTTTAGAATGTCATGATACCTAAGATATCTTTCATGCCTGTATCTAAAAGGGCCACTGTGGATGATAAGCAAAATAAAAGCATGTCTCTTTGTGTTTACAGTAAATATCAAACACTCATTGTGAATGTCACCAACTTTTCTTATCCAAGGTTCTATGTAGATGATCTGTGCTCTGTTATCTTTTATCTGGGGCTGCCTATCTATGGTAGTTAATTATAGTTCATTAGAATAGAGAATAAAATACAAAAGGAAAAAACTAACTCAACTGTTTTAATTAATGAATCTGGTGATAGGTTCGAATGACAGGAAAGTATGAAGCTGGAATTGAAATGATGCTGTTGCATTACCTGTTCAATGCAATTGATTCAACCTTTTTTTACTCCTTATGTTCTCAGAGAACAAATCACCGTCAAAGCTTTAATTCTCTTGGCTTTAAGACTTTGAGAGAAGTTTGAAGATATAATTGTGTAAATTAACTTGCAACTATGGATCGTTGATATTTTTAAATTAATAAAAAATCTCTAAAGAAATATGTAGCCATTTAAAAAAATTGAGTTGTCAAGAAGACTTATTTGCATAATTTAGAGAACATTTTCCCTTTCCCAGCACCTGTGTGGTACTATTTATATGGGCTACATCTGGTGTGAAGTTTCTTTAATTTTTTTAACCACCTAACACCTGCGGGAAATAGCGGTGTTGTTAGGAGAAATGAGGGTTGTATTGGATTTCTCAGGGGATTCTACAACGTAAATTGTCCAGGTGTACTTGGTTGAGCAGCAGAAAGGATGGGAAGTAGAGAGGCATGAAGGGTTGTAACAGGGTTTCCCTCTGCTATTCTACAGAATATTTCTTTCACTGACCCTTCAGCCGAAAGTACACACTAGAGAGAACATCCCATCCTGGAACCAACCAGCACCAATTATCTATAACTGTAGAATGTCGTATCTGAGGCCTTACAGAATTTCCAGAACCCCAATCTTGTCTCTAAAATGAAAATAAGGCTTAGGGAGACTGAAAAATAGCTCCCAAAAGTCAAGCTAATCAAGTTTAGTAGTTCCCAGTTCATTGCTAATTTCACTCCATCCTACTGTTCAGCCAAACATTTACCAACCTTAGGCCTCCGCTGATATGTTCTGGGAACTTCACAAATAAGTAAGCATTTCCTGTCAAACGGTGAATGATTAACCTGCTGCAGGGAACCCACTCTTCACATTTACCTAACTTATATGGCAGGGTACTCTAAGATTTTCAGAGTGAGGAAAGCAACTGCAATCAGTTTTGATGCGAAAAATACATGATACCGGGCCGGGCGAAGTGGCTCACTCCTGTAATCACAGCACTTTGGGAGGCTGAGATGGGTGGATCACAAGATCAAGAGATCAAGACCATCCTGGTCAACATGGTGAAACCCCATCTCTACTAAAAAATACAAAATATTAGCTGGGCATGGTGGGTGTGCCTGTAATCCCAGCTACTCAGGAGGCTGAGGCAGGAGAATTGCCTGAACCCAGGAGGCAAAGGTTGCAGTGAGCTGAGATCGCGCCATTGCACTCCAGCCTGGGTAACAAGAGTGAAACTCCATCTCAAACAAACAAACAAACAAACATGATACCCATTGGTCTACACAGGATAATTTCCTTGAATACCCGTTTAAAACACTAGAATCTTATACTGGTATTAATGCAGAGTATCTTTCAATAAGGTGTTGTTTAATGAATGTGGAAAGGATAAAAGAACATGACTTCAAATCTTTGTTTCTCTCAGTGCACAATCCTTGAAGCAAAGATTTGACACAGGCTCCCAGGTGGTATGTATATATGATGTCAGTCAGTGAAGCTAATGTATATACTTGAAGCACTATCTCTTATAAACAGAGATAATTAATAAAAAATATGTTCTGTTATTCCACTGAATGAATGAAATCATATATCATCATGGAGAAGAATATGGGCTCAACAACCTGAGAGGGTTCAAATCCCAGCTTTGCTATTTATTAGCTCTGTGACATTGGGTAAGTTTTCTGTGCTTAATTTTACTCAACTGTAAAATGGTGACAATAACAATTACCTCATGGGAGGATTAAATGCTTTAAGGCATAAAGCTTTAGAATAGTGCCTGCTATGTATTGTAAGCATTCAATAAATATTAACAATTGTTGTCGTTAGCCAGGAAAGATCATGCTTGGAAAGTCCTTTTGTGGACAATGTTTCTAAGGTTCCATCATTTTGCAGTAGGTTTAACCTTTCTACTTACCATGTTTCCCAACCACATGTTTGTTCTATTCTCTTCCAGTATCTTAGTGCAGAAACTGGATGTGAACATTCCATCTTCTAGACAACAGCAAATATTTGTTATATTCTGTACAACTGTAGAATGTTAGAATGTATGATATATTTGATTTCATTCACAATGATGTCTTTTATAAAACATCTGAACTTTGACAGAGTGAGTATGTGATCGCTACAAAAGAGATGACTAGCTGGATTACAGGTTTGATGACTCATACTTGTAATCCCAGCACTTTGGGAGGCTGAGGCAGGACAATTGCCTGAGGCCAGGATTTTAAGAGATGACTGTATAGAAACCATGTAAAGGGAAATGTTTATGTTTTTCTAGGTTCTACACATAGTGGATGTTTGATAACTTGAATAGACTTAATAGATAGAATCTTGATGTTGGTGATTTTCCTTTTATTTGTGTCAGATGATACTATCAAAAGTTTCTGGCCTGTGTTTTGGGGTCAGATATTTAGAAAATACTGAGAAAGCTTAATATCTTGGCAAATAGGAGAACCAGTCTAAGCAAATTACCTGTTGGTTTAAATCTCAAACATATTTCTGGTTTCTGTGGTTATTCATCCAGGGGAGAACTCAGAAAGGCAGACATATGAGACCAAGTGCAGAAATAAACTTACAATAAATTTTGTTTTGTATTAACTCAATATCTGTTTATTAGAATCAGACTTGGCTGCAGAGATAATGATAATAAATATAACCAGATATATGATGATGGACTTTGTGAGCAATGTCTGAAAATAGAGGTCTTTATAAGCACAGGCCCAAACAAATTCTTCAAAATTAAATGGCTTCATTTTCATCACACACACACACACACTCTCTCTCTCTTTCTCTCTCTGTCTCTCTCTCTCTCTCTCTCTCAAGGCACAGTTAGGAGAAAAATGACTACTTAGATCAAAACAAACTCAAGAGCCCATGCTTTACCTAATTGTGCAAGGAATGAGTGTGAGATAGACACTGGAACTGATGTTTTCTAAACTAATTCAAGAGGGTAGAACTGCCAAGGGAAAAAGATTCTTTTAAAGAAAAAATCTGAAGTCACCTTCATGAAACATAGAAACTACTTTACAATTAGAGTGCTGTGAAAGATGGAACAACTACTGGGGGCAAGTCAAGAGCTGAAAATACCTGCTTATGTGTAGAAACTGTAGATGGGCAGTCTTAAGCTTTTGTCATCTCTCTCTGTCAACTCATTGGATCTAACTTTAGTGGACACATACCCATTGCTGCTGCAGCTGTAAGTGATTAGTGCCAGAACCAAGTTTCCATGCCTTCACATATGCTAGCCAATGCTCAAGTCGGGGATCTCAGACTTTGTCCAATCACAGAGCAATGTGTATCGTGGGGCCCAAAGGAGAGAGACCTAACAAATGCAAAATGAATCAGTTGAGATCAAACACCCATCATACTTTCTTGAACATTGAGAAATCAAACCCAGAAAGAGGCTTGTAAGTAATATGCTGACATAAAACAAAAGCTATTATACTTTCTCCTGAATCTCGATTTTCCCTGGATTCTTGTTAAAAGAAGTTACAGAAATATCATGGCTTGGTTGTAGGCTTGTGCAGGCCCATGAGAAAGGTTTGATAGGCAAACATTTGTTTATTCTGCTATAGATGCACATAATTTAAATTATTGGATTATGTGAAATTATACTCTTCAAATAATCTTTTCCAATTTTCTAGAGATCCTTAAAAGGAAAAGAAGGAAAGGAAGGGGAAATGAAAGGGGAGAGAGGAGGAGGAGGAAGAAGGTGGGGAGAAATGAAAGAGGAGAGGAGATAGAGGAAGAAGGAAAGAAAATAAAAATAGGAGAGAGAGCAAATAAAAGAATCACAGACACACAGTCTCTGCCTAAAGTTGTTGAATAATTTTTTATTTTAGTAATAGAATGGATAGTGTTGATGCTTTACATTGGATGGCACTGCAAATGTTGATTCCTTATCCTGACATGGAATTTTTCCTCTTTGGAATTTTGGGAACCATTTTTAACCTATTTGTTAAAAAACTGAAGTAAATATGCATATACATTTTGTCGAGGGGCACAAATTGATTCAGTTTGATCTTCAATGCACAGTCTTTTGACATGCATATACACTTATATAAAAATCACCCAAAACAATATCTGGAATAATTTCATCACCCAGGAAAGTCTTTTCATGCCCTTTTCCCCTTATAAGCTCCTCTTCCTCAAGAAGACCACTACTCCGATTTCTATTCCCATAGATTAGTTTTGCATGTTCTTGAACTTTATATACATGTATTCGTTTTTTGTCTGGCTACTCTCTGTCTCAAAGTCATGTTTTAGAGATTTATCTGTGTTGTTTTAAATATCCATAGTGTAGCCCAAGTAGTATTCCATTATTTAAATATAATAAAATATTTTTTATTCATTCTTCCTTTATGGACATTTGTAGTATTTTCAGTTTTTAGCTATTGTGAATAAAGCTATGAGGAAGATTCTTATACAGGTGTTTAAGTGAACAAATGTTTTTGCTTCCTTTGGGAAAATACATAAAAATGAAATGGCTAGGTCGTATAGTAAATGCATATTTAACTTTATAAGAAACTGCAGTCTTCTAAAGTGGTTGTACTCTTTGACACTCCCAGCAAAAGTGAATGAGATTTCCAGTTGCTCTACATGCATGCCAACATTTGGTATTGTCAGTCTTTTTTATTTTAGCCATTTTAGTGGGCATGAAATGTTACTGTGGTTTAAATTGTATTCCTTGATGACTAAATAATGTTGGGTGTCTTTTTATGTACTTATTGGCTACTGTACATCTTCTTTCATGAAGCATCTGTTCACGTCTCCAACCATATGTTTAAAAATTGGGTTGTTTGTACTTTTATTGATTTGTAGGTCTTCCTATGCTATGAATATTTGTTTTGCAAACATTATTTTCAGTGGCCTGCCTTTTCATTTTCTAACAGTGCCTTTAAGAGGAAGAAAAGGTTTTGTTAAACTTCGATTAATCCAATATACTATTTTTTATTTTATGTTTATTGCATGTTGTGTCTTATCTAAGAAATAGTCTTTCTCAAATCGATGGAAATATTCTCCTGTGTTTTCTCCTTGGCATTTTATAGTTCTAGCTTTTATTTTAGCCTATAATCCATCTCAAATTAATTTTGTTTATAGGATAAAATTTGAGAGTATATACACACACACACATACACACATACACAAAGTATCAAGTTGTTTCAGTGCCACTTGTTAAAATATTTTTATACTTTTTTCACATTGAATTGCTTTAGTGCTTTTGTTGGAAAAAAATGAAAATACAGTGTTTGTATAGATTCATTTCTAAACTCCATCCTTTTTCATTTATCATTTTGTCTATCCTTATATCAGTATCACACTTTTTTGATTACTGTATTTTTATGATTTGTGAATTCACGTAATCTGAGCTCTCCAATATTCTTTATTTTTCAAATTGCTTTGGTTCTTCCAGATCACATGAATTTTCACAGAAATTTTAGGATCAACTGGTCAATTTGTCAGAAAATTCTGCTGGTATTTTAATTGGGATTGCTCTGAATATTTGTCAATGTGGGGAAAATTGACATCTTAATGTGTATGTCTTAACATGTTGCATCTTTCTTTAAAATATTTTTTAAATTTCTCTTAACAGTTACTTATACTTTTCACCATATAGTTTGTACATGATTTGCTAAGATTATCCCTAAGTATTTATTTTTATTTTAAATTATTATATTTTTGTATTAAAAACAATACAATTGATTTTTGTATATTGAAATTGTATCCTTTGACTTTGCTAATTCATTTATCAGTTTTATTTTTTAGATTCTATAGGACTTTATCAGTACAAAATAATATTGCATGTGAGTAATGATATATCATTCCTGATGTAATTTTTTTTTGTCTGCTGGACTGGCTGAAACATCTAGTACACTCTTGAAAAGTGAAAGTAGAAATCTTTATGTTATTCTGATCTTCAGAAAAGGTGTTTATTGTTTCACCATAAAATATGTTGTCAGCTCCAGGTTTGTCATAGATGTGCTTTATCATACTCTGGAAGCTTATTTTCCAATATTCTGAGAGATTTTAACATGACTAGGATTTAAAATTTTGACAAATAACTTTTCTGCAACTCTTGTGATGACAGTATGCTTTTTCCCTTATTCTTTAATGTGATGAATTATATTGATTCATTTTCAAATGTTAAACCAACTCTTCGTTTCTGAGGTGAACTCCACTTAGTTATAATGTGTTATTCTTCTTATATATTGATGAGTTTTTTATATTGCTTGCATATGCTAATATTGCAGTGACACACAACCATCATATTCTCTTACTAGATTTATTTCCTGGAAGGAAATTTATTTTTGATCTTTGAAAGGGCCTATTACTGTACCATACTCATAATACCCAGTAAGTACAGAGAATATTTTAAGAATAAAACATTCGTGAGTGAAAAAAAATTAATGTATATGCCTTTGTTCTCTTATGCCTCTTTCAAAAGTAGGTTTGCTTAATAAAAACTTCAGGCTTGACCTTGCATAGGACAGAGTGCCTTATAGATATGTGTTGTTACAGCTGCCTATGGTGTGTACTGGTGTCACTGTGGCTCCATTCTCACCCATGAATTGAGGGGTCATTCATGAGACTGTGCAGTGATCAGGAAAGGACTGGAATTCTAGTTTGGGATCTCCTGCTGCCAGGAAATCTACTTCTGCCCATGTCTCTGTTTCTTCTTCTATAAAGTAACAAGGCTTAATGGTCTGAAAGACCCCTTTTGTATATAAAATTCTATATATCTAGAGGTGGTAACTAACTAAGGGAAAGCCAGGAATAGAAACCAGGTCTCCTCAGGCCAAGATAGCTATTTCCTCCACTGGGTTGCTCTGCCTTCCTCTTTCTACTGACTCATGCTGGTTGTCTGGAGGCTTACTAAAATTGTTCAGCACAGGGAAAACCTGTTCTCCTTCGCTATCATCACCAACTTCTGTGAAGTTACTCTATAAAGTTTGTTATACCAGTCTGTATAAATGTAAGCATGGAAGTCAAACCTTTATTTACTGTCATGTTACTCTCCCCGTAGAACCTTTCTGTTCATTCGGAGGGTAATGGTCCTGCCTATGTTTTATAATTGTCTAATCCTGATTTTTTTCAGCTTGCTATGTTTCCTGTGCCCAACTGTTACACAGGTGGTGCCAAGCTCATAGAATATTCTTCAGATTAGCCTTTGGAGTCTCTCCTTTAGTTTTTGTTGAGGGGAGATTAAAAATATTAATTTTTAATTGAGCGAGTAAGATACAAATATAGTCTCATTTTTTAAACTTCAAACATTGTAGATAATGCCTAAGTCCTTCTAAATCACTCTTTTTCCCAGTCACCTCCCAAGAGGTTATCCATTTGGTGAATTTTCTTATGTATTTACATATATACATGTACCTAATGGAATCTAAAATATAATATAAATGCTATCATGCAATACAGATTTTTTCATACATTCCCCCATTGTGTTGTTTTAGTTTATCAGTGTAATAGATGGTTCTGCAGTGAAGGTTCTTATGTTGTCTTCTACACAAGTGCGGGAGAAGTGGCAGGGGTAGAATTGCTGCATCATGCAGCATGTACATATTTAATTGTAATGGGTATTATCCTAGCAAAACGGTTAAGAGCATGGCTCTAAAATCACATTACCCAGGTTTAAATTCCCACTCTGTTACTTGCTAGATGTATGACTTGGGCCTGGTTAACCACTCCACAAAATGTGGATAAAATCTCGTAGGATTGTTATGGGGGTTAAATGAAGTAATATGTGTGAAATGCTTAAAATAGTACCCAGTGTGTCTTCCACTATCAGTTCACTGAAGCCGAGCACCATGTCTTACTGATGTTGTGTCCCTAATAAAGTCCTATACTTGGTTCATATTAGGATGCCATTGAATTCTTATTGAACAATCTCAGTTACTTACATAAATGGCTATCTTTCCACATAGCTGTAATAGCTCCTCGCATAAGATGAGAAGTGGAGTCAGGCTTGAAAAGAAGCATTTATTGCGTATCTTCTACTGGCGTACATCAGGCACCATGCTGGGTGTTCTTCATATCCTACTTAATTTAAGTGCCCTGTGAGGTCCTACTTTACAGTTGAAATAATTGGGGCTCAAAGAAGTTAAGTAATTTGTCCAAGGCCACACAGCTAGTAAATTTGAATTGAAAGTCAGTGTTGTCTGCTTTCTTATACACTCCCAGGGCAGACAGCAGAATGCCTTCGTTTCTTATAGGAGTCATCCCCATAGGAGAAGGTACATTTTTTTCTGGGGATGTCACAACCCTGTATCAAGAACCCTTCCTTAGAAAGCATTAAAAGAGAGAGAGAGAGCACGAGAGAGAGAGAGAGAGAGAGAGAGAGAGAGAGAGAGAAGGCACTATCTTAAAATCTAGTTCACCTTAAGTTGAGAAAACTGGATCTTAGCAAAAAATTTTTTTAAATGTTTTAAAAATCAGAGAAATGGAAATGATGGATTGTGTAGACTGCTGAAGCAAAAGTAATACTGCAGTATTAAGGGGGCAATAGTCCTGAATACTGCAAATTTTATCCACAATAGAATGTAGCATCTACACTCACAGTGAAAACTAGGTTTACAGCACACACCAAGAAGGTGATCCTCCTAGCTCTTTATGCCTGGGTTTGATACTGTGTCAGTTTGCCATGGCTACAGTGATGCTGTGGAACAAAGAACCACAGAAACTTGTGCACAGGAATAGCACATTACTTAGCTCAGATGTCTGTGGTTGGCTCACAGCCAGATGATTTAGGCTTGGCTCTTTCACATTCTATTTGGTTGGGGCAGCTCCGTTCCATAAATTTTTCATTTTCCTCTTGGGACCAAAGGGCTAGCCAGACCATGTTCTACTCATGGTAATGGCAAAAGTCCCAGAGAGCAAGAGTAATCAAACAAGGGTTCTAAAGGCTTGGGCTCAGAACTGACACACGGTCTGATATGGTTTGGATTTGTGGCCCTGCCCAAATCTCACGTCCAGTTGTAATACCCAGTGCTGGAAGAGGGGCTCGGTGGGAAGTAAATGGATCATGGGCGCAGATTTCCCCCTTGCTGATCTCGTAATCCTGAGTTCTTATAAGATCTGCTTGTTTGAAAGTGTGTAGCACCACCTTCTTCTATCTGTTCTTCCTGTTCTGGCCGTGTAAAACATGCCTGCTTCCCCTTCCGCCACGATTGGACATTTCCTGGGGCCTCTCCAGCCATGCTTACTGTAAAGCCTGAGGAACTGTGAGCCGATTAAATATCTTCTTTATAAATTACCCAGTTTCAGGTATTCATTTATAGCAGTGCAAGAAAGGACTAATACACTGTCTCTTCTGCTATATTCTATGGAATTTGTATTAATATTAGTCCTTTCTTGCAAGAAAGGACTAATACACTGTCTCTTTTGCTATATTCTATGGAATTTGTATTAATATTAGTCTTTTCTTGCAAGAAAGGACTAATACACTGTCTCTTCTGCTATATTCTATGGAATTTGTATTAATATTAGTCCTTTCTTGCAGTTCCTCAGGCTTTACAGTAAGCATGGCTGGAGAGGCCCCAGGAAATGTCCAATTGTGGCGGAAGGGGAAGCAGGCATAGAATATAGAATTCTATGGAATCGAATATAGCGGAAGGAACGGTGTTTTAGTCCTTCTTCTGCTATATTCATGTCAAAGAAAGTGACGTGCACAAGGCCAAAGTCAACATGTGGAGAAATACACTCTGTGGTTATAGTGAAAGGCACTTTGGGATTGCTTAGCAAAGGGTGTAATTCAGAACAGCTGGAAAATTGGAACCAATGATGAAATCTATCATTAGGATTGTGATCAAAGGGTTCCCTGATGAAATATATTTGCTCTACCAACTCTGGTTGGGCAGGTAAAACAGAAAGAGGCGGTAGATGATATCTCTGTTTGTTTGTTTCTTCTTTTTTTTTAAAAAAAATAATTATCACTGTCATTCCACCAGTGAAGCTGTGATGGAAAATGCCTTCTTCAATCCTCCCTCCCCTATGGGCACATGGAGTGAAGAGTAATTTAAAATGAGGAGGCTACTTGTAGATTTTTCAGAACACCTGCATCTTATTTTAGAAGCAATTGACGCTCTTGGCCTGGTTTGTGCTTGGGCAATTTGGAGTGATTAAAGAATTTTGCATTTCTCAAGCGCTCCTTTGTTCAGATGAACCAAATTGGGGTTGAGCGCAAATCTTTAAGTGTTTTTTTTTTTTTTTTTGGATGCACATTTAATTATTAATCACCTAAGAAAGCATCCAGGATATGAAGTTCCCAATGCCCCAGTTAGAATTCACAGCAGAATAAATTTAGAAGCCTCCCTGGCAAACCACAACTCGTTGGCTTGGTACTTTTCCCCCTCCCTTTCTTATATTTAACAACAAGTAGTCTTCGCTTCTGTGTTTTGTCATTTTTGCTCACCGGTTGCAGGCATGAAGGAAGTTGGTGTCAAAGGAATGCTCTTTTAAATGAAAATTATAATTCTGGGGTGGGGACTAGTGTGATGAGATAAAGTAGCGAGAACAGAAGAATGGGAAATGAATGGCATTAGAGACAGCTAAGAGATAGAAACAAAGAGAATGTTTTAGAATATATTAATATATTTTTCCCTTTTTTATTTGCTTGTGACCTCCACATTCAACTAGAAGAAGCCTTTGCCTCAAGAGAGGAAACCATGAAACAATAGCAGAGAGTTAATGTGCAGCTTTTGATTGTCTTGAAGACTAAAAGGATTTCCTAAGTTGCAGAAGCTCCCCTTACATAAGACTCAACCCTATCTGGCAATGATCATAGAATTTTATTCTATCCTGGTATAGAGAAGGCCCAGACTGTGAGCACAAGAGAGGAACCATCTGATGAAAAGTAGACAAAGCAGACTTCTGCAGAATGAGGAAGGACAGTGTTTAGGACAGTGTTTAAGTCTAAGGTGCCACAGGAGACCCCAGTTGTACAGATCCACAGTAGCACTGAGGTCAGAGGCCTACTTCCTAAATCCAGGGTGAGGGGAACTACTGTGAGCCTCAATTCAGCAGGGACCACAAAGAAGAACAACACAGGACGAGACAGCCCTCCACTGCTTCCAGGAGCATTCAAGCCTCCCCCTGCTCCCAGACATGATCATAGAAAAGTGGGAGGGGTGGGGAGACCTTAAGAAAAGAAAAATAAAACAGCCTTGACAAGGAATTTGACGCTTGAGTTGATAGAGTACTAACCTAAAGGAGTGTAAAGAACAAGAAAGCATCTTTTAATGCAAAGAACGTTACTTTTTATTGGGATGTACATATCTTCTTCCAAAGTCGAGAAAAAGATGAGATAACAAGAGTTTTAAATTAAGAAAATAAGAGAAGTTGCATTTTTATAATCTGATTTATTGAGTTATATGTCCTTTCTGCCATTCACCTTAATACTCACAAACGCACAAGCACAGACACATGCACACACAATTCATGCATGCATACATTCATGCATGCACATGTTTCTGAGAATTTAAAAAATACAAAGATCTTTAGAGTTCCATGGTGTGTGAAGTTGGAGCCCTAAATCTTTATGGGCAAGTGAGAGACCCCAGCTGATACCTGAGTTATAGTAGATATAAAGTATTTGGGCATCTTTTATGTGCCAGGCATTGTATTGGCACTTAATATATTATTTTAAATAACCTTTGTAGAAAAACTGTGATTTGGATGGTGGCATTTCAGTTTCCAGATGAGAAACTAGAGGCTCAGAAAGGCTTACTTATAGGCCAGGTGCAGTGGCTTTTGCTTGTAATCCTAGCACTTTGGGAGGCCAAGGCAGGGGGAACTCTTGAGGCCAGAAGTTTGAGATCAGCCTGGTCAACATGGCCAAGGCCCATCTCTACTAAAAATGCAAAAATTATCCAGGTGTGTTGTTGCATGCCTGCAATCCCAGCTACTCGGGTGGCTGAGGCAGGACAATCGCTTGAACCCAGGAGGTGGAGGTTGCAGTGAGCTGAAATTGCACTACCACACTCCAGCCTGGGTGGCAGAATGAGACTGACTCAGGGAAGAAAAAAAAAAAAAAACATGAAAGGCTTACATACAAACAACTTGTCCAATGTAACATGATTACTCAGTGACCATGCTGGCATTCTAACCTGGACTTTAACGCCAAAGTTTATGTGCTTTACATTCTCTATTTGATACTTTCCCCAAATGTATGCTTACATGTTGAGACTGCAACAGCACGCACTCCCCTTCCTGTTTCCTCTTCCTCCTAGGCCCAGTGTTTCTGTTGTCCCTTGCTTTGCTTGCTTCTCTTGTAATTGCTTGGGGATTATACCTTTCCAGGCATCGGTGCACCTGCTCTTTACTAACACATGTGCTCCCCCAGGCTGATTCCTGTGCTCTGCTTGGTCCTCGGCTATGGCAAGGAAGAGGGTAATGAGTCCCATGTCCATGCACATCCCCTAGAGACACATAGTGCAGGCTCACATTTATGATTGTTATCAAGACCTTGGGCCTAAGGCTTCCCACTTATGTTCTAAACAATGGCAGTGGTGACCCTGCTGTGGAGCCACCATCATGTTAGCTGATAATTGACTTTGGTAATATGTGACATTTTGGCACAGGCATGCTATCTTTAAGTGCTAAGTGCTGTGAGGCCCGAGTCCCTCCTAAACTATTGTTACTGTTCCTTACAAAAACTATGGCCTGGCAGTTTCTGCCATTGTATGAGAGCTTTGGAACTTTTTGTCTTATTGTGTTACTCATTCTCTGAACATGCTTTTCCCACTTTTCTCACTTCTCTTTCCTGAAAACTCATGTAGTAGTAAAATCTAAGCATTCAATGAATAAAATATATACAGTTGTTTAAAGTCTCCCTAGAGTGATTAAACTTGGGAGTATTTGAAAATGTTACTTACCCTATAAGATCAAAAGTTTTAAAGAAGAATTGACAATTCAAGAGACAATTCTCCTCCCTATTTAACCCGTTTATTTTAGGAATTAGGTCTATAAAGCATTCCTCTTCTACTGGGTAATATAGAGTAATGCTCTCTGAATTCTAATTCTTCATGAGGTGCCTTTCTTTCAACTGTAATTCTTCATTAGTAACCTTTCTTTACAGGTCATTTTTCTCTCAAATTAGCAATAGATATCACAACAAGTGTTAAAAATGTGTACCAGTGTTTTGCTTTGCAAGAGGATACTGAAAGAAGATGATATGGCACCCCTGCAATCCCAGAGGACCTATGGGTCCTATAGAGCGGATTGGCCACAGGACAGGAGCAAGTTACGCGAATGATAATACATTGCTAGTTATGTCCACTATAAGTCAGTCAAGAGATCTGAGATACAGAAGTATTTTCATACATTTCAAACTAGTCATTCTAATTCTGGGAAGTTTCCCCAGAGAAATAATGGAAATGCAGGCAAAAATTGTATTAATTATATAATATCAGGTGTATCAATTCTGTCAGTGCTTTAAACAACTTACTCATAAGACCATAAGGATCTAGTATGCTTCAGGGGTAACATTTTGAGAAGTTTATCAACTTACTTAATAGTTATTAGAATATTACAATGCTTTTTCTTACAGCTTTGGTACTTCATATTTTTCCACCAATAGTATATTTCATCAAATTTGTCACATTCCTTTGTAATTTCTTAAATCTCCTCCACATTGAAAAAAAATTCTCTCATATGATTTTTTTCGCAACATTTTATTGTGAAAAATTTTAAACATTCAGAAAATACTGAAAAAACTTTATGAGAAACAACCAAATATTTACCATGAAGATTCTACCGCTTACATTTTACCACATTTGCTTCACCACATTTGCTTTATCACATTTCTATCCCTCAATTCACCTTTTAAGAAAATATATATTTTATTTTATTGCATTTTAGGTTTGGGGGTACATGTGAAGAACATGCAAGGTTTGCATAGGTACATACATGGCAGTGTGATTTGCTGCCTTCCTCCCCATCACCTATATCTGGCATTTCTCCCCATGCTCTCTCTCCCCAACCCCCCACCCCACACTGTCCCACCCCTAGTTTCCCCCAACAGACCCCAGTGTGTGATGCTCCCCTCCCTGTGTCCGTGTGTTCTCATTGTTCAACACCTGCCTATGAGTGAGAACATGCAGTGTTTGATTTTCTGCTCTTGTGTCAGTTTGCTGAGAATGATGGTTTCCAGGTTCATCCATGTCCCTACAAAGGACACGAACGCATCGTTTTTTATGGCTGCACTCATTTCAAAATAAATTACAGACATGGAGATAGAATTTTTAAAATGTAAACTAATTATCTCTTTGAACCAAATACTACTCTTGTATTATTAGTTGGTGTATGAGTGAGGACCATGGCAAGAAAGATGGCGTGTCAAACTGGGCAGTTTGAGCAGAGTTTACAAAGAGAGGAATGGTGAAGTGTCCATGGTCAAGCACCCTGGGACCTGGAGGGGCAAAGAAAAAAAGTGCTCACTTGAGCCAGAGACAGAGCTGTGTGGAAGGGCTAGCTGGCAGGGGAAATGCAGGGCGGGAAGTCAGTGAAGAAACACTGGCATCAACCTCCTTTCTTACTCCAGTTCCCTCCTGGTGCTCCCTTTTGACCAAGCCCAGGTAGAAGGCAAAGCCAAAGGACAAGATCTAGCTTTGGGGAAGAGAGCCGAATGGAGAAGGGTAGATAGAGGCCCCGGAGGAGAGAATCTCCCCTACAATTTTTAGTTCTTTAGCTAGAATTAGTTGCATCATCTAAGTAGCACACATTTTAGGTAGAACGTAACATGCTCAGCAATAACCTATATTTGGAAAGCCTTGGAGTAGCTCAAGTGGATGTAGACACAGGAGGTGCCCAGGAAGTGTCTGTTGCATTAATATTCTAGTTACGAAAGCTTGAAGTGATTGAAACCTGAGAAGCTATTGACACTGTAGCAGTAGGGCTCTAGACAATAGAGGTAATTGTGAGGAAAGGTGTTCTGAGAGCCCTCAGCTAAATGGGGGTTTCAGTCCCAGAGCAGCTTGCAACCCTGCCCGAAGGAGAAATAAAGGGGAGCTGGACATGGGTGTTTGCAGTGTGCCTTTCACAGGATACTTCTCTTAGCTGGCCAGTGGCCTAATGCCTAGTTGTCTGATCCATAGCCAGGAGGTTCCTCACACAGAGAACTTGTGTATACTGGGAGACGGCCCTGTGGCTCTTGTCTGACTCATTCCAGCGTATGCCTGCTTGACCATCACTCTGGTCCTGGGAGTGTGACTTTGTTCTACCCCTGGAATCCTGGGGAAAACCTGGCATGGGGCAGCCCCTCATTCTTTAGATGGAAGACACAAATTTAAAACTTCCAAAATGAGAATCGAATTCAAAGATGTTTATTATAGATACCAGTCAAGGAGAGTACAGTGAGACAGGAGGGCAGTCCTCCAACCCAGGGTTACGAGAGGCAGGAGTGAAGAGTCAGATTTTGTTTCCAGTGGATCTCCTGTTTCATTAAATTAAAAAACAGACCAAATGACCATCAACAGCATGAATGTGGGCTCTCAGCTGTGAACATCTGGACTGCAGCTGACTGATTTAGCCTGGCCTGCTGGCCTGCATAGCTGAGAAAGTTTAGTCTGAAAACTCTCTGAAAAGAAGCATTCATAACACTGTTTCCTTAGACTTGGAAGTCTTAATTAATCCGTCCCACAAGGAGCATATGCAAGACACATTCTGAGAGCTGTGGAGAATACAGGCAGGGCTGCTTGTGAGGAACTTCCAATTAATTAATAGTTATAATGAGGCATAAATAACATCATCCTTGCAGGTGTCACTGAGGGATGATTTTATCTTAGGATGATCTCTACATATGTTCATATTATCACAATTGGTTTCATCTTATTACTGTGGGTCAAACCAAGGACAAAGAAAGAGAAAAGGCCGACTCTAAAGCAGAGTGAAACTTTACATTTGTTTCAGCTTCCCGGCCTTTTCTAAACCTCTTTCTATGGTTAGGAAATTTCTATCCTGTGGGTTTTGGGAAGGAGCAAAAACTTCCTCCCTCTCGTTGGTCTCAGATTAGTCATGCCAGTGTTAGACTCTGACTCAAAAGGCAGTTAAATAAGACACAAGGGAAAAAGGGCTCGCTCTCTCTGTGACAGTTGCCATTGGGGCAATAATTTCTTCACCAGAATCGGTTGAAAAGGGAGATGGTAGTCATTTTCCCTGACTGCTTAGCCTTAGGGTTGGTTTCCAAGCCTTCTTAAAGACCCTATGAAATACCTCAACATTTTTTTCACTCATAATTAAGATCCTTGACTGAAATATAAATTCATGCTTCAAATATTATCATACTCCAACAGATACACATACACAGGCTATGGATAATTCCACTGACAATCCCTAAAGCAGACTCTTAAGTGGCTAATAAACACATAAAATGTTCTACTCTATTAACAATCAAATAAGTGTGAATTTAAATAAGATGCAAATTTTCAATGATCATGATTGCTTAGGTTTTAAGAATTATGATAGCCAGCATTGTTTAGGGTACTGGGAAAGGATGCTCTAAATTCCTTATGGTTGCCAGTGGAAATAGGTGCTAATGAATATGTAAACCTTCCGTATAGAGAAAGTTGCTCCTTACAATGTTAATTATAATACTGAAAATATGAAAACAAGGAAAACAACCTACAGGTAAAAAAATAGAGAAGTGATTACATAAATTATGTTCATGTAACTCAGTAGTATTCAGCCAGCAACAATGAGCTTTGCAAACAATATTTAATAACATAGATCATGAAATAGTGCTGGTTTGATTGTTTGTTTTGAGACGCCAGGCTGGAGTGCAGTGGCGTGATCTCGGCTCACTGCAACCTCTGCCTCCCAGGATTAAGCAGTTCTCTGCCACAGCCTCCTCCCAAGTAGCTGGGATTAGAGGTGCCCACCACCATGTCCGGCTAATTTTTGTATTCTTTTAGTAGAGACAGGGTTTCACCATTTTGGCCAGGCTGGTCTTGAACTCCTGACCTCGTGATTCACCCAGCTCAGCCTCCCAAAGTGCTGGGATTACAGATGTGAGCCACCATACCTGGCCCAAAAGTGCTGTTTAAAAAGAATAATAGTTAACTGTAGGGGTAATATGATCCCATTTCTGTTCAAACTATGAAAAAATATAATTAGATGCAAAAAGTAGCAGAAACTAGTTTACTAAAATATACGGATCATTTATCTCTAGGTTATGAGTAAATGGGAGGTTTTAAGTTTTTTCTTGGTGATATATTCCAAGTGATCTTCAATAATAAAGTAAAATTCTATTTTTAAGGCCATGGCCATCATTTTCTTTCTTACAACTTGTCTAATAGCCCTTCTGCTGCAGTTACGTATGTGTTTCTCACCATTTGAATGTTTTGGTATACTCTTGATATAGTGACAGTTCCTAAACAATCGAGTCTCTAAAATGGACATGTAATCTCCATATTCCTCTGCTGATTCTTAACACTCACTGCATCCAACTGGACAAATCTAGGCTCTGTAGGATTTGGATGAACCTCATTTTTACATTTTTAAAACCTAATTAGCAGCAACCTTGAATTCAACTACCTGCTCACCCCCATTCTCTTTCCAGTTCTGCCTCAAGTTGGAAAATAAGCAGATTTACTCTGAGCAGACAGGGCCAATAATGCGTTCATTTATGCTTAATCATATATGCCCAGAATTGCAGGAATATAAATTATTCAGAACATTAGATTCTGAAACTAGTTATACTAGCTAAGACTAAGGATATTAAAATACAGGGAATTCCCTTCTTTATTGGGGGAGAGACAGAGAGGTAAAGGGCATATGTATAAAACATGTCAGACAAAGCTGACACTTAGTGGGCATAGTGGTGGTGAGCAAAGCCAAGCACATGTGAGCAAGTGGACCCACAGCCTAGCCATGGAGGGAAGCTGAGACAGAAGCCTTAGGATACCAGCATCCAAAAGAGCAATGGCAGGAACACACAGCTATGAGGAGCCAGCCATGAGATGACATTATGCCTGAGAGAGACCATTAGGCCAAGTTAGTCAGCATCTGAGGGGAAATGGGGCAGATGGTGTAACCATTCATCATGCTTTTCCTACAATATGACTTTGACTTCTCTCCCTTTAAGATGTAGGCTGTAGGTGGGCTTGTGATACTACGTGACTTCTGAAGCAAAGATTATGGAAGGAGATAGAGCTTTTGCTTAGTTTTCTGGGAGTGTTCACTCTTAGAATTAGCAGCTGTCATGCTGTGAGGAAGCCCCAGCAGCCCCATGCAGATTCAGCTTATGGAGCTGACTGTAAAATCTCAATGCTCAGCTTGCCATCCGAAGCTATTTACCAGTGGAAAAGACATAGGAAAATACTTTCTCCTTTGCCTAATCAGGTCTGAACTGGAAAACTGAACAGTCATCTCCTTCCTGTGTGGGTAGAAGTTCACAAAGCAGCCAGTTTATTCTATTTTTGCCATGTTTCTGTAAATATTTCTATTAAGTTCTCTCTGATTCATTACCTTTATCCACTTCCTGAACAAGGTCAAACCCTTAGCACCACTCTTACTACATCTATGCTGAGACAGTTTTTTTCTATCAACAGGCAAAGAATGGGAATAAAGGGAAGCAGGCTGTGCTGGCGAAACTGGAATGATGCCATGGGTTTTTACAGATAGAAATCTGACAAGAAAGGAAAGTGAGTGAAGGGGAAAGAATCCAGGTAGTTGGAGGACAGTGAATGAAGGGGAAAGAATCCAGGTAGTTGGACATGCAGGGAATTTCTGTCAATTCATTCCCTCAAGAGTGCTGGAAATATAGGCAGTAAGGAGAGAAGAAGATATCAGCAATTCCAGAGGATCTGTGCTGAGTGAATGCCTTTTGGATCCTGGAAATTGTACTAGATGTTCTTGATGAATATGTACTTACTAAGTGCCAAGAACGTCTAAGTGATTTACATGTATTAACTCATTACAGTAACTCCATGAGCTATTTTTCCATATATGAAATTTTACATATAGGAAATAGGCACAGAATTGTTAAGTGCCTCGCCCAAAATTGCTCAGCTTGTAAAAATGTGAATGTGGGCAGTCTGGCTTCACTCCCTGTGCTATTGACCTGTATGCTATTAGGCTTTAAATGCGTAACTTAATTTAATTACAGTTAACTTTGAAGAATTGAGAATAAAAGCAAGGATGCAAACTGAAAATGTTTACCCATTTTCAGTAAAAAAAATAATAGAGACTCAATCCTCAATTCATTGTGACTCATTTTCTGTTACAATACAAAGCAAGTAAATATCCAGAATTTTTTTTTCTTTTAAAGGGAACCAAAATCAAGCTAGTATCCAATCTCTGCCACATTAAATGCTAGAGGATAGCGGAACACCATCTACATAAACTTTAGGCCAGAAGGATTATGTACTAACAATTTTAGACCTCGTCAAGCTGCTTTTATTGATATTTTAATTTATTCATTCAGTCAATCAGCATGTTTATTAAGTGCTTATTGTGTTAAAGGCAATGAGTGAAAGTAGCTGAAAAATAGCCTTAGACATATTTGAACTGCCTTGGGCCACATTAAATCTCTGTGCCTCTTGACTGTTGTGGGTTCTCAAAGGTATGGCATGTTTTTCATAATGAAGTTCAGTAGATGAATGGGTTTCTGCTACAGTTAACTTTTAGCCTTCAGAAGAGTTGACTATGATTAAATGGGTGAGCAGTATAAATTCTGGAAGGCAGAACTGCATAGTAAAGAACAAAAACAGTATCAGAGAGAATTGGATTTGAGTCCTGGGTTTGCTATTTGTATGTAACCTCAGGTAAAACATTTATCTTTTTTAAGCACTTACTTCCTGTTGTGAAGTAGGTTGTGAATAGTGTTGTTGTGAAGATTAAGTGAGATAATATATTTAAATGGTAGAGCAAGATAGCTGGCATAGAATTACTGTTCAATGTGCTGGGCGCGGTGGCTCAAACCTGTAATCCCAGCACTTTGGGAGGCCGAGGCGGGTGGATCACGAGGTCAAGAGATCGAGACCATCCTGGTCAACATGGTGAAACCCCGTCTCTACTAAAAATACAAAAAATTAGCTGGGCATGGTGGCGCGTGCCTGTAATCCCAGCTACTCAGGAGGCTGAGGCAGGAGAATTGCCTGAACCCAGGAGGCGGAGGTTGTGGTGAGCCGAGATCGCGCCATTGCACTCCAGCCTGGGCAACAAGAGCGAAACTCCGTCTCAAAAAAAAAAAAAAAAAAAAAAAAAAAAAAAAAAAAAAGAATTACTGTTCAATGTAAGTTGATGGTGGAGAGTTATGATGATGCAACTGTCATATATAGTCAGACGTCAGTATTTTAAATTAATTTTCTAAGGCTTAAATTAAGCAGGCCTTAAGCAGGCCTTAAATCCAGTGAATACACATAAATGGAATCAAAACATTGAGTCTATTTTTCACTTTGTTAGGTGATTTCACAAATCATTTTATCTCCCCTGATGTCGAAATATAGTATGAAATAACTAGCGAGGAAAGCAATGATTATTAAATCACAAAGGTATAAACTGAAAGTAGCAGATGAGATAAAACTCATAGCTCACAGTAATTGGGCTTTTTGAAGAGTATTAGCTTGTGAGTGTACAAAGTATGCTTAAATGCCATGTGGGAGCCACAAAGTTTTGAAGAACTTCAAAAGAGAAAGAAGGTTGAGGCGAGGAAAGGTGCAATGTGGTTATGCACAAAGGTTCTGCAACTTAAAAATTAAAAATGGAGTGGGAGAGAAAATGATAATAACACCTAAACTGATGGCTGTTATGAATATTTTATGAGCTAATATCTACTAAAACTATTTGGTAACTGGTAATTATATGTTAATAATTATTGCAATAACAATTTACTTCAAGGAGCTCACAATCTGGTGAACGCACTGGATTTGAAATAAGCGATGAAAACATCGCATATAAGAACATACGGAGATGGACCTGGCACAGTGGCTGAGCACTTTGGGAGGCCAAGGTGGGCAGATCACCTGAGGTTAGGAGTTTGAGACCAGCCTGGCCAACATGGTAAAATCCCGTCTCTACTAAAAAATAGAAAAAATTCGCCAGGCATGGTGGTGGGCGCCTGTAGTCCTGGCTAGTCAGGAGGCTGAGGTAGGAGAATCACTTGAACCTGAGAGGCGGAGGTTGCAGTGAGCTTAGATAGTGCCACTGCACTCCAGCGTGGGCGACAGAGTGAGACTCCACCTCGAAGAAAAAAAAGAACATACAGAGATTCTTGGGCTAATTCATAAAGAGTGCTTTTTCCTGTCTGAGGAACTCAAGTGAAATGTCACAATGACCTTAGAGAGTGAGCAGACATTTATGTATAATGTAACTGGAACACAGACTGGGTCCAAAGAGGGGACGAGGATGAGGTGTGTGCGGCGTGGTAACCAGAGATAAGGAAATGGAGAGGACAAACTTCTTTGTAATTTTTCCTCTCCATCTTCTGTTGTTTTTTGCTGCTTGCCTTCCCCACGCTTCCCATGTCTTCTAGTGGCTCTGTCCAAGGGACTTTGGTTGTGTCTGTTAAAGCCACATTCAGACCAGGTCAGGAAAAAGTAATCCATGCTCTTTGTAAATATTTCATGGCAATACATCCCCTCAATCTCCTCTCTCAATATGACGCTAAGGAAACCAGAACAGAGGGGCACATTTTGACCCAGTGATAAAGGGGACAAGGTCCCTACAGTGCGACAGACACACTTCCAGTGCGTGATGTATGGTGTATCATTTCATCCTCACAGTGATCCTGCAGGGAAGATTTCCTTATTCCCACTTCACAAACAAGAAAACTGACCCTCACGGAAATCTTTATAAACCTGGAATTAGGACAATTTCAAACAACAATCTAGAAATAAGGTACTACCTGTTCAAACAGCCTGCTGAACATCAGGGGAGAAAATAACCCCTTTTCAGCATGGACATTGTCAATACACATTGCTTAATCTTTTAAAAATGTGTCTAAAATGTGTTGAATTGCTTAATAAATACTCATACTTCCAGTGTACACACTCTCTTTTCTATGTGCTCCATCTCGCTTTGCCCTCTTTATTTGAGCAACGTACCCTGTGGTGTGTAAATAGAGATGACAGCTCCTATAATATGTGTGGGTGAGGAATGGGTTTGATAAAACAGAAGCATGCATAATTCAAATAGCAAGCCCTGTCCCACTCAGTTTATGCGTAAGTAACTTGCAGATTCTCTGAATTTCTGCCAGCAACTGCCTCCTCCCCTCCTCACTGCCTTCCAGAAGTCTCTCAGAATCATATCTGGCATGGTGTATAGAGATAGGAGTAATAGGAATAAGATCTGTGTTTTCTGAATTTTAATTATTGTCATTTAGCATTTGCTCAGTGTTTTGTGATGAATATCACTGGGCTTTACTTATTTTTACTTTGGGAAAATTGAGATGCAGAGATGGTTAAAGGCAGCCCCAGCCCAAGGTACCCTTACATAATAGTGGAAGGGGTGAGATGAGGAGTGAGCCATTAGAGAACTGGTGCAGGACTCATATGGGTTTTGTGGCTTCTTGTGTGTGCCATATTTGTCTTTCGGGTAAATGCAGTGCATTATTTTGATTCTTCCTCTCGTGGGATGCTTTTCAGATATGTGTCTGGTGGAATCAAGTGTTTCATGTGTCTTTTAAATATACATAGGTGGCTTAATTTTTTTAGTGGCAATTCAGATGTGAAGAGAGATGGCTTTGTTTTTATGCAACAGAACCTAACTTGCTTCTGAGCCCTTATTTCTGGTTGGTGGTGATGGAACCCCTAGCTTGCCTGTTGGAGGAAACTCCAGTTCACTGCAGTCTTGTCCAGGATAACCCAATCATGTTGGTGTAAACAGTCAATTGAGAATTTCAATTGTCAATTCAAAATCCAAACTTCTTATCGAAGTGATTCTCCCCTCTCAAGGAATTTCCTCTTCCTGTACTCTTTCTAATATGTTATCTGGGTTCAGAGTGGGCACTTGTGTAACTATACAATACAGAGGAAGAGAGTCCAGTTCTCACGCAGTCATCTGGATCCCTGCTGGCCACTTGTGAAGTAGATGTCTATATCCACCGTGCTAAGTGCTCTTGGAAATGGATCCAGTTGGTCATTGATGAAGCTCTGGGTCCTGCTGATGGTTCATGGTCCCTGCCAATTTCCTCTTTAACTCCTCCTCATTCAAAGTATAGGTTTCTTTCAGCTTTTTGGACCTTTAGCCCATTCCATTCTTTGTAGAAACTTCTGCAAATCACATTCAGGCAGTGGAAAACTGAAATATGCTTTCTCATCCCTCTTCTCTCGTTCAAAATGGCATTCTACCATTTCTGTTTTATTATGGTAGACAGGTTGACCAAGGGACTCTAGGAAAAACTCAAGCCTAAGTCCATCTACAGTTTCTATTCCATCTTTTTCCTAAAAAAGGAGACAGAGGGCAGGTCTCAACTTATGTTTCAGTACCACTGTTTCTCTCACACACAAACACACTGTCTCTCTCTCTCTCTCTCTCTCTCTCTCGCACACACACACACACACACACACACACACACACCCTCTCCAGGCATCTCTAACTCAGGCAGAACTTTTATTTCCTCCCAATATGGCAGAAAACCACCTTCAATTTCATATCATGATATTTCCTTATTTATTGTTTATAGTTAACTTTGCAACTGAGGTGATCTCCAAAGAGGCTGATAGCTGAGGACTACTTGCTAACTGCACTCCCAGCTGCAACAAGCATGAAGGAAGATATGTGTGGTTCATCTCCATGTTCATTAATATGGTAGATCAGCTGTGCCTAACCTTTTTGGGATCAGGGACTGGTTTTGTGGAAGACAGTTTTTCCATGGATGTGAGGTAGGGAAAGAAGGAGACTATTTTAAGATGAAACTGTTCTCCTTCAGACTCGGATCATCAGGCATTAGATTCTCATAAGGAGCATGTAACCTAGATTACCTCACATGTGCAGCTCAGTTTGTGCTCCTATGGAAATCTAATGCTGCTACTGATCTGACAGGAGGCAGAGCTAAATGCTTATTTGCCCTCTGCTCACCTCCTGCCCTGCAAACTGGTTCCTAACAGGCCACTGATCCATGCCAGGGGTTGGGGACCCCTGTGTGATGATTTCTATGCATGCTTAGTGATGTAATTTTGCCTCTCTATATACCCTGTGATCACATCTGAATTCTCTATGCTCTTTTACTATTTCACAATTTCTTTGCCTCATGACAATGAAATGAGAGGCAGTTTATAATTCTTTGGAAGAGAATAGTCACTTCTCTATGGGACAATGATTCCCTTTCCTTTTTTCTCCCAACAAGAGGTTGAAACTTGAGGACCTGATACTTTCTGTATAACTCCCCTCTTCCTGAAGTAGCTTGGTGGTTCCAGTCTAACCATTCGAGCTTAGAATGGTGATAGCCTACACTTACTTGAAGAACCAGAACAACATTTCTCTCACTTAAGAAGAAGTGATGAACTGGGAATGAACTCTATTTTTCCCTGAGGAAATGTGTAGGTGCAGGCAGGAGAAAGAGAGAGCAGAAAGAGAAGGAAAGGTTAAAAGGAAGCCACACCACTCCTTCAGGAGTTTCCCCAAGATGACACAGCAGGTGGCCCCATATCCAGATAAATGATCACACCTGAGGCTGCCCTGAGATGGTGTGAATGCCTTTTTATATAATAACCACCAGAAAACAACTCCAAGTGCATTTTCTGCCAAGGTTGGGTCATTACCAATCCAGAATTTGTATTCTCGAAGCCCAAATGGGGATGTGGGGACATACAACCAGTATGGTACTAAAAGCTAGTTAATAAGCACCATAAAGGACTCCTTAAAGAGCTGCCAAGGACTCAGGGTGGCATCTGAATATGTTCAACAGCCACACCACCTCATCTGAAGTTAGCAACTGCAGCACTAACACAAACATTTGTCTTGCTGCTTTGACAGTCCTTTGATTAGAATTCTAGAGTTAACCAGCTAGATATACCACACATTCAGCTGAGCAGAAATTTAAATCAAACTGTAGAATTAAAATCCTGTTGATAAATATTTTGGCTGACTGTTTCCTACTGAGGCCGGCATTTAGCCAACATACTTGTTAACTGAGCCGCGATTTGTTCTTTTGGATTCCAATTCACTAGTTCTGTGTCACTCTTTGGCTGCTGACAGGGCTCACTGCAGAGGAAATTGAAATAAAAACTAATAATGATCCAAACGACTAATGGAATAAAATTGGAAACCAATTGGGAAAATTATAGAGGGGAAAATCAGCTGAACTTGGATAGAAGAGATAAGGCTGATTATGCTAACTCCTTCATTAACATGTTTCTACTCACCCTGCCAGATGTGGCTTTTCCCTTTACTAACCCCTCATGGCACTCAGCACATTCTCCGTCATGCGATATGAATGTATGCCTGTATATTCATGATTGTTTCCTCCTAACTGGACAATAAAGTCCTTGAAGTTAAGTGCACTTCATCCATCTTATATTGCCTTGTATAGTGCCTCATACATGCTAGGTAATTGAACTGCAAAAGAACAGAGCTAATTTATCTATCCTTTAACAGGTGAGAGAATTGAGAACTAGAATGTTTTAACAATCTGCCTGGGGTTACTTGGTAGTGGCAACACAGTAACTAGGTAGCAGGTTTCTTCACTTTCAAACCAATAGTCTTTTTTCTGATTATAATATTATTACATACTCACATGTTACACATACATATGCTATGACAAACCCATCAGTGACAAAAATACAAAGTACAAAATAAATGCATCCTATAAACTCACCACTCAGAATAATCACTATCAATATTGTATTACATATGTGTAAATACATATATGTGTATAAAATAAACATGTAAATATGTAAAAATAAAATATGCAAATATATAATCTCTATATTAATAAATACAAATAAACATGTTAACAATTAAATATATAATTTGACATAAATATAAAATATTTTAATATAATGTATGACATATATACTTTTGTACCTTGATTTTAAAATTAATTTTACATTTTATTATAAGCAACTTCCCCTGGTATTATATTGTTGCCATCAGTATGATCTTTAAAGATTACCTTTAAAAGTCCATTGTGTAGAACTCACACAATTTTTTTTACTTATTCTCTATTATGTAGATTTTTTAATTATTCAAAATGTTCACCATTATAAGGCAAATATTTTCTTTCAAAAAATCTTTCATCATTAAAATGCAAAGATATGGAGGGTATCATTGCACATAATTCTTGTCTTCACCTCATATTTTTTTACAAAGGTTATTACTAAAACCAGATAATAAATTATTTTAAGGCTTTTGACACATATTGCAAGATTGTTTTCTAAAACTCTTACACTAGTCTGTGCTCCATTATTATTTGACTGTTTTGACTAAGGTGTTAAAATTGATTTATTTTAAAAGGCATTATTTTTTATTTTCTGGAAACTAAAAATATACTTTATTTATTTGGTCTGAGTAAACTTACAACTCAGAAATTTTACATTTTAAGTCATTCTAAGTCACATATATTTACAACCATTCACATGTATGCATGTATATCATATATATGCATGTATATGAACATACATATAGTAACTAGAATTTACTGAAAGCACTGAAGTACTTTTAAAATAATGGCCTGTTATATTGTTTTACAAATAAAAAGTACTTTCATAGTATAAATACTATAAGTACTTTAAATACTATAAGTACTTTATTATACTATAAAAGTATAAGTACTTTATTATACTATAAAAGTATTTTTGTACTATAAAAAAGTATAAGTACTTTTATAGTATAATACAGAAGGTATAATTCTGTATTGAAGTTCTATGAGATTCTTACACTGCTTGTATTCTCTGTCAAAATTTTCTTTTGGTAAAAGTCTTTAAGGAATACTTTAATGTTCATCAACATTATTATTATTATTTTAATCTGAAATTGTAATGTTTTTTCCTTTACTATTGATTTTCAGAATTCATAAGGTTTCTTCTTAAATACCATATTATATCACCAACAGAAATAAGCTAGTCAAGTGCTTTGCATACCTGTATATTTCTTACTTGTCTCTGTGGGGTGAATTTGTCAGTAATAATAGCTGAATTTTCTCTGTTCTCTGTTGTATGATCTTGGGTGTTCTTAAAAGATGAGTGCATCTAAGTACTGACTAACAGAACTACATCTTAATCTTGTTATTTATATCTTTTCTAATATACATTGTATATGAAGTCTTCAAAATATCCATTTGCCTAGAGTCAACATGAATGTCTGATAATTTTGTCACATTTATTAGTAAAAGATATTTTAAGATCATAAGGTTTCAAAATTATTTTTTAACATTTTATTTTGAAATAATTTTAGACTAACATATAGAAGTTGCAAAAATTGTACAGAGACTAGGAAAAGCATATCTATAGAGACAGCGTTGCCTAGAGCTGAGGATGGGAACAAGGGTAACTGCAAATAATTCTAAGGTTTCTTTTGATGGTGATGAAAATACTCTAAAAATAGTGGTGATGATTTTGAAACTCTGTAAACTTAGTAAAAACTGTTCAATTATACGCTTAAAATGAGTGAATTTAATATTATGTATATGATACTTTAATAAAGCTCTTAAAATACAGTATAGAAAATTCACCTGTACCCTGTATCCTGCTTTCCCCCAAAAGAACATCATATATAAATAACCTTAGTACAGTGATCAAGACTGAATTTGACTTTCATACGATAGTATTACCTAAATGACAGATATTATTTGGATTTCACCAGGTTTTCCATGTACTTTCTCCCTTAATTTTTTTTTTCTTTTGGTGAGGGGGATAGTATCTAGTTCTATGAATTTTATTACATGTATTATATGTGTAGCTTTGTATAGCCGTCACCGCTGTCAGAATATAGATCTCTTCTATCACTCCCCCCCTCAAAAAAAATCTTCCTGTGCTATCCCTTTATAGTCATTTATTTCCCCTTCCACAACTTTGACATCACTAATCGATCCTCCATCACCATAATTTTGTCATTTGACAATCTTATATAAAGTAAAATCACACACTGTGTAACTATTTGAGACTGGATTTTTACATTAGAATAATATCTTAAAAAAAGTGTCTGTTCATATCCTTTGCCCACTTTTTAATGAGGTTGTTTGTTTTTTTCTTGTAAAATTGTTTAAATTCTCCATAGATTCTGGATATTAGCCCTTTTCTGATGGGTAGATTGCAAAAATTTTTTCCCATTCTGTAGGTTGCCAGTTCACTCTAATGATAGTTTCTTTTGCTGTGCAGAAGCTCTTAAGTTTAATTAGATCCTACTTGTCTATATTGGCTTTTGTTGCCATGCTTTTGGTGTTTTGGTCATGAAGTCCTTGCCTTTGCCTATGTCCTGGACGGTATTGCCTAGGTTTTCTTCTAGAGTTTTTATGGTGTTAGGCCTCGTGTTTAAATCTTTAATCCATCTAGAGTTAATTTTTGTATAAGGTGTAAGGAAGGGATCGAATTTCAGCTTTCTGCTCGTCAGTTTTCCCAACACCATTTATTAAATAGAGAAACCTTTCCCTATTGCTTGTTTTTCTCAGGTTTGTCAAAGATCAGATGGTTGTAGTTGTGTTGCATTCCTTCTGAGGCCTCTGTTCTGTTCCATTGGTTTACAGCTCTGTTTTGGTACCAGTACCATGCTGTTTTGATTATAGTAGCCAAAGGATATGAACAGACGCTTTTCAAAAGAAGACATTTATGCAGCCAACAAACACATGAAAAAAAGCTTATCATCACTGGTCATTAGAGAAATGCAAATCAAAACCGCAATGAGATACCACTTCACGCCAGTTAGAATGGTGATCATTAAGAACTCAGGATTTTTTCCACAACAGATGCTGGCGAGGATGTGGAGAAATAGGAACACTTTTACACTATTGGTCGGAGTGTAAATTAATTCAACCATTATGGTAGACAGTGTGGCAATTCCTCAAGGATCTAGAAATAGAAATACCATTTGACCCAGCAATCCCATTACTGGGTATATACCCCCCAAATTATAAATCATTCTACTATAAAAACGCATGTACACTTATGTTTATTGCAGCACTGTTCACAATAGCAAAGACTTGAAACCAACCCAAATGCCCATTAATAATAGACTGGATAAAGAAAATGTGGCGCATATACACCATGGAATACTATGCAGCCATAAAAAGGATGAGTTCATGTCCTTTACAGGAACATGGATAAAACTGGAAACCATCATTCTCAGCAAACTGACACAAGAACAGAAAACCAAAAACTGCATGTTCTTACTCATAAGTGGGTGTTGAACAATGAGAACACATGGACACAGGGAGGGGAATATCACACACTGGGGCCTGGGGGGTGGGGAGATAGGGGAGGAATAGCAGGGGGTAGGGGTATTGGGGAGGGATAGCATTAGGAGAAACACTTAACTTAGATGATGGGGCAATGGATGCAGCAAACCACTACCATGGCACATGTTTACCTATGTAACAAACCTGCACAGTCTGCACATGTACCCCAGAACTTAAAGTGAAAGAAGGAAAGCAAAGGAAAGGGTAAAGGAAAGGGGAAAGGAGAGGGAAAAGGAAAGGAAAGGAAGAAAGAAAGATGTCTTGAGAGCCATCCTCGTTGGGTATCAGTAGTTTGTCCCTTTTTATTGCTGTGTAATATCTCATGATATGGATGTCCAACAGTTTATTCAACTGGTGCAGCACATTTGTATTGTTTCCAGTTCAAGGTGATGAACATTTATGTACAGGTTTTTGTGTAAGTATACGTTTTCATTTTTCTAGTGCAAACACTCAGGAATGGGGTTGCTCAGTCATATGTGTCGGTTTATAAGAAACTATCACATTGTTTCCCAAAATGGTGGTACCATTTTACATTCCCACCAACAATATGAGAGATCCAGTTGTTCTGCTCTCTCACCAGCCGTAGATATTGCCAATAGTGCCATTATTTTAGGAATTCTAATAGATGTGTGGTGGTATCTCATTGTAGCTTTAATTTGCATATTCCTAATATCTAGCAATGTTGAATATCTTTTCATATGCTTATTTGCCATTTATGTATCTTTGGTGAAGTGTATTCTTAAGTATTTTATCCATTTTTTTAATCAGATGGTTTGTTTTCTTGCTGTTGAGTTGAGAGAGTTCTTTATATATTCTGCTTATACAAGTCTTTTGTTGGACATATGACTTGTAAATATTTTCTCCCAGTCTGTAGCTTGTGTTTTCATTCTCATAACAGGGCCTTTCCAAAATGAAAAAAATAAATTTTTCATTTTGATAAACTCTAACTTACCAACTCTCTATTATGGTTCATGCTTTTGATTTCATGTCTAAGAACTCTTATGCCTTATCCCTGATTATGCAGAGAAAGATTTTATTTCTTCATTTTCAAACTGTATTTCTTTTACTTGCCTGGTTGTACTAGTGCTATGTTGAAAAGCAGTGGTGAGACTAGAAATGCTTGCCTTGTTCCTGATCTTTGAGAGAAAGAATACAGTCTGTCACCATTAAACATAATGTTAGCTATAGGTTATTTTGTAGATTCTCTTTATCATGCTGAGGAAGTTCCCTTCTGTTTCTATGTTGCTGAGAGTTTTTTGCCTAAATGGGTGTTAAATTTTATCAGAGGCTTTTCTGCTTAAATTAATATAATCATACACATTTTTTCTTTTAGACTGTAAATATGGGAGATTGCATTATAATTTTTGAGTATTGAACCAACTTTGCCTCCTAGAATGAGCCCCACTTCATCATGGTATAGGTGTCTTATTCCTTTGATGTATTTACATTTTGTTGAGAATCTTTGGATCTATGATCGTAAGTTCAACTGTTCAACTGTCAACCATAAGCATGGTTCATCATGCTTATTTTTAAATTGATATTTTTTAAAATGTCAATTTTTTAAAGCCTTTAAAATGCTATTCTGATCTGCTCCACTTGTGCACTGCTACCCAGAGGCCAACCTCAAACCATATTTTTATACCGTAATTCATTCAGTTCTCAAAGGTTTTGCTGTGTTGATTGTGGTCAGTTTCCTGCATAGGTCACTTCAGGGTAAGGCCTTCATACACAGATTGAAAGGATCCCTTTCCTACCTCTTTCTTCTTAGTAATCCTCTCCATCTGTGGGAATGGGGAGAGGTAGAGGGATGTTGCCTCTGCTTACCTTTGCTTAGTGAGGAACTGAAATAATTCTCCAGTGCTCTACTCTATATGCAGCAGCCATGCTTGGGGAGGAAGAGGGTCACCACCTCTTCATTGACATGTGCCCACCTCAGGAAGGGGTAAGTTACTAGGACTCCATTGCACAGACCCTTTGGAAAATAAACTTATTGGGGAGATGCAAAGAAAGTGGTGTCACTACCTCTGTGTCACAGTTAGGCTTGTGGGGAGTGAGAACAGGACTGCTTCCTTGGTGGTATTGTTAGGGTAGGTAGGGAAAAGGGGTCTGTCTTACAAAGCCTTGCTTTTCTCAGTCCTCTGGATAGAGGGAGCAGGTTTTTCCTAGGACTTGTTTTTGTTTTTGTTTCTTGTTTTTTTGAGACGGAGTCTCGCTCTGTCACCCAGGCTGGAGTGTAGTGGCATGATCTGGGCTCACTGCAACCTTCACCTCCTGGCTTCAAGCGATTCTCCTGCCTCAGCCTCCTGAGCAGCTGCAGCTACAGATGCATGCTACCACACCCAGCTAATTTTTATATTTTTAGTAAAGACGGTGTTTTACCACATTTTGTCTGAGTTGCACAGACCAGGATATAGATGAGAAAAAAAATATATCAGGAACTCACAGTCAAGCCTTCCTTCATCACTAGCCCAACCATCTTCTTGAATCCATCTTTCAAAATCTTCTGGATAAGTGCTCTAATTGGATCCAGGGTGTTTGTTGAAATTAACAGTAGTAGGGTGGGATGTGCTTATTGCATCCTAACCAGAACTAGAAGCTATCATTCTATTTTTATTACTAGTGAGATAGAATTTGTTTCCTTTGTTTGTAATTAATTTTTATTTCTTCTTTTAATTACTTGCTCATGTCCTTTGGCCAGTTTCAATTGAGATCTAAATGTTTCTTAGATCTCATTAACAATAAATTTGGTATTAAATTTAATACCAAAATTCTATGTATTTACTTTATACACTACCTGTTTACAGTAACTTTATCTGTTGTCAAGTAATTTCTCCAGGTTTTTGTCTTTTCATTTTCATTATTTTTTATAAATCTATAATTGTTTTCTACTATGATTTATTATTTTTACCTCCTAAGGTCATATAAACAATCAGTTAAGTCTTCAGTTTTATGTATTTCTGTTACGTTTAAATCATACTTTATCTTGAATTTTTTTTTTTTTATTTTTCATGAAAAGTTGTGGCAACTTGATTTTTTTTCTCCCTCCAAATAGTTATTGCCCCACTCTTGTTTACTTAGGGATTCTTTCTTTCTCTGCTAACAGATATAATTACTAAATGAATAAGCTTTTCCTTCAAAGAAGAATTTCTTCACCACCCACAGATTTAAGCCTAACAAATCATCTATTAAAATTTAAATAAGAAAATAAAATCTATCTTCTTTTATAAAAGGTGACATAGAATCTGCTTGTCTTTACTCTTCTACCCTTCCCTCACCAATCCACATCTAAAGGAATAAACAAGTGCATGAGCCAAACAAAAGAAATAAGAAACATAAATTAAAAGGAGATAATTAATAATTAAGCCTGGCTTAATAATTAAGTCTGGTTGTTCTATAATACTAATAAAGGAAGAAAATGCAGGAAGATAGAGGTTATTATAAAATCTAAAAAGGGAATTTAAACCACAAGCTTTCACTCTAGTCTGCATTTTTCTCCCTAGCTTTTGCCTTTAAAAAAATAAGAAAGATATAAATATTTATTGCTATCTTATCTTTTCAAAATATAAAATTAAAATTGGTGTTTCATAAATGAGTGATTGTATCTTTCTCAGTTTACAGATATTTCATGTTTTCCTGCTTAATTTTTTGAATTACAATTTTAACCAGCTACTATAATAGCTATATAAATATAAAGACAAATCTTCACCCTCAGTTGCTCTGCCTTTTGTACAGAAGGGGGAAATATACCCCAAACGTCAGTTTCCTCTTGCAGCAGTGTATGGGGCTCTCACAATAGAAGAAAGCATGATGAAATGTGGGATACACAAGATAATTGAAAATGTGAGACATTCTTGATGAATTGGTGGTGACCTTTGCAAATTTCTCCAATTTTGAGGACTTGTCCTTGAGCAAATCAGTCCAAGCAGATTTTATCTTATTTTATTTTATTATTTTGAGTCAGGGTCTTGCTCTGCCACTCAGGCTGAGTACAGTGGCACAGTCATAGCTCAATGTAGCCTTGGTCTCCTGGGCTCAGGTGATTCTCCTGCCTTAACCCCCTGATCAGTAGCTGGGACTACTGACACATGCCACCACACCCAAGCTAATTTTTGTATTTTTAGTAAAGGTGGAGTTGCACTATGCTGCCCAGGCTGGTCTCAAACTCCTGGGCTCAAGTGATCTGCCCACTTTGGCCTCCCAAAGTTCTGGGATTACAGGCGTGGATCACTGCTCTCAGACCCAAGCAGATTTTATATGATACTTTGGGCCAGCCCTCTTCTGATATAAATGAAATGTTTAGCTGTAGTCACTGAGAGAGTATCCTGTTTCCAAAGAACTCTCACTTATCCCTATCATTTCTGGTTATTCTCCATTCAAAACTGGCTAGGCTTGCTGTCTTAATCTATTTGGGCTGCTGTTACAAAATATTATAAACTAGGTGGCTAATAAACAACATAAACATTTCTCACAGTTCTGGAGACTGGAAAATCTAAGGTCAAGGTGTCAGCAGATTTGGTGTCTAGTGATGGCCCACTTCCTGATTCATGGACAGCACCTTCTTTCTATGTCCTCACTGGTGATATGTACAAGACTCTGGGGGCTCTTTTATAGGCACTGATCCTACTCATGAGGGCTTTGCCCTCTTAAAACACCTACCAATGGCCTCACTTCCTAATGGTATCACCTTGAGGATTAGGATTTCAATATACAATTTTGGGACATAATAGCTATTCTATAGCAGCCAGTCAACAACATTCTTCCCCGGTCCTCTAAAATTTGTGTACTTCTCATGCAAAATACATTCATTACATCCTAACAGCCACAAAAGTCTCAACTTTTTCCAGCATCAACTCTAAAGTCTAAAATCCAAGTCTCATTTAAATGTCATCTAAATCATATATGGTAAGACTGAAGATACAATTTATGCTGAGGCAAATTGCTCTCCATCTGTGAATCTGTGAAATCAAACAAGGTATGTGCTTCCAAAATACAGTAGTGTGACAGACGTAGGATAGACATTTCCATTCCAAAAGGAAGAAAGAAGAAAAGAATAATGGACCCCAAGTAAGTCCATACTACAAGGTAAAATCCATGAGATTTTAAGGCTCAAGAGTGACCCTCTCCGGCTTGATGTCTTGACTTCCAGGCCCATTAACTGTGTCACCAGGAGTCTACCTGGCAGTCTCCCTGCAAAGTTCTGGCAGAGACTGTCTATTGCCAGAACAGTCTGACTATTGCCAGAAAGGCAATAGTCCCCAACTTTTGAAACCATGAGGTAGATGATCGCTGAATCTTCTTTGTGTTCATTTTTCGATTGTCTTGAATAATAGTGCACTAGTTCTATGGTTCTCTACTGTGAAATCCAGTAAATCTGATAGCTTTCCTTTATTCCTTTCCATCTCCATCAAATTAGGGATTAAGATTTCAACATACAAGTTTTGGGAGTTTACAAACATTCAGTCTATAGTAGTTGCTATATAAGACTTCTGCAACAAACTCTTCTAAAGCTATAATGACATTTTAATATCAATGTCAATTACAAATTACAAGCCATAAACCCATTGAATAGAACTTTGAAACTTTGACAATGAGGACTCATGTTGACCTGAATGAACAGAGAGCATTTTGGTCATTGAGATGAAAAGCTAAGAATCTTTTTCACCAGGAAGGGAATTAACATTTAAAACGCTTGATTTTTGTATTTGTACATTATATTATGTAACTGTCATATCTCATATCAGCAAAATAGACACTATTTGCTCTGTTTTATGGATGAAAGAAAATAAAACTTAGAGAAATTATGTTTGTAGCTCAAGGCTGCAGTGTCAGTAAGTGATGAGGTCAGCACGGAAATCCAAATAATGAATGACAAAGTCCACACTAACCACCCTCGGGCACGAGTGACACAAGTGATGATTTTAAACATGAAATCTGGATATATTGAATCTCAAAATGAGATAATTATCCCTTAATTTTTTTTTAATCCTGATGATGTCAAAAAGAAAATTTTGGTTTTAAAAGACAGCATGTGTTTCTGTTATCTTTTAACATTTTTGTGTTCTTCATTTTCTACATAGAGGAGAAAGACCTCAGGCTCTGAGCATTAGGCTAGCAATAGTGCCTTGCTAGAATTTAATAAACGTTTTTGTTTTCATAATATATATTTTGATTTTTCTCATTTATGCTAATTGATACTGATTTTTCTGTTAGTGGTAGTAATACAAAGCTCCAGTGTTTAGATTTAATTTTTAATGTGTCAATTTAAAGAGAAAACAATATCTAAACATAAGTAATAGTGATGCTTGAAAGATTGATGTGTGGGAAGCACATATTTTGTTTTAGACATCATGCTAGAAATTTTTAGAACAGTGTCAAGAACAGTGCTTGAACAATGTGATGTGTAATTTCCTCTAAGATTTCTCAATATTCATCCTGTGCCATAGACAACTGAATTTTAAAAATATTGATCCCAGAACATGACAGTGTTTTCCTTGCATGGTAAAGAAAAGCTTATTATTTCAATTTTGAAGAATTTTTAGCAATGTTATATACTAGATCACTTATGTAGAAAAATTGTAGAATTTTTTTTCCTTCAAAAACAGTACTCCACTCTTAGGTAAAATAACTTTTACCTGGAGTCCTACGTAAAATTCAAAAATTTACTTAGAACAATTATTCCAACAGTATATTTTAATAAATTTTCTAAACTTTCCATACTGAAGTTTAGAACTTTATTTTCAGAAGCATCTAATGCAAATTTATTTACTTCTTCAATAAATATTTATTCAGTACCAACTATGTGCTAAGCATCGGATCCCTGGGATATATCGGTGAACATAATAGGCATGATGTTATGGAGCTTGCCTTTGTAGAAACTAGTTAGAGAAGAGAAATAATAATGATAATAATATATAATAAATAAGTAGTAAAAAGAATGTAATAGGTGCTTTGAAATAAGAAAGATTGGAAGGCAAGAGGGTATTGAGATTAGGGTTGTCTGAGCAGGCTTCATTGAAGGTGACATTAGGGCAAAGACTTGAAGGTGGTGAGATAGAGTAGGGAGAGCAAAGTACCAGCACAGTCCCAAGGGAGAAATATCCCTGGCATGTTCAAAAAATATTAAGGAGGCCTCAGTAGTTGTAATGTAGGGTCTAAAAGAGTGGAAATGGTGGAAGGTAAAGTGTCAGGAAGGAGGTAAAATAACAATGGTCTATCTTATCTTTTCAGAACATCACACTGTCAGCTGACTGACAATAAGTAAAGAGAAATAGGAATGAAAGCAGGGGGCAAGATAGAAGGGTATTATAATAATACAGGCAAGAGATGATGGTAACTTGGACCAAAGTAGAGGTGGAGAAAAGTGGTCATATTCTGGATATATTTTATAGGCAAACAATTTCTGGATGAATTGGATATAGAGTATATAAGAACAAGAGAACGTGCAGGATGAACTGTCTGGGAATGAATCACTGTCACTGTAGCACAGGCATAAATTTACACTAGGTATTTGGCTAATAGGCAGCCAGATTTTAAATGAATCTTCTAAGATCAAAGAGGTTAATTTAAAAGGAAAATGTCGTGTGTGTGGTTTTTGCCTCTAGGACCAAATAGATCCAAACTATGACCACCAGTTCTTGTTAGAATCTTCCATGGGGTTGACTTTTGAAGGTGTTCATGTATGTGTGTATTTGTATGAACACAGGATCTTGTTAATTTTCATCTCTAAAATCTATCACCAATGACTTTATTGAAATGCAACTCTGTATTCTGCTGGTAAACAGTCCTGATGTCTGTGAAGTATGTATGAATTGCGATGTGTATGAAGGTATCTCAGGAACAGATGATGCATAATCCAACCAATGTTTCCCCATCCTCTTGTGAAGAGCTGTCACTTCTGATTTATTCTAGCTTAGTGTCATCAACATTTGTTAAGCAGTGTCCCATTGGGCTCTTTGCCCCTTAATTTGTTGTTTTCTTAAGTAATCGTAGGCTAATGATGTTGGGTTGTGAGAGTAGCTAAACTGCACCAGTGAAATATCAGTTTAGGTAACTCAGTAGAAGCACACATATTATTTGAGAAGTATTTACTAATCTTTGGCCATGGGCCAGGCACTAGGATCATAATGGTATAAAGATACTGTTCCTACCTCAAGGTGCAGAATTCCAGGTGAATGATGATAAGGTCTATTCTAGAGCAGTGACAGTAATAGTGAATTAGGAAGAAAGAGATAGGTTTCAAAAGTATATTATTTGTATACATAGGAAACAAAAATATTCTATTTAAGTTTTCTAAAAATATAGCATTTCTCAAGAAACATACCATTAACCAAATTTCAGCAAAAGTATTTGATATGGGTTGCTGTGTTCTCACCCAAATCTCATCTTGAATTGCGTCTCCCAGTATTCCCACATGTCATGGGAAGAACTCGGTGAGAGGTGATTGAGTCATGGAGGCAAGTCTTTCCTGTGCTGTTCTTGTGATAGTAAACGAGTCTCACAAGATCTGATGGTTTTAAAAGTGCAAGTGTTCCTGCACAAGCACTCTCTTTGCTTGCTGCCATCCATATAAGACATGATTTGCTCCTGTTTGCCTTCGCCTTGATTGTAAGGCATCCCCATCCATGTGGAAACTTAAGTCCAATAAACCTCTTTCTTTTATAAATTGCCCAGTCTCAGGTATGTCTTTATCAGAAGCATGAAAATAGACTAATACAGTATTCAAAGATGCAATGTAGATCAACAAGAGATAAGTCAAAATAGGAGTTCAAGAATACAATATGTGAACTCAACAGTTACCCTTCTAAATATTCATCCAAGAGAAAAAAATAAAACCACACAACCCAACATTATTCAGACCAACTTTCTTTGCAGTAGCTCAAACCAGAAATAATTCAAATGGCCTTCAACTTGAAAATGGATAAACAAATGGTGGTATATTCATACAATGGGACAACACTCAGCAATAAAAAGAAAAAAATCTAATGCTTACAATAGTATGGATAAATTTCATAGATAACTTTTTCATAGATAATATTTGACTAATGGGAGTCAAATATTAAAAAAATACATACTGTGTGATTCTATTTACATGAACCAGCAATAAGCAAAACTTAAGGTATCTATAAATTAGACAAGGAGATACTTTCTTGGTTGATTAAAATGTTCTATATCTTGTATAGTATTGATTACATGAGTATATACATTTGTCAAAACTCATTGAACTGTGCTCTTAAAATCTGTGCCTTTTATTGTAGGTAAATTAGACTGAAAAAAAGCAGTGAAGCAAATAAAATTTGGGGATCAAGCAATCAGAAAATTACATTAAATATATTTAGACTCTAAGCAATACAGTGTTATAGTGGCTTTCTCTAGGCAATAGGGATACTACTGCCATATATATGACTAACTGTATTAGGCTATTTAAAATTGTTTTTTCTGTTTCTTTCTCCCTCATTGAAATATGAGCTCGTTGGAGGAAGGAGTTTTGTAAAGAGCTCAGATATGCTCTTTGTGAAGAGCATAATGCATGTCACAAGGTATTTTTTTTAAGAATCTAACAGGTCTTCAGCCTAGGAAAATCATACAAGGTACCATACTGGTATCTTGCAAGGTTTGCTCTATAGCTGCTCTATATTTATGTCTTGCCCCATTTGGACCTGTTCCATGTTTAATTCTCTCATATTTTTCTTACTAGTTTCTCATTTGTTTCTATTACAAGTCCAACTTAAAAAGCAGACTTTCCTATATTTCAGTCCAAATTCAATACCTTTTCTTATGATATAATTAAGGGTCAAGATCAGAAGTATTCTAAAGCATAACAGCCATTGTGGCAAAAATATAGAAATTCTCTAGTGAATTTGATTCACTCTTCTTCATTTTGCAGGGTTTTTTTTGCATTACGGGTTTTTGTGTTTAGGTCATAAAATGTTTTACATCTTGCTCTACTAGCAGCTATATCTTATTTGTCCATGGCTGCCTTTCTTCAACAAATACAAGTGAAAGAAGGTGAAAGGCTACCACTGTCAGTGAGTCCATGGGACTGGCTGCCATGAGTAGCCATGAATTACTGTGTCTACCTGGTTTACCACAATCTTGCTTCATTCATTCTTGAATATATGTACATTAAAGTCATGTGTGCAGTGAGGCAGCTTTTTATTACTGGCCAGGTTAAGGAAATTTTGGAATAAATGGCTCATTTTTTCAATTCAAAGTTTGATTTCATAGCAGAACACATTTTAGGTTATTCAGTGTCTTTGGTTGGGCATAAAAGCAATTGAGAACTGAGCTGAAAGGGCTTAATAGTGTTTCATTTAAAGTGATTATCCTCTGAGACATTATCCTTCTCTGAAATAGTACTTGTCTCTGAGACTGAAGTTGTTTTGTTTTGTTTTTAGAGTCAGGTCTTACTGTCACCCAGGATGGAGTGCAATGATGCCATCATAGAAGCTCACTGCTGCCTCAAATTCTTGGGCTCTAGTGATCTTCTCGCCTCGGGCGTGCCTAGTGGTACAGGTGTGCAGCACCACACCTGGCTAATTTTTAAATATTATTTTTAAGAAATGGGGTCTTGCTATATTGCCCAGGCTGGTCTCAAAACTCTTGGCTTCCAGTAATCCTCTCACCTCAGCCTCCCAAAATGTTGGGATTACAGATATAAGCCACTGTGCCTGACCTGAGACTGAAATTTTAAATACATTCTTTTTGAATCCCCTAAGACTATTTCTGAGGTTAATTCAAATTTGTCCCTTTGAAAAAGAGATATAATACATGTAACAACTTCAAAATAGAGCAATCTTCAAAGAATAGGGACGATCAGGAATTAACAGCAAAAAAAAAAAAAAAAAAAAAGTAGGCTGTCTGAAGACACAGAGCTCGATGGATTCTGGTGACTAAGAAAAAGACACCCTGGCTGGGCCCAGTGGCTCATGCCTGTAATCTCCACATTTTGACAGGTTGAGGCAGGAGGATTGCTTGAGCCCAGGAGTTTGCGAGCAACCTGGGCAATATAGTAAGATCTCATCTTTTAAAAAAAAATTTCTTTTTAAATTAACCAGCCATGGTGGCACATGCCTGTGGTCCCAGCTACTCAGGAGGTTGAGGTGGATTGCTTGAGCCTGGTGGGTGGAGGGGATGCAGTTAGCCAAGATTGTACCACTGCACTCCAGCCTGGGCGACAGAGTGGGACTCTGTTTCAAAAATCAAAAAGCAGAACAGAAAAAGACGTCCAGAAGTCCTGATGTTTTAGAGTATATAGTTCATCTATATGCCTATATTTCCAGGGTGAGAGGTGCTCTTAAGAACTCAATAAATAGTCCTATTGAAAGAAGACAATGTTTATGATGAAGTTTAGGGAAGAATGTTAGCTTAGAGAGCAAGTGACATAAATTTCTTCGTTTACTTAATCTTTCTCAATTCTGAGTGACCTGGTACAAGGAATGTCATCCAACAGGGGGCCTATAGAAACCCAAGGGCATAGTGAATATAAACACTGTTGGAAAATTTTTCTAAGAATGTGGAAAATTACTTCCAACTCTACCTTGCTGTTTTCCTTTTATTCTAACCTATGTGGTATAAGAGAATGGATGAAAAGGAGCCTATTAAAGCTCTGAAGTGGTGAGGCAACTCAGAATGTTCAGAAGTCACTGAACAGAGTTGGAAGACCTGATCTTGTCTCCTGGCCCTTGTCTGTACAGAAAAAAATAAGGATTTTATAAATTTCCTTTCAGCCCACTCTAACTTACTTTAACTCTGGCTCAAATCTTTTTCAGCTTGAAATGATCCTCAACCTGTCTATTTTCCAATCCAGCTAACTGTCTTCATGGGGAATGGTTTGTATCTTTAATCATTTGTGTTGCTCTTCACCAAAAGATGGTGACTCACATAAGTTACCACTTTTTTATTTGCTGCTCTGAGGCTCACTTTAGGGATTTGCTGCAAAAGCCACTCATATGGACGCCCTTTCTCAGTATTACTTGCATTTGGAAAATTCATTACTATGATACCGAAAGCTGCTAAAGAATCTCCCAATAGATCCCTTGTGGGACTCTGAAGCTCCTAGGTCCTTCAGAGGGTCCTGCTTTGGTAAAATCAGTCAACTCATTTCTACTCCATTGATGGTGGAAGTTCAAGTATTTAATTTTGTGAGAATAGGACTAGAGGTCCCATTTGAATGGTTCCTCTAAGACTTCAAGATTCCATGCTGCTATTAAGAATGTTCAGGAATATCAAGCCTGTCTTGCTTCCTGCTCCCCAATTTGCTGTCCACTCCAAGCCTCCATGCAAAGGTACTTCCCTGATCAAAGGTGCTCCAGCAGCAAGCAGAAGGACACTTTTTACCCTTCTCTAGTTTGTCTCGCTTTCCTAGTTCAGATTCATACAAAACAGCAGACAGCCAAATTAACTTTTCTTCTGAAGGGGTTCAGATGATTTATCTGCTTGCACTTAGACAACTTGCTAATTTTCCTCTGAGAGAAGTTTACACAGGCTTACTTGCTTAAATATGAATATAACTGAGACCCAGACACATTAAAAGACCAGTAGACCCCTGACTGGTATTAACTTCTGCAGTCCCACCCTCTTTTGCTACATACTCAACAACAGGATAAGGCTAGGCACCAGATCTTGTTGCATTTGAAAAGGTTGCTGATGTCCCATTAAAAAATTTCATCTTGATTATATACTCAAGAGTGTCCCCTGGTAAGCTGGGGCCGAATAGTTAGAGATGGATAGTTATTTTTTAACCTTTGAGTTCTGTATTTCTTTTTAAGCCACATTTTTGCCAAATTCCTGTTTAATTAGATAACAAGAAAGATATCAGAGGTCAAGTTTAATCTGGATAACTGGGTTTTTATTTCAAAGAATCATGGAGTCACAGCATTTGATGGGGCTTCTCAAACCTTTCATTTGATAAATAAAAGTACTATAGACTAGAAAGTTTAAATGACTTGTTGAATTCATTAGCGTTTAGATTTTCTGTCTTCTAGATCAGTGTTATTTCCTGAGTGTTTAGTATGTTAAAGATTCTTTTTTAGATTCTGTCTTCTGCTCTCCAAATCCGAAAACAAGCCCTCTATTCTTTCATTCATTCATTTAACAATAATTCCTTGTAATCTCTATGCTGGGTGTTAAAGTAGCTACAAAGTATTATGAAATACGTGCTGTACCCAAATCTTGCAGTCTGGTTACAAGTTTCAGTGTATACACTAATAACTCTATTGTTTTTTCATTTAAGTAAAATAAATATCTGGCTTGTAACACTCAATATTAGAGTGAAAACAATATTGTTTTGATATATGATCATTTAAACTCTGCAGCATATGCTTATCTTTAAATATTTTGCAATGTGCCTGATGAAAGCAACTTGGCCTTCATACCTAACCTTTAAGGAGATTGTGGTTGCAACCTGACTTTGCAACTCCAGTTATTTTTGCATTTATTAGAGGTTGCCTCAGAGATGCTCCAAAGTTCATCCTCCATCATTTGCTTTCAGTAAGGTTTTTAATTTCCACATGCTCAGTGAAAATGAAAGTTCTGACACTGTCTATATTCAGAACATATGGCACATTTCAATCCCATCAACTCGTGGTGATGGGATGTGGTAATCTCCAAGAGGCTGATTTCTGAACTGTGATATTGCCAAGCTTGTGGCCTGCTGGCATTTCTATAGTAGAAGGCTCAGGAGTGTTGCAGTTAGTGTCAAATACAGGGGACCTTGGGCAATTTGCTAACCTTTCCACACATTCATTTGGTGAAAATTACACAGCAACCTGTAACACTGCATCCTGCAAGCTTGCAATGAGGACTGAATAGTATGTGAAACATCTAGCACAATGCATGGCATATAGTATACTTTCAATAAATATTGGTTTCTCCCCTGTTTTTTTCTGCAAAGGAAAACTTGTGATAAGAAATAAGTGTACAGTGCCACTTATTTCTGCCTCCTTGCTGAGAAATAAGGAAATTGTTTTCAAGATCTAGTACTAGAAAAAAATAACAAGTTTAAATATATGAAACAGGAATATTTCTCAAATGGTCTCTTATGGTATAAATGGTATATGGATTATTCTGTGACTGCAGGAGTGAGACAATAACCTAGATATGTGTACATTTATGAAGTAAGTACATGCTGACTCTGTAAAATTGTGTCTGGGTGTTTGGTTCCCTGTACAGGTACAAAAGCCAGTCAACTTTCCAAAGCAGACAAGGGCATCAACTTTGAGAGCTGAAGAGCAAACTTGTGATCAGGTTCTCTTCTCTTTGTTAAATGAATGAATTCTGAATTACATACGGATTGTAAATTGGGATGTATATTAAAGGAGAAAAGAGAGAAAATTGTTATTTCCTAACCCTTGTTCATTTATCACTTTGGAAAGTGGTTCATTTGAATGAAGGCTAGGGTTAGTCAGTCTATCTTAATCTGAAAATAAGGGAAACTGGCTTAAGGAACATATGCAGATTTCTCTTTGGGATTTTTTGACAAAGAACCAAATTTGAAATCCTATAAAAGCAGGCTGGTCTCAAAATAACCAATTACCTTTTATTGTAGGCTGAAGATTTTAAAAAATCTATGTAATTTACTTTCAAACTTGAAAAAAAGTTTTATTCTACACAGTTGGCCAGTGCATTAGCTCTATTACCTTTTGCTGTCTGTTGTAAATGTAGTTGCACTGAATTTACTAAATTTGGGAATTAATTATTTTCTCTACCTTAGTGATTAGGAGTATATGTAAGCAATCTCCCCAGATTTTTGAGTGTTTACCAAATCCTTCTCACTTCCTGGAAGTGGTATTTAACATTATACTGCTACTGGTAATTAGGAATAGGCAGTCCCTTGAAGAATTATTCAGGGTGGATTTTGTCAAGTTTTCCTTTTGTTCAAAGGAGTTTATCAAATATAAATGGGAGGCATAAGGACCCCTGAGGAGACTTAGAGGTCTAGGAAGCAGGAAAGGATTTGGACAGCATGAGAATACAAAAAGTAAGATGATTTTATTTATAGGCACAAGAATAAATGAGTTGCAGTTATACATGTGGAAATTTACATTGTAGTACACAGCTACGTTCCTCCTTCCTAATACATCCTCATTTCCTTTTGTGAAGTGAATTATTCCCCAGTTTGTGTAGTCTTGATGGGAGAAAAATTCCATGTGCTCTCATCTACAGTGGAAACCAACACATCACATCCTTTCTGTCCTCTTCCTGACACAGCTGTGGCAGCCAAACAGTCTGAAAAAATATTTTCTCCAGGCCTTCCATCCTGAGTGAATAATGAAGAGTAGAAGGAATATTTGGAAGTCATACATTGCAGCAGCTACATCAACAGAATAGACAGCATCTGTCTAGACTTCTCACAATAAGGAGATTGCTGCCTTGGTGTTTCTTAACCTTCAGGGGTCCATCCAGTTGCCAAACTCATTCCCCCAGCCTTCTGTGGATTCTCGAAACTCCCAGTATTCCCTAACATATGCCCTTTTCTGTAAGTTAGCCACAGCTAGTTTCTATTGCTTACATCTAAGAAATTCTAACTTACCCAGCCTTCATTTTAAGCTTGTCTCAAATTACATTGCACTTTATCAATGAATACGATGAATTATCAGTGGAGACTTCTTAAGATGAAAGGGGCTCTGGAGATCCTGTAAGCCAACCTCCCCTTCCTTCTGCAGTTCTCTGTGGGAAATATGAGACATGTGTTGATCACCCTGTAAAATGTGGGAACATTTTGGCATAAAGGTTAAGTGAGTTGGTAAGATATTTCTTCCCAAGAAATGGAAAGGGAACGCAGTTCCCTTGAGACCTCTGTTGTTTAATTGTTGATGGATTGAGTTGATGTTGGACAGGCATAGGAATAGTGCACGAAGAAGTACCTCGTAAAACCTGTCCAATATAGTATTCTTCACCCTCAAACTGTTCACCAGAACTGGCTATTTCTTGTTATTCTCTGCACTTGTTTCTTCAACTGTACAGTAGAGATGAATACTCACTACCTCAAAGAAATATTGAGAAATTTAAATGAGTTTGGGTTTCTGGGCTCAGAACCTAATAAAATACTAAAAGTTATTTTTAAGAAGAGAAATTGTTATGATATGTATTATAATGGGATTTTTCTGGATTCCAGATCTTCTGTTAGAAAGAGATGTTTATAATAATTACAAAGGCGAAATAAATAAAGCAAACATTATTTACTTAGTATGTGTTGTTGCCCAGTTGCTGAGAAGGCGGTTACCTGGCAGCCCCTGCAGGGATTGCCTCAGCTGCAGAGAGCCCCCTCACCAAAGATCATGTCCTTCTGTGAGCAGCCACATTTATTGGCTGATGGATCAAGGTGTGATAAATGTCCTGGCCATTTCAGCCCATTTTCAGACATCTCTGTCAGGCCATGATAGTTCTAGAACTTCCCAAGAGATTAGGGAAGGCTGGCGCTGGGGCCGTCATCACAGCACAACTTCTGCTGCCCAACCTTGCTTCTTTCCCTTTCCTTCCACAAATGTTATTGTTCAATAAATATCCTGAATGCTAAATTCAGAATCTGCTTTCAGGGGAAACCAATGTACAACACCTCGTATTGGGCGTTTTACATTGGATTGTTTCTGGAACGTTCTGAGGTAGACCTATTATCTTTCTCATTGTAACAAATGAGAGAATTGAGACTCAGGGACGTAAGCAACTTGTCTAAGGAAACACATTAAGTGACAACACTGGGATTCAAATATAGTTTGGTTTGATTCCAAAAACCAACTCTTTTCAGAAATTATTAATATATCTCTTCTTAACCTGAAAGAACAAGTTTATCTCCCAGAGTGAGCAGCTGGGCTCTGTGCTTTGGGCAGGGTCAAAATCAGACTTTCCACATCACTGTTTAGGTTGGTTCAGATGAGATTTCCTTTTTGCCTTTATTCCTTGGCATTCTTCTCTCCTCCCTGACTTAATGCCTATTGTTTTAGCCTAAAATTAGCAAGTGTCAGCTTTTACACATTTTCAAAAATTTCAATGTAATTATTTAAAAATAGGCTCCAAAATTTTGTTTTCTCTCTGTTGGCAACCGTGGTTGCTATGGAGTTCAAGTAATAGATTGTGATGTTTAACACTGAATTAATTACTACTTCTCACTCCTAGGGAACATCTAATTATACATATTCACGCCAAGCACAATTGGTTTTAAGGAAACTGTGTGTGCATGTGTATATATGTGTGTGTGTGTATGTGTGTGTGTGTGTGTGTATGTGTATGTGTGAGTATGGGTGTCCCTTTACTGTAAAAGGCACACTGGGGAAGGGTCTTGGTTGGTGATCTTCCAGAGACTTATTTGTCCTCCTTAATTACAATTTCTCCTACTAAGTGTGCTTGTATTGAGATCAAATTGTTCTCTTATTCATCCAAATGGCTTTTCCTACATGCTAATGGTGACCTCTTTTGTTTTGAACATTATAGTTTGGTAAAGCAGAGTGATTTCCTCTATTTCTTCCCTCGGTGGTGTTCTCTTGGTCACATGTATTATGAATAGTGAAGTATTACTGCTTGTATACTTTTGGAATCATATATCTTTTGGAATCACATACACTCCTGAGTCTGAATCCTGGTTTTACAATTTACTTAACTTATGGCAGGTCAAGTCAGGATTCAGTCTCAACAACTTCGTAAAATGGGGATGATATTATCTACTACACAGAGTTGTCACAAAGATTAAATCAGGTTTTAAACAAAAACATTGTGTTTCTTGCTTTTCAAACTTTAATATGCAAGATCGAGATCCTGCTAAAATATAGATTATGATTCAACAGGTTAGGCATAGAGTCTAAGGTTTTTCATTTCTAACAGGCTCCCAGTTGATGTCGATGCTGCTGGTCCATGGACCACACTTTGAATAGTGAGAATTTAAATAATGCTGGGCACATACATGAGGTTGATGGATTTGCAGCTGTATTGGCCCTTAATTAGTCTTCATCCTATACCTTTTGAACAGAAGAGCACAAAAATTCACACCCATTAGTGACACAGAGAAAGCAAGGCATGGACAAGCAGATCCTATGACGTTAAGATGACTCCACTGGATGTCTCTGCTGCATATTGTAGCCGTACCCTGTGAAGCTTCTATTTTTCCCTGTGTGGGCTGTTGCAACTCCTGCTGCTCCTAATGGGAGTTACCCAAGCCTGTATTAAGGAAAGAACATAAATCCTGTGGTGTTTTTTATATGCTCAACTAATAAAGCAATTTTGTATTTTACTGAAAATAAACCAATTTCTTGACACTGATAGTAAAGCATTGAAAGATTTACACCTGTTGATTGACTCATCAGATGACCGTTTCTAAAAAATGGATTTAGGGTGTTCCTTTGAAAATTGAGCTGTGGGTCAAAAGCTTTTGATACCTAAGTGTTTGAAATTGCACAAGGCTATAAGGTGCACTTTTAAAAGGCTGGAATGCAGCCCCTTGCTTAAGAGATCCTGGGATTCTTACAAAACAAGAGTTGGCAACCTTTCAGATGTGGGTAGGCGGTGTTTCTTTTATTTATACTCCCTTTATTTAGGAGAGGTGGTAAAATGCTGCTTACTCAAGAAGGGTAGGAAAAGACTTTTCTGTATCCCTTTTCAGTCATTCAGGAGAATACTTCTCTCTGTAACTTCTGCCATCAACATCAGTAACATAATTTGATGTTTCTTGGGCTCCCTGGCTTCTTTCCAGGAATTTCTGTGTTGTTCCGGACTGCTCTTTTTAATTATTTATCCCTTGCTGGCCTTTGCCACTCTGTCTTTTTGCATCTTGAACTGAGACTAACATGAACCTACCTCTCTTCCTTTGGCCTCAGGCTTTCCTTTACCCACATCTCCATAGGACATGGTGGAAAAACAATGATTGCCAAAGTCCTCCATTGGCTGTCTTGGCCCAACATGTTTTGACTCATTTTTAGCCTCTCGGACTGCCTGTCCTACTATTCACTCCTCATTTACTACGCTCCAGTCACATAGACCTCCTTGCTGTTTCTTGAAGATACCAGGTATATTCCTGCTTTAGAGCCTTTGTTTTGGTTGTTTTCCTTTTCCTAGAACTCTCCCCACTCCCAACCGGTCCATAGCAGCCTTGGTAACTCCCTCCTCTTCTTTAAGCCTTACCTTCACAGTGAAGCCTTCCCTGACTATTCATTTAATATTGCAAACTGCACCTCATGGCTACTACTCCACGCTCCAAATTCTCCCAATCCCGCTTTGCGTTCTTTTTTCTCCATAGTGCTTGTAACCTTTTCACATGTAGTGAACTGCAGCATTTGTACCTCCTCATCCTTTCCCAACATTGCTGATTTGTGCTGAAAATGCCCTTTACGCCCACATTAGGCAAATGTAAGTCTGCAGAAACAGCAGAAATACTTCTTCCTAAAGAAAAGTCAAGGCTGCTCTATGTCTTAATTTTGATGGTAGCTATGCAAGTATACACCTTTGTCAAAACTCATCAAAATATACTTTAAGTGGATGTAGTTTACTGTATGTAAAATATAACTTAATAAAGTTGATTTTTTAAAAACAGGATATAACCATCAACCTTGGGTCATGGTGTAGGTATGGGGTAGGCTGATTATAGAGTAGGGGTAGAAGTTGGCATTTAGGAAGGTAAATTTCTTCCTGGGAATTAATGTAGACAAAGAGATCAGTAAAAATATTATATAATATAAAACACTCCCTCTGGCTTTGAGTGACTAGAGCAAATCCCTGGGTGTTAAACTCATTTGCTTTGCCCTTGTTGGCTCTTATTTGTAGTTACTCTTAGAAACTAGAAGATTTCAGATCAGTTTAGTTGTATCTTGTTCTAAAGTGAGTTGACTACATTTCAATCCTAAAAGAGGTGGGGAATAGAATCTGACACAGAGAAATGCAATTTTCGTCTGAGAAGAAAACTGCTCATAATTCCTGTTTGAAAAACAAGCTAGGAAAAAGTAAATGATTGGTTTCTTCTTATGTTAATAAATCTCCCCCAAAGTTTCCATTTTAAATGTTTCAGAATGAGTCAGGCAAGTCTCTGATGTTAGAAAAGACAGTCAAGGAAAGTAGCAACAATAAAAAGAAGTTATAAATCTAAATTCCATTGCCTCTGAAACACTTCCCATGATAGTATGGAAGGTTTGAAAAAAACGCGTCAGTACCTGAGTATCAGTGTTAGCCCTGGACTTATTAAAACCTATTGTCTTAAACTTTAAAAAGTCTTTAAAATGCTCATAGAAGCACATATAATTAAGTAGCTATAATTATAGTGGGTTTTAGATCTTTTCCCATATTCCAAGTATTCTATAGGTATCGGTGAAAGAAATCTAACATAGTTGACTCCATCTTGCCTCTAACCTCACCAGCTAACTGGCTTTGCTCACCTATGTACATAGGCCAAGCTAACTATGGGAAAAACTTTGTTTATAATTAATTCAACTTTAGTGTAAGATTGATAGTCCCTTCCCGAAATCAACTCCTGAGGAGATAAGGAGGGTGTACACACACGTAGCAATGCTATGCTAAAGATTTATAGGAACATTGTGAACTAACCAAGGGTTAAGAAGTTCTATAAAATCCTTGGACCCCTGCTGATAGCCAGATGGCTGTGTTCACCCGTTGCCTCATGACCTCAACCCCTTATTTGTTCCCCTTTCCCCAGTATAAAAAGAAGCTTGAGAGTCATGTTTTTTCATATAGTTTTTTAGGACGTAAGTCCACCATCCTCTCGGTTTGCTGGCTCTCCAGAATGAAGTCACCTTCTTTATTCCAACACCTTGTCACTCTACTTACTGGCTGCCAGGTGGCAAGTGGTACAAGCTTGGACCTATTTACATATATAGGCAGGTTCTGAAGTCTTCCCATACTGAAATAGGTGGCAGGTTCCTTGTGAAGTATTCCATGACATACTAAAACTTCTGTTGCTGTAAATGTCATCAAGAGGATGTATCTGCCTGTATCCTGCTCTTTCACACTGGAGTTTTGCTAGCAAATATGAATCTTGAGTGTGAATGCGAGAGGTCATATTTATTTCAGGTGCTCTTGGATGTCTCCTAAAGTTAACCCCTTCGTCAATTCTTATCCAAAGGATTTTCTTATTCCCATCTTTTCAAGTAAAGAGTATTCAAGAATGCTGCTTTCTTTTTTACTTTATTTATATCAGTTTGTCCAACTTTATGATCTCAGAGCATAGTTCTTCATATCATTCTTTAAGATATCTAGTGATACTTTCTGATTTGCATGTTAAATAATACTTCCTTCTAATCCTTTACATCTTACAGATATTTTTAGATTGCTACCACATTCATGTCTACCACCTGCTGTTGCTCCCTACTGGGTCTGCCCAGCTAAACTATACGTATTTAATTCTTCCAGTCTTCCTTTATCCACCAGACCCACCAGTCTCTTAAAATTGTGTTGCCCTTCTTTAGACCTCTTCTTGATTGTTGATGCCCTGTGACCCTGCACATCATCTCTCTGAGATAGCATTTGAAGGCACTCTTAAAATTACATTTCAATATTTTATACTTCCATTAAAACTAATCAATGCAGAAAGAGTCTTGTGGTAGTCATTAATGACATTTGTCAACTATTTCTAGTTTTCACCCTTCTGTACACACGGTAGGAATACATTTCCCGGGTCCTTTTAATTGGTAGGGGCTTGTGACTGGCAAGTGAGTTATGAGTAATGAATCACTTCCAGACAATGAAAGACCCTCTAGAGTGCTGTTTGCTCTCTAGAATGGTGACTGCCAATGTTTGAGATAGTGGCTGCTCTGTTAGTCTTATTCCGAGTTTCTACAATAAGAGAAACTCTTATGCCAAGCTATATTGTGCATGTAACAAGAACAGAAATATACTTTTGTCATTTTAAGCTTCTGAAACTGGGGAGATGTCTGTTATTGGAGAATTACCTATTGGAGAATTATCCTAACTGATACAACTCTAGCAGATACCCTTAGAGGCCCCCATGTATATAGGTGCCTATGTTACACTCAGCAGTCTGTTATAATACAGTTTTGAATATGTGAACATGGCAAATCTTTACTGAATCCTATACCATATAAAATTAATGCCTTTACCTAGACCCTTGCCATGTGTCAGTCAGACAGAAATCAGTCCAGAAGAGGTAACACATTTTGAACCTCTTGCCGAAGACACAGATACCCAAGATCCAGAAAAACTAGATATCTCTCAGATCTTCAACACAAGAATTTCTAAGTCGTGTTTGGTATAATTAAGCACATTGCATCTTGGACTCAAATACTGTGACAGCAGCGGGAATAAATATGTGTTCTGGGACTTCTCCTCCCAGAACCCAACGCTTCATAGCACACAAATTACTCTTTCAGCTGGCTGCCATTTGATATTTCTATTTAAAAATGAAATCAATGAAATTCTTTTTCCCCTAGAAAAAATGGTTAACATGTTTCTTTCAGACTCAGATAAAATGGAATGTTTTAGATAACTACTTTTAAAAGATTTTGAATGTAATTTAACATTCTCTTGGTTCACATTTTAAATGTGTATATGTATACGTGTGTGTATACATACGAACAATATAGAAAATTGTATATTTTAGAAATATTTTAATGTATCATTTAAAATATGTTTCTAAAGTATACATTTTTCTATATAGTATGTCTGTATTTAAACAACATGAATGGCTTTTTAATATTTTAACTCCTATTCTATTACAACTACTCATTTCTCTCTTTTCAATCTTTTTTATTATGGGAACATATTTTACCTTCTTAAAATTATATTACACAGAAATTTTGTTCTTTGTATTTCACCTGCCATTATTTTATGGATTCTTTATTTTAACATAGTCTTCCCAGATTTTCTTCCATTTTCATTGGAATAAGTTTCATTAGATTGAAATTCTGTTGGATTAAATGATGTGAAATTGCCCTTTACAGGTCAAAAATAGCTGAAAAGACTATTAAGTCAATATAATACAATTTTCTTAACTATTCTTTAGTGGTTGAACAAGCTGATTGTTTTCAGATTTTTAACCTCAAAGTAAGTCTTCTTTAAATATCCTTATTTATTAATTTAAAAACTACTTTCTTAGTGTATATTCCCAGATACAGGACTACTACCTAAAATGTTACTCTTCCCTGTCTTCCTCTCTAGTGAACTTCCATGTACCCTTTGACCTCCAACTCAAATGTTTCTCTTTTTGTAAAGACATTCAGTGTTCTCCCTGCTCCCCACAACACTGTACATATTTTGCAGCACTAACTCTTCCATGGCTCTTGGAAGTTTCAATCTACAAGTCTACCTTCACTGGCCTATCAGCTGTACCTTACTTTCCTGAAAGTCATCTGTGTTGCTTATTGTGCCTGGAACACAGTAAGTTGTCAATATGTGTTATGAAATGGAATGAGTAAATGGTTGTGCATGCTCTCAGGCACACAGCATTTACATGTGATATTTGATATTTAGCAGTAAGGCTGTTGGTCTCAAGGCAGAGCTCTGAAATGCTCAGATTCTTTTGTTTTATTCTAAGAGGTGGGAAGTGTGCTTTGAGGTAATTGACAGCCAGCAGGCTCCAGTATCTTTGTGTTTTTCCCTTAGCCCTGGTTGCTACCTTGACTGGATATTCACCTTTCTTGGCATCATAATGTGCTAAATATTTGTCTTCGACTTTTCCCCCTTCCTCAGCACTCATTTTGTGCCTGCCCTCCACTCTCCAAGTTCAATCTCTTTGCTTTGCTTTCATCTTAATGTCTGTAACTTTATTGATTCTCTTAATAGAATTTTTTTTTTTTTTGAGACAGAGTCTCACCCTGTTGCCAGGTTGGAGTGCAGTGGTGCGATCTTGGCTCACTGCAACCTCTAACTCCGTTGTTCAATTGATTCTCCAGCTTCAGCCTCCCGAGTAGCTGGGATTACAGCCATGCACCACCATGCCCAGCTAATTTTTGTATTTTTAGTAGAGACAGGGTTTCACAGTGTTGGCCAGGATGGTCTCCATCTCCTGACCTCATGATCCGCCCGTCTTGGCCTCCCAAAGTGCTGGGATTATAGGCCTGAGCCACTGCGTGGCCGGAATTGTTTTTATGTAAATACTTCATTTTTTTTTCTTCCAATTTGACCAACTTAATTTCCATCTTCCTTATTTCTTCTTGAGGAACTATAAACACTGGATTCTAATTGCAATCCTAGACTATAAATTAGGGCATAGGATAAAAATTCTCCAGTTTGTTCTTTATAGACATGAAGACACCCAGGCAGGCAGCACACTAAAATTTCTAGTGAGGACTATTGATTTCCAAGCCCTCCTTCATGGACAGCTCACTCTCCCATACTTAAATATCAAGCAGTACCTTTAAACAGTGCTGCTCTGAGAAGTCATGTTCTTTCTTGCCACTTGTTAGCTGTGTGACTTTGAGCAAGATGCTTAACTCTTTAAGACTGTTTCCTAACAGGATATTTATAGCTATCACATAAGGATAAAGTGGTTAAGTGAGATGATGCACTTAATATTTAAACTCCTTAACACAGTGCCTGACACAGTATCCATGCTTCCTACGTATTGATGTCCTCTTTATTTTTGTTTCATCCTGATTAACTATACTAATTGTTAACTTGAGAAAATCTACATAATGACCTCCCTCTGGGACACTTAGAGGACTCAGAACTTTTATATAAGGGCTAATTTGAATGATATTCTCAGAGAGAGACTTAGAGGCAGGGTTGAGACAGAAGGAAAATGTGGAAGGGTGAACTCCCATGGAAGATAGTTTGAATACATAGTAGAGGCTTCAGTTTGTAGCAGGTGACTTTTCTGCTGGATGCAAAGCCATTCACTGAATTGCTCTTCTGCCATTTCTCTTACCATGTTCTAATGTTCCAACCCAACATATTTAAGTTATTTTCAGATAAGAACATCTTATATATATATATATATATATATATATATATATATATATATATTAACCATTTTATTGAGGTACAATTTACATATAAAAAGTTGCACATATTTAAAGTATACAATTCCATGAGTTTGAGGAGACATATATACCCATAAAACCATCACCACCATTAAGACCACAAATATATGCATCATCTCCTAAAGTTTTCTTCCACCTCCTTTATTATTAATTTGTGTGTGTGTGTGTGTGTGTGTGTGTGTGTGTGTGTGTGTGTGTGTAGTAAGAACACAGGATAATATCTATCCTTTTATTGTATACACTTCAAGTATTCAATACAGTATTGTTAGCTATAAGCATTATACTGTGTATTAGATCTTCAGGGCTTATTTATCTTGTGTAACTAAAACTTTGTACCCTCTAATCATCACTTCCACATTTTCCCCTTTCCTGGTAACTACCATTCTACTCTCTGCTCTATGAGTTTGACAATTTTAGGTTCCATATATAAGTGAGATCATACAGTATATTTCTATTTCTGGCTTATTTCACCCAGCATAATCCTCTTCAGGTCTGTCAAGGTTGTCACAAATAGCATGATTTTCTTCTTTTTTTAAGGCTGAATAATATTCCATTGTATGTACGTACCACATTTTCTTTATCCACTCATCTACAATGAATGTTTAGGTTGTTTGCATATCTTGGCTACTGTGAACAATGCTACAGTGAACAGAGCAGTACAGATATTTCTTCCAGATCCTAATTTCAATTCTTTTGGATGTGTATTTCGGATGTATACCCAGAAGTGGGTTTGCTGATTACTTAAACCTATTTCAGATAATTGATGACCCTTAAGAAATACTGTCTGCTTTTTTAGCCTGGTCCCCTTGGAAGTATTTATTGCCTTTTTGTGTTAAATTTGCAAATCTCTAATCTATCAGGTGATTATTACCTTTTCTCATTCATATTAGGTAAACATTGAAGCTTACAATTTGTTTCTCCACATTTGATTTCCTGTTAGCATATACCCAGGTGATTGTCAATCTTATCTAATATTTATTACCACACAATTGTGTTTAAGCCTTCATATTTTGACCTCTCACTTTTTTTTCTAGGTATTTATTAAAGCTTTTTGGATAAAGTAGGAAGGGGTATTCACTTTCTGTTGATCTTATAACAAATTACTGCAAATTTAGTGGCTTGAAGCAACACAAGTTTATTATCTTACATTCTTTGTGTTTTAAGTGTGATACAGATTTTACTGACTAAAATAAAAACATTGGCCAGGCACTATGGCTCACAGGTGTAATCCCAGCACTTTGGAAGGCCAAGGTGGGCAGATCACCTGAGGTCAGGAGTTCGAGACCAGCCTAATCAACATGAAGAAACCCTGTCTTTACTGAAAAAAAAATACAAAAAATTAGCTGGGTGTGGTGGCGCATGCCTGTAATCCCAGCTACTCTGAAGGCTGAGGCAGAAGAATCGCTTGAACTCAGGAGGCGGAGGTTGCAGTGAGCCGAAATCGCAGCATTGCACTCTAGCCTCGGTAACCAGAGCAAAACTCCATCTCAAAAAAAAAAATAGTGTTAACAGAGCTGTGTTCCCTCTGGAGGATCTAAGGGAGGATTCATTTTCTCATCTTTTCCATTTCTTAGAAGTCACCTGCATGTCTTGGTTTATAACCCTATCCCCTCATCTTTAAACAAGTAATGATGCTTAGGGTTGTTCTCATATCACATCACTCTAACCTACTCTTCAGCTTCCCTCTTCTACTTTTTAGAACCAGTGATTACATTGGACCTACAGGATAATTTAAGATAATCTCCCTATATTAAGGTCAGCTGATTAGTAGCCTAATTTCTATCTGCAATTTTAGTTCCCCGTTCCTATATAACTAATATATTCACAGGTGTACATACACAGATGCACACACCCACACATGCATATGTGTCTACACTCTACAAAAAGATGCTCTGTATCATTAAGAAGACCACAGGCTACTTTTTACCAAAGATATATGTTCCGTCCATTAAGATGCTTTGGGTGAAGTATCTTCACTTCTGGAAAAAATTACTCACTTATATTACAGTGGTTAGTTTACCTTTTACAAAAATCCCTTTTAGTACAATAAATTCTTCTGAAAATAGTGGGTGAAGAATAATTTTCTTCTCTTCAGTTATATAATGAAAACTGGCAAATCACCACATTTCTTTTTTTCTGTATTCTAGGAACATTAATACTAGGTTTATCAGATTTTCTCACAGAATGTTTCTTTACTGTTTTGCCCCTAATTTTCACAAATAACATATGAAAAATTCTATTCAGAATATTTTAAAGATTGTATAATGAGCTTATTTTTTGAAAATTCAAATAAGGTAGAGTAAGGCAAACTTGTTGCTACATTTTGGTGATCATTCTTAAATAATTACCTCCCATCTTTGTTTTTCTCTTTGAGTTTTAGTTTGAGTAGTTTCTACTGATTAACTTTTGAGTTCACCGACACCTTATCAAAGTATTTCTTCATTATAGTGACTGTGGTTTTTATTTATAACATTTCCGTTTGACTCTTTCTTATAGTTCCCATAAATTCCTTTTTTATGCATGTTGCCCACTTTTGTTCACTAGAGCCTTTAAAATATCAGTCAATTGTTATTTTAAGTCCTCTGTCTGAGAGTTCTAACATGGAGCCATTTTTCAGCCTGCTTCTGTCAATTAATTTGTCTCAACAGTCACTGTGATTTTTCTTGCATTTTTTTGTGTGTTTTATAATCTCTGATTGAATGATGGACATTGTGTTTAGGAGAGTAGACTCTGGGGTAGAGTCCTTACACCTGAAAGTGGACATGGCTCTTAAATTGCTCTGCTGTTAGTGTGGGGACTTGAGTTAAACTAGCTAGGAGCTGAGCTGAGTTTCAGTGTTGCTGCTGTGGTTACTTTCAGTTCAACACTGGCTTCAAATTCCTCTAGCATTATCTTATACTTCATGCCAGAGAGTTTTTCTCAATGTCTCCTTCCATTCACCTTTGTAATTTGTTTATTCATTCAACTAATAATGATTGAATGTCTTCTATTATTTGCCAGGCACTGTTCTAATTATATAAAAATAAAGAAGATAGGCAATGTTCTTGCTATCATGGAGAATATATTTGAACATTTTCTACTATTTATTTTCATTTATTTATTTATTTACTTATTTTTGAGGTGGAATCTCACTCTGTTGCCAAGCTGGAGTGCAGTGGCGCGACCTCAGCTCACTGCAACTTCCGCCTCCTGGGTTCAAGTGATTCTTCTGCCTCAGCCTCCTCAGCAGCTGGGACTACAGGCACATGGCACCATGCCCAGCTAATTTTTGTATTTTTTAGTAGAGATGGGGTTTCACCATGTTGGCCAGGATGGTCTCCAACTCTTGACCTCATGATCTGCCTGCCTCAGCCTCTCAAAGTGTTGGGATTACAGGCATGAGCCACCATGCCTGGCCTATTTTGCTTTTAAAATGCATCATAATTTTAAAATAATAAATATACAGATGAGAATGTGGGAAAATAATTTACCTCATATTTTTCAGATTGAGATATTAATGGCCATGCTCATTTTAGGAGGTAACTAGGCCTAACTGAATTTCACTTCTCTTTCTTTAACCTAGAGAAAGAAACGTACATGTTTACATGGAGGCTTCCCCTAGGACATTCACTGCTACATTGTTTTACAGAAAAACTGGGGGAAAAATGGATGTCCGTTAATAGGAGAATATATCCTAGTTCATGTTCACACTGTGAAATAACATGCAGCAGGTATAATAGAGTAGATCTACACGTAATGACCCAAGTATCTCCAAAGCAAAATGTTTTTTAAAAGGTACAAAATTATATATGCAGTATGATAAATTTTTAGAAACCATTTTTAAAACCCGAAATTATGAATTTGCCTGCAAGATGTCCAAATTATGAATTTGCCTGCAAGATGTCCTTTGCCCTGAACAAAGGCACATGTGACTTTATGGTGCTTCAGTGTCTGGCTTGGGGCAAGGAAACTTTTGTTCAAGTGTCCCTTTCCCTGATACCTACACTGACACCCATCATAGTCTTTCCTCTCTAGAGGGTCACTGCATCCCCTTCCCTTCATCACCACCCCCGCCAGGCACTGGCAGCATAGAATACTAGTTCCTGACCTCTAAATTCTCTGAATTATCTAATAATTGATGGCCTTACCATGAATGTAGGTTCCTTGCCCTGGTATTATGCATACCTTTCTCTTTCTCTTTTCTCTTTCTCCTAATCCTGGGAAACCTCTAGTGTGAATAAGAGAAACTTCACTTTGCTTCCTGCCTTTGTTTAAGCAATTTTGAGAAGTTCAAAAACTTCAAACTTTCTCCCTTCTTAACCATCTTTCAGAATGGATGTTAGGTTTTTGGAAACAAATCCAGGAAGACTTTTGTGACATTCATTCTTCCTTTCATGCTACCACCTCTTTCTCCAGAGACAAGGGACATGGAGTGACCCCATGTTAGAAACCAGAGCAAGAAAATGAGGAAATAGCTTTGTTGTAGTTTGTGGCTTCTGAAAATGCCTAAGAGATATTTTTAAATAAAATTTTCACGTTTCTTACCCTTGTGTCTTAACATCTGCTGACCAAACTTGTGTTTTCTTGCTCCAGGCTGACCACTATAAAAATTGTTCTGATTAATATTTTAATTTTATGTTCTAATTAATATTTTAAGGCAAAGTTTATATTTTAAATTAAATATCACTTAGTTGTATGTGGAAGGATGGCTTCCAGCAAACAAAAACATTCTCATTAACTTCCAAGGTGCTTTTAGGAAGACTCAGATAAAGTTTCAAGTATCCAGTTATATTCAAGACCTGACTGAATATGGCTGCACAGTATTTAATGTCTAAGTTATTCACCAGCGTGATTCTAGATGCATGTTAATAAAAGAAAAGTGACTCTGGAATTTCATGATTTCCTATTATTTCTATATACATCTGGAAGATTTTATTTCCCAAAGAAGACCTTAGTAATGTATTTTGTTCCACATGATCCTCTTAAAATGTGACCTTTCCACATTCATAGGTATGAGAGCCAGATTCTATATCCCTTTTTCTTACACTTGGGCATACCTTTGTGATTTTCCTTAACCAAGAGGGTACAGTGGAAGTGGCACTATGTAGCTCCTGAGACAATGAAGGAGCTGCACCTTCTCCCTAGATCTGTCTTAGAACACTTGCTTTTGGTACCCAGTTACTACCACTTCACACCCAGCTGTGAGGAATCCCAGGCCACATGAAAAGACCATTTATAGGTGTCCTGGGTGGGTGACAGCCAGCATCATCGACCAGACATGTGAGGGAGGCAGTCTTCAAGGTGACTCCAGCCCCTGTTAACTTCTAGTGATAATTATTTAGCTGAGACTATCCAATATCCAGAATGTATGAGATAATAATAAATGAGGATTGAATTTGTTTAATACCATTACATTTATTGTTTTGTAGACAGCTATACCTAGAATAGCACATTGGACCAAGGATTAAAAACAAACTTGAATTAGAAGTGTTAAAATTGTTGAAATCACTTGGTTGTGGTGTCACTGATAATAAATTTTCCCATCCATTTCTTTATCTTGCCATAAATGTTTGGAAAGCATGAGTGCTCCCTATCACATACATCTGCAAAATTGTACTTTACACTAGCTATCCAGAATAATGTATCTTCTTCCCAAGGCACCAAGGAGAGCAAGCGATGGCCTTCCCAGGGGAAAAAAACACATTTTTCAGTTTTGCAGCAGGTAGTATATGATTCACACATGGGCTGATTGGATGGGAATGAGGAGAGAAAAATCACAGAATGGGCAATAAGAATTCTGTTGGCTTGACTCAAGTCAAATAAATGTGGAAATTCTCAGGATTCTGCATATTTTGGAATTTAGTCCGCTTGTGGATATTTCCCTTAAATAATAAACTATTCAAAACCTAGTGGCTTAAAAACACCATTTATTTAACTCACTATTATGTGAGCCAGCAATTTATGCTGTGGTTAGTTGGGCAGTTCTTCTTGTCTCAGATGGACTTTCTCATGTGTCTGTGCCCAACTGCAGATAAGGTCTGACTGATAACAAGGGTCAACGGGATGACTGGGCCACATATCCCTTGTTCTCTAGCAGGTTATCCTGGGAACAGTGGCACATGTGAGAACAATTAGTCACATGGCAGTGGAATAGTTCCAAGAGAAAGAGCAAAAGCACATAAGCCCCTTCTGGCCTTTGTTTAGAATGGGCACACTGTCACTTCTACCACATCCCATTGGCCGAAGCAAGTTACAAGGCCAGCCAAATACAAGAGATGGGGGAAAAAAACGATACCTTTTCATTAGATGATTTGAAAGTCACATTGTAAAGGATGTTGAACGCAGGCAAACGTGAAAGAAATCCGTTTTTGTGATCGTTTGGCCCTTGTCTTTGTTGACTATTGCGCTAGTTCTACAGATCAGGTTATATAAAGCAGTCTAATATGAGTAAAAACAGCTGGATGCTAGGCGTTTATGCACGAGGCTCGAGTCATATTTGGGGAAGACATAACTAGGTTTGTGAGTAGTTCACATATTCTATAGATATTTATAATTTGAATTTTTGTAATACTTGCCAGCTGCTTGACATTAACATTTTCCCTGTAGTCCCAATTTCATGTGTCTGAAATCACATGGGTTCTGCTTATAGCAGACTGAGTTCCACAGAGATATAAATGTTGGTAACGATTAAACCAGTGTGAATGGATAGGGAAGAGAAAAGTCTCAGGACTTCTACCTGATAGTTGAGTCAGAGAATTACAAATATTTAGTGGTAAAAGAGAATTTCAATCAACCCCTTTAACTCTGATGGGCTGGATTAATCAGTAATGATTTCTGTATGAGAGAGAGAGAGAGAGAGAGAGAGAGAGAGACTAACTGACTCTAGTTATTAATAGGCACACAAGAGATAAGGTGAGAAAAATAATGAAGATTTATTGATTTATTGTGCTTGTAACTAGATTGTATAAACTCAGCTGCTCAGAGATAGAGTCAAACCTTAATAAGAACTTTAATTTCTCATTTAGTAAGAGATTAGTATTTATTTATAGTTGTCCACTCTTACTAATCACCATTTTGATCACTGCTTCATGTTTCAGCAATTAGAAGTACCTAATTTGCTTAACCATTTTCCTGTTGTTAAATACTAATACTGTCTTGTGGCTACAAACAGTGCTGTAGTAGACATTTCGGAGCACAGCATGTTCTCCTCAGCTTGAGTATGAGCTTCATAAGCATAGAGAGTTGTCTAAAGTATGGGTTTTTAGTGCCTAGAACAGTGCCTGGCATAAAGTAGTGCCTAACAGCATTTTAAAATGTCTTTCCTACAGATAATTTTCCTCATATTTTAAATTCTTTACTCAGGAAAGATTCCCAGATGTCTATGTCTTCAGAGTATTCCTACCTAAATGTCTCCTTTGAGGAGAACAAATCACATACACAATTTGTCTTCGATATGGGAAAACTTGATAGAGACAGTTACCAGCAAAAATTCCTTTTACTTTTGTTCTCTAGAAAGAGATAACAAACTAAATGAGGGGGACTGACTGTATTAGAAAGCTGGACAGAGAAGAGAGAGAGAGTTTGCATTTCCTGTTATCTGCTGTATGCCAGGCACTGTGCTAAGTATGATACTGGCAACATTTCATGTCATCTTCACAGAAGTGGGTGCAATTATGCCCATATTCAAATAAAAATGTATGCCTTTTGGATATTATGTAATTTGTCTAATTCAAAGGTTATCCACCTGGCTAATAGTAGAGCCAGGATTTTAATTCAAACTTTTCTTGCTTCAAAGCATTTCTTCATCTTTTTATTTACTTTTTTAACCGTTCACTACCACCCTGGAAACTGAATTGGATATATAACTTAGAAAATCCTTCAACTAAACTTAAAAACTTCTAATTCCAGTCCTGTGTCTATACAAGTTTTCCATCTGAGGCCAGGATGCTAAAACCCAAGGCATAAAGTGTCTTTTTAGGGAAGATCGTCTCTGTGGATTGCTGACCTGCTCTGCAGTGACTTTCAACTTTGCATTATTGTGACCTGGTCCCTCTTTGAAGATTGTCAGGAGAAAAGCAGCATCTTTCTCTAGATCCACAAAATATACTGTCTTCATTTATTCAGCTTTGAGCTCTCAGACACATTAACAAGTTTCGAGCGGAGATTCCAGGGTTTCCCTCTGTGAACATTTTGTGCTTTGAGGATGATGTTAAGGGTCTCAGCTTAGATGTCTGTATTTTGATGTCATTTACAGCCTTGCTGTGAGAAATTCAGTGCATTGTGACATAGGTCTTTCCATTAAATGGTGCCTGTCAGTGCTGTCCTGACCCCATCCCAGGCTAAGTGCAATGTATAGCCAGTATCTGCTGGCTGCCTCCCCCTACTTCAGTTTCGTAACACAGAAAGTGCAGGTGGGCAATTTGTCAACATTTTGTGTGTGTGTGCAAACCAGAAGAGTTTGTAATAGTCTACTGTTCTATGCCCTAGAGCAGAGGTCTGAGGCTTTTGAATGATGGTTCCTAGTTTTCTACTCCTTTTTCTGTATGAAGTACCTTGTTGGAATAAACTGAAAATTTCCCACAGACTTGAAATCGCAGACTTCCCAGATGAGGAAATGCTCTACTAGTATAACTACAGAATAGTGACATGAGACTGGACAAAGAGTAGATGTGGTAGACTTATTCGCTTAGTCCGTTCCCTGTCCTCTCCCATATTTTGACAGCCTCAAATCTCTGATGCCTGTTGGAAAGGATGTCTTGCACTCTACTATGATCAGGTGATAAGAACGTAATTATTACCAAAATCCTTCTGGATCATGTTCTGCATTAGTCTTTCTGTCTTACTTTAGATGCATATCCTGATTTGGCATGAAACCCACCCTGAATTTATCTTTTCCCTGAACTTCCTCCACGTTTTTTCCTTGACCTGGAAGATCAGTTCATCTGATTAAAACCATTTTTATTATTATTACTATTAACCTAGTAGTGCCCCTGTCTACATTCTTGTTGGCATTTGGCTTACTTCTTTGCCAGTCCTAGCATGGCTTGGAGTCATTGCCGCTAGGCCATATACCCGGACTGAGTCCTGAAGTTGAGCATTTACTGAATGCTTATCAGCACTCAGAAGGCTGCGAAAATACTGAGTACACTACAGTTTATACTCTGGAATGTTTTGTACTGTGATGCCCTGTTTTTGAAAGCACCCACAGTTGCGTCATGTCTCCAGTAAGAAGTAACGACCCATAACTCTCCAGCCTGCCCAATTTCTCTTATATTGACTGACATATTACTTTGGCAGAGACCACTAGGACACCTGAGTTTGATTCCACTATTGTTTCTATTTAGGATCACAAGGCAACTTTTTTTGACCTAATCTTATAAATTCAACTCTTCAGTAGTCATTCATATATATACATATATGATTTCCAGTGCCTAGACATAAATTTGTTGGGAAATTCAATAATGCACAAAAGCAAAGCTGACCCTATTTCAATCTGGAAAGCAGCATAAGCTTTTTAGAGAATTCCAGGTACTGTCTGAATACTGATTGATTGCCCTGCTGTGGACATTACTAATAGAAACAGTTTATTTCTCCTGGGCCCTTCGAAAAAATGATGGAGTGTAATCTGAGAAAATATATATTTATATACCACAATACAGGGTTCTGGATACTTACTCTACTTGATGTAAGTCCCTACTGGTATTTTAAGCTCTGTCCTTTTCCTCATCTCTACTTTTTTCTTTACAACCAACATGGGAAACATTCGAAAATTTTTCTAGATGAACCTTTGCTATGATGTCCTGGTAGGTTTACCTCTAAAATAGTTCTTAATCCCATGTCCTTTCTTCTTTTCACCCACACCGAAGCCTTCTTAGTGTTTCTCATAGAAAATTAAGAAGTTACCTATTAGGCATGTCTGCCTTTGGCCTGGCCTTCTTCCTTTGCTACCAAAAGTAGGTCTCAATTAGTATATCTAATTAGACATATATCCAATTAGATAGATAGCATATCTAATTATATTAGATATACTAATCTAATCATGTTATATATATATATATATATGTATATATATATATATATATATATATATTACTGGACATGATTAGATACCTAATCATGTCACTCACTCATTCCAAACCTTCATCATGGAGTTAAGGCCACACCCTTAGGATGACATTCAAAGCCCCCACAATTATAATCCCAGTCTTCCTTTTTTGAATTTTCTCCGATCTGGCCTTCCCAGCCTGTACATGTACAATATCAGGAGCAGTAGGAGGGCCTCACACAGGCTTATTATTCCCACAAAACTTACTCCACTAAACAGAATTGAGAGAGTCCCTACTTTTCTCACCCATTAAATATTTTGGCAAGTAATAGCTCAGATCCAGTGGCTCAGATGGCCATTTATCCACCCATCTAATCATCAGTAAATATTTAGTGAGCAACTACTCAAGTGTTAGACACTTGCAAGGAGCTAAGAATATACAGGTTTCTAAGCTGTCTTCAAGAAGCTTGCCATGTAATAATGGTAGGAAACCTGCAAACAGATCTGTATTGCTAGGTATTAGGGGAAGTGGAATACAATCTCAGTAGTTAAATAGGGGCATAAACTGTCTTGGCATGGTTTTTGATGTACCACAAAGGTTTTTGAGTACCACATATTCTCACTTGTGAGAGGTAGACGTTGGATACACAAAGACACAAAGACAGCAACAATAAATACTGGGGATTACAAAACAGAGAAAGGGGACAAGTGTTGAAAAACTACCCATCTGGTACTATGTTCACTACTTGGGTGACAGGATTATTAAAGACCCAAACCTTATCATCACACAGTATACCCATGTAACAGACCTGCGTATGTACCCTCTGAATCTAAAATTAGAAAGAAAAAGAAAAGGCTTGTGGGAGGAAGAGATGTGTGAAATCAATACACACACACACACACACACACACACACACACACACACACACCCCCACAATAAAAAAACAGTCCACATGAAGACAGACCTAATGTTTAAGGATCTTGGAAACTGAAGCCTGCTCTGTCACCCTTGTTTTTTGATGATAGAGATGGCAGTAATCTAGCTGCTCACACTGGCCGCGTCTTTACTAATCCTAGGATAATCTGCACATGCAGGACACTGAATTGTCAGGTAGGGTATGTTTTGCCAGTGATTGCAGTGGCTGAAGGGGATCCAGGCTGCTATAAAACAGTGATTGTATGTGGCCCCAAATTTTCCTCATGGCTGCTGAGGAAAGCAGAAAAGGAGAAGTTGTGAAAGAATATTACTTCAGTTTATTTAATAGCTAAATTCAGAGACTGGGGGTAACAACAAAATTTTAAAAAACAAAATTAAAGACAATACAAAACACCAGAGCAGGCAGAAATTAATTATGTTTTTCAGCATAATCCTAATTCTATGAACCACTCATGCCTATAGGGTGGGCTCAGTGAGATAAAATAAAATACACTCTTACAGGCTCATGGAGGAGAATTCTGAGCCTAACCCAATTGCTTGGGTGCTGTGTCTTATGAGAGTATGGTAGTGGTAATGAGAGTATGATAGTGGTAACATTTGGTATCACAGTTCTACTCCTTGCCTTGATCTTAATGATGCTGCCCAGAGCTGAACCTTTAATGAGTTTATTTTTACTTCAGGAAAAAGCCCTTGCCCAGACATTTGTGTCTTTTCTAACTCAATTATATTCAGTCTCTCATGGGATAACTTAAAAACATATCCACAATAATGTTTTTATATATTTTTTTCTTACAAAGCCAGTTCTCAAAACTCCACAAAGTGAATAAATACAACTTAAGCCCTTTGGAAGTTCCTTGTCAGGAGAGTTTAGAAAAAAAGTATCTTTAATAAAAACTACGTGACATGCAAGTTCAATTTTATTTCAAAGTGTAATGAAGTTCAACTTCACATGATTTTACCTTACTGTTTTCTTTTGGATTTGTGGTTTTGAAAAAAAGTGATGATGGAAAAATAAAAGCTTCCAGGTAATCACTTTTCTTGGCAAAATTGGAGTTATGGATGCCATTTGCAGTAATACCATATTAACAAAATAGAAACAGTTTTCTACCATGTGATATACATTGAGGTGTCCTAATTCAGCTGATGGATTATTTGATCAGGCTGAAAAGAGAATAAGAAGTCATTTCTTTCTTGCTTCTAAACACTTGCCTAGTTGAGAAAAAATGGGAAGGTTGAAACACTTCCTTTTTGGACTCTCAAGTATCCTACAAAACTATCACATCAGACTCAAAGATCACTTCTTCCAGGAAGATTTTTTCCATCACCACCTTGTTAACTAGGTCAGATGATGTTCCTAGGTGTGAATTTTCATATCACTCTAGGTATACCTTTAGCATCAGACTTGGACCATTTTTTTTTGCATTTGTAATTATCTGATTTTTTATGTCCCTTAACTCTCTTACGATATTCTTAATGGTAGAAACCGTATCCTATTTATCTTCCCATTGTCTTGTACAGGTCATGAAACAGAGTAGGCCCTTGGTGGAGACTGAATGAGCATTGCCTGCATCTCCACAGATACATCTTAGTTGGCAGATATCTGTGAGTGAGGCCTTTGAAGAGTGTTCATTTCATAATTACAGCAGAGGTTCAATGATAGAGCATCTGAGGTCCTATGTCCCAGAATTGGCTATTTGTGGGTGTTATAAACTGAATGTGTTCCTCCTCCCAAATACATATATTGAAGTCCTAACCCCCAAAGTGATGGTATTTGAAGACAAGGCCTCTGAGGAGGTTATAAATGTTAAAGGAGGTTATAAGAGTGGGACCCTAATCTGATAGGGCTGATGCCCTTATAAGAAAGGGAAGAACCACCAGAGGTCTCTTTCTCAGTCATTTGAGGACATAGCAAGACAGCAGTTGTCTGCAAACCAGGAAGAGAACCCTCACTAGGAACCGAACTGGTGGGTGCCTTTGTCTTGTACTTGCCAGCCTCCAGAGTATGTGTAAATTTTTATTTAAACCACCTAGTCTGTGGTATTTTATTATGGCAACTTGAGCTGACTAATGCACTGGGTAATTTTATTCACTGAGTGCACTTGTGGACAGGCCTCTACACAGCTCATTCAGTGAGTTTTCATGTAAAAGGCATCAATGTGTTATGTCTGAACAGGATAGCTATTATATCTCAGAACATCTACCTTGGTATTAGTGCACCATTACCAACTGGATTGTCGTTGCTATATGGAGCATAATACTTAACCCCACCTTGCGTATCTATTGTATTTGAAGTTTCAGTAAAGTTTATACCTAGAATTTCTCATTTCCTTGTTTCTAGTTCCTAAAGAATAGGATGGAAACATGTAATGAGATGTCCTGAGTGTCAGACTCTTCTAGGATGTACATTTGGCAAGCTTGCAATACAATCTAAATGCAAAGTTTCTAGTAGAATCTCTAGTGAACCCTTTTGGACACACTCCAGAGTTCTTTGTGACAAAATGAACTGGTCAGTTGAGATTAGTCAGCAGTGTGAAACCAGTCACCAAGATGGTGCCTTCATGCTTCAAAAATTATGGAAAGAGCCCCAGTACGTTGGAGATTGTCCTGTACTGCCTTTACTCAGAAGCCACCTCTTGCCAGAGTTCAGGGCCCCTTGCTCAGAAAATATTAAATCTGAGAAAAGACTGAAGCTAGGTCATTGCAAATCACGAGGGATGTGAAGTATTCTGCTTTAAGCCCATCCCTCCTTGACAAATGAGAATGCCAAGAAAAATGGGTTTGATGGGGCCAGCATCTCAATCCATAATTCAGACTTTTATAACTGAAGAATATCAAAACCACTGTGACCTATGGGGTTTATACAGCATGGGGTCAAGCTGAAGTGAAGACATGTCTAGAGGTTACCGGTGACTGGCCCTATTGGGAGTAAATAGAAACCATTCTGCCCTTGTCCAAAGAAAGAGCGAACAGTCTACTGGTTAAAGGCAAACCATTGTTACTTTTGCAAAGAAAGTTAAACTTGCCAACGTCATTAGATGAAAATAATAAATTAGATGAAAATAATATGTGTTTATTATTCTAACCACAAAGCAATGGCAGTGAGAGGAAGGCTCCTGCTGGCTGCTTCAGTGAGCCACAGTGGCACTGATGCTCTTTGAGTGGGAAGTTTCTGTTCATTTGCAAATGCGATGACATTTTCAGCTTTTTGTACCAGGAACAGAAGCACCTTGGGAAGCTTGTGGTTGAATGCATTCTCCCTAAAGAGCAGCAAATGAGGCTTAAATTCATTTACTGATGGAGGGTCCAGGGGAAGGGGGGACCCTGGGGACAAGGGGGCAGATGGTGTGTGGCAGTGACTTATTCTAGTTTGAATTGACTTAGAGAAAATGTATTTATTTGCTTCCTTTCTCCAACTTTCATTGTTTCCTCCAAAGACTGCAAGCATAAGACTTATACAACATGTCCTCCTGTGGGGTTGTTGTGTGCTCTTGACCTGAGGGAGCAGGCCCAGAATCAATGAATGTGTCTGTAATTTAACTCCTGTGGATGAGACATCTGACTTCATCCAAATTAGAGACTCAACTCAACAGCAAGTTTGATAAAGAGGGAGGTCGGTAGTGACCAACCTAACCCCACTAAGTCATTAATGAGGCTGAAGATGGTTCCAAAATGGCTTAATGCAGCAGAAGTCTTCTCGTAAGATAGCTGTGATTCAGCTAACCTTGGACAGCTGTGATGAAAGAGCAAAGAAATTGCTCCTTTTATTAAAAAAAAACTCTGCCATCTCCTCTAGCCAAAGATATTAGAGCCCAAAGGAACCTTATTTGGTGCTGAGTCCACTCTTTCCATTTCTAAAAGAGAGAAAAGAATGCTGATAAGTTAAAAGACTCCCACGGAATTGGTGATGTCAACTGAAGGATGACAAGGTTCATAAATGCGGGAAGGAGAGCTTTATTTCTTGTAAAGGGTTGCAGCCTGCAGCATGGCCGTTCTGACAGACTGGGAAGTGTAGCCTCTGGCTAGGACCCAGAAGCAGACTCTTTGAGAGAGGAGAAAAGGGAGCAGGAATGTGTACAGAGATGGTCAATTTACATATTTAATAAGCTATAAGAGGAGTCATGAATATTTTTAAAAGGAGAAACACACATGCACGATTGAGCTTCACAGTTCTCCAGGGGACCCATGTTAAAAATATGGCCTTGTTAGTATGGTCCGAGGGTGGTGTTTTCAGCCCTCTAATGACAAAAGGTGAAGCACAGGACATGAAAACCCCTAATGCACATCCTCCATAGACTGGCCAGAACCACTTCATAGTCAGTGATCTCTTATCAGGAAGAAATGCTGGTCTGTTGTTTTGCTAAAACTGCAAAAAGAAGAGGCAGTTGTTATAGGTTAGTTGGTATCAGTGGTAGAGTCTCTGGAAAGGGCTGGTTTCTGCGTGGCCCTAGGGAAGAAAACTTCATGGTGATTATCAAGGGAATGGGCATTACAAGGAATGTCCGACCTCACATACTATTGTGACTGAGAACTCAGTTTTCAAGATTCCTCTGAGATCCCCTTGGCCAAGAGGGGTTCTGTTCAGTCAGTTGGGAAATTTGGGATCTCATTTTTCTTTCTCAGAGGCTTTTATTAATATGCTTCTCTGTGCTTTGACGATTATGCCTCTCATTCTGTAATTCTGAATGCAGCCATTGCCCTATAGGCATTGTCTACAAACCAGGTATCATCCCACCGTAAGAATAAGAATATTTCCAAGTGCTGATGGAAAGAGCTGTAGATTGTTTTTGTCAACTCCCTAGCAGATATGTGACTCACTGGAATATTTTCTGCTTAGGTGGGATACTTTACCTCTCTGAATAGCAGAGTTTTCATCTAGAAAATAAAGCAATAAACAACAAAAATAATAGTACTACCATGGCTTAAGTCATGATAGATGGCAGCCTTGCAGAAATAAGAAAAATGTTCCCTCTGGTGGTTGAATATGAGGACACCCTTTGCTCTGGGCTGACTTTCCCTTGGTGGGGGCTGGGCGGTGATGGGCACTGACTTGGCGAGAGACTGAGCTTCGTTTCCCAAGCTTTCATGCAGGCACGCTTTTATAGCACACAAGCTACACATTCAAATGTAGGAACTCTGGTATTCAACTATCTAGTACTCAGCTCAAGCCTCGACTACCCAGGGAGTTAAGGGAGAACAGAAGGAAGAACATCTACTATAAAAGTGCTTTGTATGTTTTAGCACTCCTTATCAATGTTTGTCCTATTAAGATATTGAAACTGGAGGACTACAGGAAGATCATCTGTAGCAAAATTGTGCTTGGGTATCTAAGTTGAAATTCATTCTACCACTAAGGGCTTTATACCAAAGTCAGCCACATCCCTAAAGAAGTAGTTTCCAGAATTGAACTGGATTTTTAATGAGTATTTCCTGAGAAAGTTCCCTGAAGAATGATTATAAAGGTCTATATGTCGGGATACATCCCAAGGAGAAGTGTCATTCCTCAGAGGCAGTCAGAGATGACTCCTGCTTGCAAGGCTTGTTAAGACCTTGATAATCCTGTATACATATGCATACATTCTTACAGTCACTGTCCCACTGAGTTGTAATTATTTGAATAAATACGCATGTAAAAATGGGTTAAAAACTAACTTGACAATTCCATTGCTTCTTTGGATGACTGTACACCGTAGTGAAGGAAATGGAAGGACAACCACTGACAAACTCATAGAATCAGGACATGTGATATGTGAGTGACTGGAGAATGCAAGGAGTAACTCCTGACATGAGGACCTCCATCTCATGTATACAGACATGAAGGTTTACAAATCTATTGCCCTCTTTCCTGATTCTCTTCTCTTTAAAGAGGTGATATTTGAGCGGAGACCTGGTTGATGAGAAGGAGCCAGCCAATGTGCCAATCTGAGTATTAAGCATTCCAGAAAGAGGAAATAGCCAGTGCAAAAGTCCATAGGCAGGTACAAATTTTGTGTTTTTAAAGAAAGAAATAGATTTGTATATTCGGAAGTTAATGAGTGAGAGAGAGAGTGACTATGTCTCAGAAATGCAGGCACTCCACCCACAGAAATTCTAAATCAACTAGTCTGGGGTGGTGCCCAGGCATTGGTGTTTGGGCTTTTTGGTTGTTGTTGCTGCTCTTGTTATTTTAGGTTCTCCTGGTGATTCTAATCACAGATTAAACATAACTATGTACAGTTTATAGGCTATGGTAAGAAGTTTGGCTTTTAAGAGCTATAGAAAACCACAACAAATTTTAAGCAGGAGAGTGATGTGATATAATCCATGTTTAAATGATGTGATATAATCCAGGTTTAAAATTTCACTCTTGATCCTGTGTAGAGGATGGATTGAAAGAATAAGGGATGATAAGAATGAGGAAAACTGTGAGTAGGCAGTGGCAAATGTCCATGAAGTCTCTCTTGGTCTAGTGGAGAAAAAAGTGGACAGCTATGAGAAATGTTATTAGGGTGTTGTCCTTCACAGTTTTACCTAAAATGTTTATTTGCTGATGAATTGGATTAGATTTTTAGGGCATGGGAAAAGACAAATGGCCAACAGAATTTTGATTTAAGCAACTCAATGCCTTGTGGTGCCACTTACAGAAACAAAAGACACCGTGGGTACACATGGGAGAAGGGAATGGAATAATAAATTATGGTTTTGGCATGTTTTGTTGGAGATATATATATATATATATATATATATATATATATATGCACGCACACACAGTAGAAATACCTACACTGTAAATATGTGTGTGTGTGTGTGTATATATATATATGTATGTATAGGTGTGTGTGTATATATATAGGTGTGTGTATATATATATGTGTGTGTTTGTATATATAGGTGTGCGTATATATATGAGATTTCCAGTGTAGGTATCTGGTTGGCAGATACCCACTGGGATATTCACATTGTGAACTTAGGAGAGATATCAGGTCTATATATAAACATTTGAGTTTATATGGTATATAGATGGAACTTCATGCCGTAGGTTGAGATTGCCTCAAGAACGCATGTGGACGTAGTTTTGTGATATGGTAATGCTTAGGGCAGGCGTCCCCAAACTATGGCCCGCGGGCCGCATGTGGCCCCCTGAGGCCATTTATCCGCCCCCCCCCCCCACCGCACTTCAGGAAGGGGCACCTCTTTCACTGGTGGTCAGTGAGAGGAGCACAGTATGTGGCAGCCCTCCAACGGTCTGAGGGACAGTGAACTGGCCCCCTGTGTAAAAAGTTTGGGGACGCCTGGTTTAAGGCATCCAAGGCAAGTAAGCAATTTTGGGGTGAATTAAAATTAAGTATAAATACTCTGTGCAGAACACCCTTATACTGGTATTAAAATATCTTTCCTGAAAATGAAAAGGAATCTGAAGTGGAAGAAAATGGAATTAAAGAGTTTATTATATATAAACTTTGCTGATTGATTTTTCACTTATAAAAGAAATTGGAAGGAAACATATATGAGATGGTGGCAAGAATAAACTTTTCAGTGACAACAGCCCTGGATCCTTTCATGTTATAGCAGCCAAGTCTACCAAAGAGAATCATTGCGACCTATTCTGGTCTCATATCTCTTCCCATGCTGGTCCTCTCTGCCAGGAAATACCTAGGCATTTTCTGGTCCTAGTTTCCTTAAATTCTGATGTAAGCTGAAAATTGCCAGTTCTGTGACTGAGTAATCATAGTCCAATATCTGAAATAACTTAATGATGTCTCCTGGCAGCCTTAATGCCAGACTAAATAATGAAATGAGTCCTCCACCAACATGGCCATGGGGTTGAGGCTTCCCAGAGAATCATGAGGAATTTCTCCATCTTACAAGTGTATCAGTAATTTACCTGCTTTCCCAATCTTATATGGTCTGTTAATTGGTTCACCTAAGCAGCAGTCTTGAAATCTGGGGAAACACCACCCCTGGGGGCAAAGTGATGATTTTCCAAAGAGTACACAGTCAGGGCGTAATTTGCAGATCTTCTAGTTCCATCTGTACTGTTTCCTAAAATTGAGCTGCCTAAGAACTCATCCTTTTTGCACTTTCTCAAATAAAGTAAACTCGACGGCAGTGAGACACTGTCTATAGTGACAATAAACCCTGTAGTTTACTGAAACCTTCCAAGTGCTAAACGAGGGGCCATCTGAAATACTAGTTTAGGTTCTGAGAAATGGATGACTGTCCTGATTAAGTAATCAACAAATATTTCTGAAAGTCGGGTTTTCCAGTTATTTTCTTTCCACAAAATTGAAGGTAGACCTGATTGACTTGTCAGTTATTGGATAATTGAAAATAATTTTTGATCATAAATGACTGTGGTTTTGATACACAACTTGGAAAAAGTGCAAAAAAATGAGTGACAAGGCTATTACAAACTTCCATTTATGTCAATTTATTTGTAAGAAAAAGTTTCTCAGTTGTAAGCATTTATGAAAATGAAAAATAGGAATGTACTTGAGGCTGAATCTCATTTATCCTCGTGGTTGGTTATATTTATCCATGGATACAGAAGTAATTGTGGGAGGAGTAGCCATTCATCTCATTAGAAGCTGCATTTTGAATTATAATTTTAAATCCAGTCATTATCAAAATGTGGAAAATAATTTATTGTTTTGATCAATGTTGTATTATTTGTAATTGTAATGATAACTCAATCCAAACAAAAATAACACTTTGAGTTATGGAAATTTTTTTGGTAAAGATTACTAAAGACTGCACAATAAAACATGTTAAAGCATAAAATTATATTTCATTAGGCTAAAATTCTATGAGGAAAATAAAATGGAAATACTATTTGAAGAGGGAGAAGGAAGGTTACAAAATGTGTTAAAGAAGAAAACTTTTTGCATGTTCTTCACATGTACCCCAAAACCTAAAATGCAATTAAAAAAAAAAAAGACAGATTTGGCCAGGTGCGGTGGCTCATGCCAGCACTTTGGGAGGCCGAGGCGGGTGGATCACAAGGTCAGGAGATCGAGACCATCCCGGCTAACATGGTGAAACCCCGTCTCTACTAAAAAATACAAAAAATTAGCCGGGCGTGGTGGCGTGTGCCTGTAGCCCTAGCTACTCGGGAAGCTGAGGCAGGAGAATCGCTTGAATCGGGGAGGCAGAGGTTGCAGTGAGCCAAGATTGCACCACTGCATTCCAGCCTGGGTGACAGAGTGAGACTCCATCTCAAAAAAAAAAAAAAAAGACAAATTTGTCTGTTTTTGTATTTGTGTATACAAATCTGTGGGGATTTTTTTGTTTTTCAAATAGATGATAGCATTGAATCACTATGGCATCAAATTATCACTCTTTAAATGACAGCTGAGGAGCACCTAAATGAGCTGGGAAGGAGTCAAGAGAGAGTTTCAGATGAGATGATGCCACAGCTGAGTCTCAGAAGACAAGCAGAAATTAGCAGGATGAAGAAAAGAAGGGCAAGATTTCTAGAAAGAGAGGGCATCTGGCTTTCCCAAATAGCTCTCACCAGGCTTGGCTTGTTCTTGGCCTGTATAGAGAAATTTTCATTTTTCAATTAGACTCCTAAGAAAGGTCCCTCTTAGCACCACGCAAGGAGTGACTGGCAAATAAAATGAGCTATGTTGGGGTGGGGGGTATCCAAACAGGTCCCAGTTGGCCTGCAGAACAAAGAAGTACCCCTGGGGAAGGTGAGCTTTGGCTAAGCAGCTTAGTCAATTTTCAGATGTCCCTGTGTTCCTAAAACTCTGTGATGGCAAGACTTGGGTATTTACTGCTTTGTGAGCATGGGAGTTAGCATAGTCTTTCACTAAAGGTCAAACCAACTCAGGGAGAAGTATATAAGTCCCACACCTGGCTGGCAGGAGACAGGATCTTGAATTTTCAGAAATATGCATATATGAGTGTAAGTTGGTATTATACTGCCAGGCTGCCTGAAATGGGTAGATGGAATGGGTAGGTGGTATTAGGGAGAAGAAATGTGATTCTCCTTGATTTCCTCTCTAATTTCATGTCACCCAATATCTGTTTAATGATCTGACAAGGGTAGGTGGTTAGAAGGAAAGTGGAATTAGAGGAAGAAAACAGACATAGATTGAGTGCCTACTTACATGCTTTAAACTTCAGCTCAATACCATCTATGAACTCCTGGGCTAGATGTAGGGCTCCTTCTTTGTGTTTCTAAGGTTGCCTGTGCAGAACTTGATTTCCTCTATTCTGCTGGGATTTTTTTCCTTGTGTATCTCCTCCCTCAAAATCAAGACTTTCTATAAAAGGGAGGTTATATATTTTAAAATTCTGGACCACTAACACAGGACTGCATATTAGGCACTCAAATGCCTAATTAACTGAATTTTATTTCTTCAGTGGTGTTTTACATTAAATGCCTCATTGAATAATCATAGCAAACACTGATATAGTGTGCAGCATATACTGGTATTGCTCTACATATTCATTAACCTGTATAATTCTAAAACTCTGTAAAGTGGGCACTCTTTTGATCTCCCATTAAATAGAGGGACATCAAGTAACGCAAAGATTAAATAATGTGGCCATGGTTTCACAACTAGTGTAACAGAGCTAAAATCTGAACCAAGGCAGTCTGGCCCCCAAGTCTGTGCTTTGAATTGTTGCAATACCACATCGTTTTGCCACACTACTATTAGGTGTGTATTTACAACTTCCTTTTGCAAAGGAAGAATGTGAGTCTCTGAGAGCACAAGGGCGTCAGTCACCCAAGACACACAGCTAATAATTGACTAGTCTGGGATTTAGATTCAAACATGTGCAGCTCCATGTTTATTATACTCTAGAACAATTTGTATACCCCCGGAACACGAACAATTATCTTAAGTATTTTGACTGAGGAAAGTGAAGGATGAGTAGCCTAAGAATGGGTTGCTGGTAAACACCCCAGGACCAGGGGGAAGTTTCCTTTATTATTAGCCTCTTAAGTAAAAGTCTGTCTGTCTGTCTGTCTGTCTGTCTGTCTCTCTCTCTCTCTCTCTGTGTGTGTGTGTGTGTGTGTGTGTGTGTGTGTGTGTGTGTTTGGGGTTGAGTTCTCTAAATATCAAATTAATATGTGCACAGTGTGAAAATTTTGACAATAAAGAAAAGAATGTGGGAAAGATATAATTGTCATCATTCTACCATCCTGACATAATCATTGCTAATAATTTCTGTTTAGTATTATGTATATGTGTGTATGTATAAATACATTAAATTTAAATTCACAGGTTATATTTGACTTTGTTTCCACTTAACATTATAACCTCAGAATTTCTAATTCCATTAAAAATTCTTCAACTATGTGATTTTTAATAGCTGCACAGTAACTGGATAAATCACAATTTATTTCTATTTCCCTTATTATTGGATATTTATCCTGTTTACATTTTAATTTATTTAGGGAAAATGTTTAAAAGTAGACGGGCTGAATTGAATACTTTATGCATATAGACAAAGTGTCCTCAAGAAAAGTTGTATAAATTTATTCTGCCACCAAATCTATAAGAAAATTCCATCTCCCCAACCTTTGTCAGCATTGAGTATTATCTTTTAAAAATCTATCACTTAGGTCCCTGAAAAACTTTCCCCTCAGTTTTAAAATCATAATTCATTGAAGCTGGGAGCGGTGGCTCACACCTGTAATCCCAGCACTTTGGGAGGTTGAGGTGGGTGGATCACGAGGTCAGGAGTTCAAGACCAGCCTGGCCAAGACAGAACCCCTGTCTATACTAAAAATACAAAAATTAGCCGCGCCTGTAATTCTAGCTACTCAAGAGGCTGAGGCAGGAGAATCACTTGAACCCGGGCGGCAGAAGTTGCAGTGAGCCGAGATCCCACCACTACACTCCAGCCTGGGCAACAGAGTGAGACTCCATCTCAATAAAATAAAATAAAATAATTTGTAGCTCATTTATTATTAAAGAAGCTAAACTTTTTTCTGTTTAGCTCTTCATCATTTATATTTTTTCTTTTTGAACATTCAACATCATTTGTCATTTTTTTCCTTAAAGTATTCTTTATTATTCTAATCAGGATGCATAACTTCTTTATTTATCAAGAATATGACTTGATGTGGTAAAAATATTTTGCAGTTGTTCATTTGTCTTTTGTTTTTTTTAAATTCCAAGTACTCATTGTCTTTAAATTTAAACAAATTTTTCTTGCATGTGGGGGTTTAAAAATTATGTCTGAAAACTATGAGTTTCTTTTGTGGTTTCCTCATTTGCTTCTAAAATTTGAATACCTTAAAATCAGAATCATATTTACCTATATTTTCTTAGACTTAAGGTTTTAATTTTTATATTTAAAAATTTAGTACATTTCCCTTTCATTTGGGTGCATTGTATGATACAAGTGCTAATTTTAATCTTCTTCTCTCAATAATTATTCAAAAATGATATATTGAACATTCCTTTTTCCTGTGGTTCTTAGACAGTTCTCTCCTAGTGTTTTACTGAACAAACATCTGCACCACCTTTATAATATAAAGGGCACTGTGATACATCCTGTGCAGTCTTCAGATTCGTAGTTTCCAGATTCTGCCTTTCAGGAACTTATCACCAAGTTTGGGAAAGTCAAGCTACCAAATTAACTCTTATACAAGATAGAAGGAAGAGAGAAGGCAGACATCTTGGTAATTGCCTAAAGTTTCCATCACAAGAGTGATGAAATTGCACTTGTTTCATCACTATGGCTAGTTACTCTCATGTGTTACTCAGAGATGTACCACCCGTATCCTCCTTCAAGAAAAGTTTATGCCCAGCTTTAGGAAGGATGATAATCCATGAGGCTTCAGCTGCCAGATCCATCAGGGTCTGCCTGGGTTGCAGAAGAACACCTCACCCAAGCACACGCCCTTTCCAGGGCATCCATTCAGTAAATTAGTGGGGCTGGGATATAAAAAGCCTGGTCATGCAGGCTAACACAGAGCAATTCTGACAGAGCATATTTGCTCCAGAGCTCCCCACCAGATTGGCCAAGGCTTCATCAACCCCGAATTGCAGTTCATCTTCTCCCTCTGCTGAATCCTGTTACTTCCTGTTTCTTCCATAGATGCTAATCCCTAATACACATTTGAACCCCTAAATCTACTTCAACATCTGCATCTGGAGAAGTCAGTCTGTGACACCCTGATCTCCCTCCCCTTATAGTGCTCTGGACCAAGTTGGCAAATCACCCCTTCCAAGGTGTCTGTAGAAACTTAAAACTCTGGAGACTCGGGAGAAATCTTACAAATGACTTTGGTGCACTAGGAAATGAATTGAAGCGTGATGGGTGCATCAATTAACAAGTAATTTGAATTTAAAATGTGTGAAGATACAAATAGAGAGGCAAAAGTTCAAGTCGATAATAACTGATGTGCTCACAGAAGGTGTGCAGGAAACCGCCTGGCAGTCGGAGAGAACATGTGCTGGTGCTGACTTCTCAGAATGTGATTAAAGAAGGATAGCATCATTCTTCCATATCCAAAGAGAAGACTTTTTATTTTCCCCAGACAACGCAAATATGATTTCTAAATGGTTGCTGTGTAATAACACTTAACATGTACAGAGCATACTGTGTGCCAGGCACTGTGCCATGTACTTTTTAAGGATATTCTTACTTAATCTCCATATTGTACATTATTCATACCATTCCTATTTTTCTTAGAAAGTTTAATTATCTTGCCCAAAGTCATAAAAACTGAAAGTGGTCTGGCAAGAGACTGTACCTCATCAGCCTAAATACTACTTTAACCTAGGTGCCTTAGCCACTAACCAACTGTGTGACCTTTGAAAGTTACTCTAGTTCTGCTTCTGAAAAATAGACGTAATAGTGTTTATCTCATGGAGTTATTTGGATGATTATATTAGATATGGTAATGTAGAGCCCCTAAAACTTTATCTGTCACAAAGTAAACTCTCTACAAATGTCAGTTGTCAATGTCAGTGTTATTTGTAGATATCCTACGTGAATTTCCATATTGTCTAAAGTATGTTTTATTTTTAATAAGGGATCACACATGGAGAGTACTAAGAACCTTCCAGTCACTCTGGCAAACTTATCTGACATATAAAGAACTCTGTCTTCCAAACACAAAGAAATACTAGACAACATAAAACAAATGTATAAAGTAAACACAAAGCCAAGTTTGAAAGCAAGGCAAAGCAATTCTCAGTGCCAGAAATGAGGAAGAGGAACAAAGCCAGTTTTCTAGGCAGAAGCTGTTGATGAGCAGATCATAAAGGTGTAAGATCTAACAATTAGATCTGGATCTAATTGGACCTCAGATCTGGAGAGCTGGTGCTTTAACCCCCAATGCCTACCTTCATGCAGAACAAGAGAAGAGGCTTTGGGCCTTGCAGTTAAGCCCCTCGATAGATGTGGAAGTTACTCTGATGAGAGAATGAGGAAACCAAACCTGCCAAAGAAAACATCATGAAAGCTGGTCACACATCTAAAGTCACAAATATAAATAGAGACACCTGGGAGTACTTAACACAGTTCTGATTTGCATTATCTGAATATGCAAAGGCCCAAATCAAGATAACAATATGTGAAACATGTAGCCTAGAACTTATGGCTTCCTTAAGGTATTGGCAGAAGCAAATATAAAACCCATCCATTAGGGACAACTCCAAACCCCAAGCACCCAGACTTACAAGGAATATAATTCCTGCTGAAGATGAGCTCACAGACAAAGTTACAAAATACTTGGGAATAAGTCACCGGGGGGGGAGAGAGAGAGAGAGAGAGAGCAAGCGAGCGAGCGTGAGAGCGAGAGCGTGCACGCATGTGAGCTGGCAGACGTAAGAAACTCACATTTTTACCTGAAGAGCTAGAAGTCATAACACAATCTTAAATTAACTTTAAAGTAAGTATTTTTAAAATAGGCAGTAAGCCAAGGAGAAAAACAATTAAAAAATAAGAAAGAATGGAAATAGAAGTTCTGGAGATTGGGGGAACCATGGAGTAGAAGATTGAAAGAAATCAAGTGGTTATGGGATCATGGTAGGCCTCATGGGTAAGGTGGAAAATAACGGAAACATGAAGGAGGTGAGGGAGCTAGTCAACCAGGTAACTGGGAGAAGAGAGTTACACATGTTAGAAACAAAGGAAGCCTTCAAGGCAGGACTATAGCTGGTATGTTTGAGGATAGCAAAGAGGGCGGTATAGCTGAAGGGTGTGACCAAGGAAGAGAGTTCAGTTACTTAATCTCCTCAGGCCTCAGTTTACTCAGCTGTAAAATGGGGAATATATACTTTGCAGCGTTGCTGGGATTAAATAATGTAAGCAAAGGAGCCATGTCTATGGGACAGTACTGCTCTAGATCCTTTATGTCTGCTGTGTTCTCACAACAAGCCTTTGAGGTAGGTCTTGATATTCCATTTTACATACAAGGACATTGAGGCTTCAAGAAGTTAAAGATATTGACCACAAAAATAGTGAGAGGTACAACTGGGATTTAAACACAAGCCCATTTGTCTCTAAAGCCCGAATTATTTCTGTAGTCTTCATGTGAAATAGCCAAATGCAGTGATGGGTGTACAGTAGGATATTGGTTCCAATACCATTTTTTAAATTAACTTGAACCAGATATTTCAGTAATAGATTTTGTCTTAGTTTTGGTTCCCCTCAAAGGAGAGCCTAAGGCAAATATTAGAATGTGGGTATGTTATTTGGGAGGTGATGTCAGAAAGCAAGAATTAAGAAATGGGGAAAGTGAGACAGGGATGGGGAAAAAAAGATTGTGGAAAACTGTTACTACTGTGGGCAACTGAGGCCAGTCACGCTGGAGACTTTTTGAGGAGCTATGTAGACTGTACTTCAGAATTTTCCCTCCAAAGGCAGAGATGCTAGATATTAACACTTCAATTTCTGAATCTCATGAGTTCAGGATTACCCCTCTGTGTGATAATTCACCCACACTTGCAGGCTGCCTTCCACCTGAATTTCCACAGTGTCAGAGAAAATTCAGAGGCTGAGAAGCAAAGAGATGCAAAGGCTTATGGCTGTCAGCCACGGCTGCTGCAGAAATTAGAGGTGGATTGGGGCAGAAGTGAGAGTGCTATAAATTATTCTATTTTATATTAGGTACCAGGTCAGGAACCAAAGAGAAGGAGTCACCTAGAGACCTATATTGATTTACTTAGAGGAAATTTTTTTGATAATCAGAAACATTCAAAGATAGATCAAAGGGCTAGGAATTAATATCATCCTGCATAGAAAGTGCCAGGTGTGGAGGCTCATTGGTAGAGCTCAATCATTGGTCAGACAGGTGGACCAGCTAGCTTTTAAGAACATTCCAACCCTGAGAGTCTTGACTTTGTTTATTAAATACACGCTATTTGTCATGAAATGCCAGCACACATGAAAGTTGAAAACCCTAAAACCATAGTGCATATTTGCTGAGCAAAATTTCTCTGAGAAGTTCAAATTACTTTTCCATGGTATCAGAACTCCAGGACTTCTTACCATACTTCTGTTAAATAAATGATCCTGGAAAACCTGAAATAGAATGTGACTTCTGTTATCCCCTGGGCAGTCTGTGGCATAGATCACTGGACTCAGCTCTCTTGTCCTTTGACCAGAATGTCTGGTCAGTGTGGAGAAACAATAGGAGATGTCCTTGCTGAATTACACTAGCTTGCCTTCCATCACAGCTTTGCCCCTCTTTTCTGGCCCCATACAATAGATATAAGAGCACAGATTTTGAAGTCAGATGGTGCTGGCTTTGATTAAAGCAGAAAATGAACTTAATAAGAGAGTATCAATATCCTCCAGTGAACTTCGGAGAACTGGAGAATCAGGCTTGAATCATATTACCAGGCTACAAAAATGGTATCATTAAAAAAAAAAAAAATCAAAGTCACTAAGCATTAGACACTGAAACTTGCATCATTGCTAGTTCTGTGCTGGGAGTTTCATTTCACAACAATTACGATGGCCACCACCTCCAGAGAAAAGGGAGCTCTGCTTTAACCTAAGTCAAAATCCAGCCCAGGTTATCTGATGGCAGAACTCAAGTATTATACCTACTTTAACATTCAAGAGAAGCTGGAAAATCCACCGTCAAGATTTATAGATAACTAACACAGAAGGGGAGCTCACACGTGGGATAGCCAAAAATAATGCCCATTATTCACTACTAGGTGTACCTCATAGGGTGACTGAGAGGATCAGATATGATATTGTAAGCACTAAAAATTAGTACTTTTTTATTATAGTAGAGGTTCTAGACTTTATCTTAAGAGGACATAGAGATTAGAAGAAAAGCCAAAATGCTTATTCCAAGGGTTGCATTTGTCATTTTAATTTTTATTAGCATTAGTGAAATGGTTTCTTTCTTCTTTTTGTGGGTACTCACACTGATGACATTGCCATCATTGAAGATGGCTGAAGCTAAGCTGTGCATAAAATCATTACGGTTTCCTCTCCCGGCCAGGATTCTTAGATCATGATAAGCAGATTGTCTCCTTGACAACTATAATTGAGCCCCTCTCAGAGTTGGCCACAAGGTTCTTGCTTATTAGTGCCTATTTATCTAAGGTCAGCAGCATGGGGCCAAACACCTGGCAGCCTCCAAGCCAGGAGGTGCATATGTCTCATAAAATCTATCAGGGTTCACTTCACTGAGAAGAGATGAGTTTTATCATTTTATTTTAGGTAAAAGTTTAGCATTGCATAAAATCACAAGAGCAGAAAATACAAGTTTCTACATCAACAGAAAATGGTAGATCTACGTTTTTATTCATCATCATTCCCTACCAAGGAAACCTAGAATCTCCGCCCTTCTGTTGCCATCTCTTTCACCACATATTATACTCCTTAGAAGAACATTTTAAATCTAGTTGCTAATTCCAGAAATCACGTACGGCCTCTCTGAAATAAGACTAATCTTCTCAAAATAACTAGGAGCAATGTCTTCTACTGTGTATGTGTGTATTACTTTAAATTGATGAAATAAACAACTGAATTTATTCATTTATGTCTAAAGTTCATCACATGTGTAAAGGTATGAATTATTAAATTCTTCAATAAAATTCTTAAGTGTTCAGAACATATGACCCGTTAGTGACCATTGAATCTATTTGAACAGAGTGAGACAGTAATAGCAAATAAAAATCTTTTGCATTGACTGTTTCCTTTTACTAAGATACTGTATTTTTATTTTGAATCTTAGAAACTGTCATCTTTAGAATTGGCCGAATTGATTATTACCTTTACATACTACAGAGTTTGACCTCCTTTGTTAGAGTCTTTAGAGCTTTGAAGATACTTAAGAGCATACTGAATGGAATAAAGAAAGGCAGAAATATAAAAGTAGTGGTATTTTTAAAATGTAAGAAGTTCAAAGCACTTTCTTATTAATTATCTCATATTTTCATTTGTTCATTCACTAACTCAAACATTTAAGAGACAACTCCTGAGCACCCTCTCTGTGACAAAATCAGCAGTAGACATTTAGAGGTGGCAATCTGAGAAGTTCATCTCTGTTTCAAGAAATTGCCATAGTAGGGCATGGGTGGTGAGGTTTTTGTGTGTGCTCCACATAATGAAGAAAAGAAGCCTCAAAAAGGTGAAGCCACTTACTCAAGGGAATAAGTCATTAGTATCTGAAAGGGCTGAAACATTAACCAAGCTTTCTGGCTTAAATGAGAAACCCCAAAGTTTGTAAGATAGTATATTTAATACGGACGGGTCTCACTTGGCATATAAACCAAAAATACTGATTTTTGACCCAATGAGTTTATACTTTTGTGGCCTCACCCAGTGGGTGTTTTTCTTTCCTCTTCTTTTTTTTTTAACTTCATCCAACTTGAGTTTGAACTTGTCTGCGTATCTTAGCTGCAAACACTAAATTTAAATCATGTTTCAGTATTTTTTTGTTGTTGTTGTTCTTTTTGTTTTTTTCCTTTTTGTGAAGAATGGGGTCTCACTATATTGCCCGGGCAGGTCTCAAACTCCTGGGCTCGAGAAGGACACTATACATCACTCTGCTACTGATATTATGAAGGGCCTTTGCATATTTATTATTCATTCATTATTTGTTCATTCCTGGTTTCTTCATTTTAAATAATTAAATGACAGGAATAAAATTTGAAGAGCATTAATTCTGATAAACACGAGATGGGGGCTAGATTTATGACATCATCATCCTTATGGAAGGCAGGACAGTAATGTGTCTTGCAACAGGTTTTCTGCTCTTTTAGCATGTTTGTTGCTGATAACTACCTGCTTCCAGCCATAGCTAGAGCGTTAATGCAAGGTACCAGGGGAAATGTCTTTGCTGCTCACTCAGAAACTGAGTTCTTGGTAAGAGTGGGACCAAAGTTAGACTCAATTTTCTTTTACCCATACCTGGGTTTACTGACAGGCAGGGATGAATTGATTTGGGGCAATTTTTTTTCCTAACACCCACCTCATTAAAACATTCAGCCAGGTTCATTCATGAGGAGACCCCTGTGCAAACTGGTTTTCGCCATGGCCGAGGTTCATAACCATTTCTACTTCCAGACCTCCGCTGGCCTCTCCTGTCCATCCACATGGACCTCAGGCTGTGCTCTAGGTGTTGTTTCCATACCTTCCTCTACGGATCTGCTGAGAGGTTTAGCTTTTCCAGCTTGCCCCTTGATGCTTCTCCTTCAGCACTGTTTGTTTTTTTCTCCAACTTCTATTTTAGGTTCAAGGGGTGTGTGTGCAGGATTGTTACATGGGTAAATTGCATGTCATGGGGGTTTGGACATTTGACAAAATATACAGATAATTTTGTCACTCAGGTAATCAACATAACAACCAATAGATAGTTTTCAATTCTCTCCTTCCTCCCACCCTCCACTCTCAAATAAGCCCCAGTATCTATTGTTCCTTTCTTTGTGTCCATGTGTACTCAATGTTTAGCTCCCACTTATAAATGTAGTATTTGGTTTTCTGTTCCTGCATTAATTTGCTTATGATAATGGCCTCCAGCTCCATCCGTGTTGCTGCAAAGGCCATGATCATTGTATTTTTTATGGCTGTGTGGTATTACATGGTATGTACATACCACATTTTCTTTACCCAGTCCACGACTGGTAGGCGTATAGATTTATTTCATGTCTTTGCTACTGTGAATAGTGTCAACAATGAACATGCATGCATGTGTCTTTATGGTAGGACAATTTATATTCCTTTGAGTATATACCCAGTAATAGGATTGCTAGATTGAATGGTAGTCCTATGTTAAGTTCTTTGAGAAATATCCAGACTGCTTTCCACAGAGACTGAACTAATTTACATTCCTGCCAGCAGTGTATAAGTGTCCCTTTTTTCTACAACCTTGCCAGCATCTGTTATTTTTTGACTTTTTAGTAATAGCCATTCTGACTGATGTGAGATATCTCATTGTGTTTTTGATTTGCATTCCCCTAATGATTAGTGATATTGAGCATTTTTTTCACATGCCTATTAGCTGCGTGTATATTTTATTTTGAGAAGTGTCTGTTCTTATCTCCTTTGCCCATTTTTTAGTGAGGGTTGTTTTTTCTTGTTGACAAGTTTCTTATAGATTCTGGATATTAGACCTTTGTCAGATACGTAGTTTGCAAATATTTTCTCCCATTTTATGGGTTATCTGTTTATGCTGTTGATAGTTTCTTTGTTGCACAGAAGTTCTTTAGTTTAATTATGTCCCATTTATCAATTTTTGGGTTTTTTGTGATTGCTTTTGGAGTTTTTATCATGAAATCTTTGCCCAGGTTAATGTCCAGAATGGATTTTCTAGGTTTTCATGGTTTTAGATTTTACATTTAAGTCTTTGATCCATCTTGAGTTGATTTTTATATATGATGACAGGTGAGGACCCAGTTTCACTCTTCTGCCTATGGCTAGCCAGTTATCCCACAACCATTTATTGAACAGGAAGTGCTTTCTCCATTGCCTGCTATTCTTCCTGTCCATGAATGTGGAATATTTTTCCATTTGTTTGTGAAGTCTCTGATTTCTTTCAGCAGTGTTTTGTAATTCTCATTGTAGAGATATTTTACCTCCCTTGTTAGCTGTATTCCTAGGTATTTTATTCTTTTTGTGGCTATTGTTAATGAGATTGCATTCTTGTTTTGGGTCTCAGCTTTGATGTTAGTGGTTTACAGAAATGCTACTGATTTGTTTACATTGATTCTGTATCATAAAGCATTGTTGAAGTTATTTAATAGATCCAGGAACCTTTTGGCAGAGACTATGGGGTTTTTCTAGGTAGAATATCTTATAGTATGTGAAGAGAGATAGTTTGACTTCCTCTCTTCTGATCTGGATGCTCTTTATTTCTTTTTCTTTCTTGGTTACTCTGTCTAAGACTTCTAGTCCTATGTTGAATAGGAGTGGTGGCACCAGTTTTGTATGATCCTCCAGTTCTATAACTTGCCAGCCTATCCCCCTGGGCTGTACTCTCATTCCTGAGAAAAAGCGTAAGACAGGAAGGACAGAAAGAGTTTCTGCTTTGCTGTTCACAGTGTCTGGGCCACTCCTGGAATTTTCCCAGCTTGCTCTTAGGCATACTCACTCTCTAAAAGAAACAAAGTTTCTGATCTGTCACATAGTAGAGCTGAAACAAAGACACAGACTATGGAGGGAGTAGGTAAGGTCTACCATTTACACCCTCTACTTTATGCCAGAAGCTGTATTTTACATGTGTTTCCTGTGGTGGTAATGAAGATAATTCCCACTCTACAGGTGAGGAAGCTGAGGTTAAAGGAGGGTTTATGCCTTGCCCAATGTCACATCACTTATAAGTGCCAGACCAGAATTTGAACCTTACTCCAAATCTATACTCTGTCCAGGACAGGCTGCTTCTCCAAGGCTTGAGCTAAACATACACTCCTAGGATGGGTACACAATAGGAGGAGGGGCAGTGGTACTTACGGAGTGGGTCAGGCAAGGAGCTAGCCTTGGGAATGTGCACACAGCATGAGTCAGTGCAGTGTTCTAAGGGCAGAAGAATAGAAATAGGCAATACAAGGCATTCCAATGGACAAAAAGAAATCTGTCATTGATTTGTAGGGAACAGGCTTGATATTGGAGTTTAGAGTCAAATGGTAATCTTGGAGAACAAGGCCAAGACCAAGGAAGGCTTCCTGAGCAAACAGCAGTTTGTGCAAATGTAGAACACAGTCACCAGGGAGTAAGGCACAGTCCTTTTGGGAGACAAGGTTTTGACAACGGGGTCAGAATCATACAGAACCAGTGTGAGTACCCTATCTGATGCCAGAGCTGTATCATTAACCAACAGCTGTAATAAAGGGGAATGTTTCACCTCCAGGCATGCTCAAGAGGAGATCTCCATGTGGTTCCTTTCAGCCACACAAGAATAGGTGCTGGCTGCTTTCCATTCTACATCCTTACCACTCCTACATGCACAAGGACCACACTTGGTCATGGGAGGGGGGTGGTGCTGAAGATTCTCTTGAAATGTTGAAAGTGTAATGCCAATAAAGTGTAGGACCAATGGAATTGTATAAACTCTTGGGCTGTATATGGAGTCTCTATGGCTGCTGTTGATGAGGCATCCTCTCCAGGGAAGGCAGTCACCATACCTCCTGATGAACAGGGCTCCCTAGAAAGGTACATAGTCTTCTCCTGGGATCCTCTGAGCTTCATTCTCCAATGTGATCCATCCTCTAGCAGGACAACCTTCATCTACCCTTTGGGGAGGTATTCTTATTCTTTAGCCATTCCTCCCCAAATCTACTATTTATAATAAGCTTTGTTTTTGTTATTTGAAATTTCTTAATTCTTGAAACTTAAAAAAACCTTGAAATGCTATTTTCTCTGACTTAAAATCACCTTACAATTTCAAAGCGGAACACGTCTCACATCCCTTTCTGTATGCATTTATATAGTTATAGCCCTGCTTCAGGGCAGGGTGCATTGAAAGCTTTTCTCCCAAATGATTACTCAGGAGAGGTTAGGTTCAAATCAATACAAGGAAAAGATACATGAATCACTATAATATCACCTTCACACTAATGATGCACTTTAACAATAAGATAACCCCCCTTTCAGGAAGATTAATATGTGCATTTTAGACTGCATCTTGAATGAGGCAAAATCTGTGGGTGGGGTATAGTTCAATGGCTGTAACTTTGAGAGCAAGAGGACCATGCATCTCCAGCTAGAAAATGTGAAAATACAGCAGCCACTAGCCAACTTTCCTGAGCTACTAGGGCACAGGAGTAGCAGTAACTGATACACAACATAATGAATTGCCCTGTCATACCTTAATTCAATCTTAATTCAATATATACTTGCTTCTTAATGTTTGTCAGGTCTCCCTAAATATCCACGTGCCAGATGGAAGATGAGGAAGGGAGTTACTTTCTCCCTAAAGAAAGGTCCTTAATCAACTGTCAGCTTTTGATGAACAAAAGACATCGTCCAACAACGTGCAATAAATATGGTGTATTAGGCAAGGCAGCCCCATTTTTGATGGTTTGGGGGAAAATACTGGTTTTGGAGATGCTGACTGTTTCCAATCTAAGTGCTTTTGTTTGGTGCCTTTCCCAAATTGTCATCTGCTTTATTGCTAGGGGTATTATTCTCACTTGGTCTCAGTACATCAATTTGAGGCTGACTGGAAGCTTTGTGCGAAATAAAGTTCCCCCCATCACACTCTCTTCTTATCCCTTGTGGGTGGTGACAGGATGCCAAGGCGAATGTTCAGCAAAGATGCTGTCAGCTTTCCCTGTCTCCCATTGAATGCTTTGATTTCTCAAAGCCTCCCATCAGGATGTTGGAAGTTCCTTAGACAGTGAAAGGAACATAGGTGCTAGACTCGAATTGGAATCCTGGTCCACCACTTGCTATAAGTGAAACTCTGAGAGAGAAAGTTTCTTGAAATCCTTGACCCTTGGCTTCCTGATCTATGAGAAGGGACATAATCTTATTGAAGGAGATATTGACATCAGGTTCATAACAAATATATTAGTAGGCGATCTACTAATCAACTGAATAAGATGCTTCATTGGTTTGAGAGGCTTACTGGAAAACTAGTGAGAAGTTGGGATGGGAGTGAGACAGTGATCAGGTCCGAAGGTACTCCAGGGTAAGCCGGAGAGGAGAGAAGAGGTATGTATAAAAAGGGATATTCAAACCTGGAAGAGAACATCTGGGCCCAGAGCCTGAATGTGAGAGTAACTGTTTGTCTGCCACTTCACAATTATCTACCTCTGGATCACATTTATGCATGAGGGCTTAGGAAGTCAGAGACCTATTTAAACTGGTGCATTTCTTGTGCCTTTATCTTCATGATGTGCTTTGCCCTCTAAGTCTTCTCCTATCAGCACATTGTGATTTTTCTCCCAAATGCAGAGAAACCATGACATTTGCACTGTTTCCTTTGTCTTTGAGTTTTGAAGCCTGGTCTATTAGTCTATTTTCATGCTGCTGATAAAGTCATACCCAAGACTGGGCAATTTACAAAAGAGACTGATATAGTGGACTCACAGTCCTGTGTGGCTGGCAATGCCTCACAATCATGGCAGAAGGTGAAAGGCACACCTCACATGGTGGCAGACAAGAGAATAGAACTTGTGCAGGGAAATTCCCCTTTATAGAACCATCAGATCTCATAAGACTTATTCACTATCACAAGAATAGCATGGGAAAGACCCATCCCCATGATTCAATTACATCCCACCAGGTCATTCCCACAACACCTGGGAATTATGGGAGCTACAATTCAAGATGAAATTTGGGAGAAGAGAAGAGGGACATGTATTATCTAGCCCCATTCTCTTTCTCTAGCATCTTGTGGACATGTATCATGTACCAACTGTAATTCTACCCCACCAAAGATGTTAATATCCTGGAACAAAAGAAAATGATCACTGAAACATGTCTCAAAAAAAAAATCAAATGTTTTAAAGAATTTATGCTTTGGATTCTTTGTCACAATATATTCAAATTCTACGCCTCATAGCCCCAGATACTTCTCCCCTTTTCTTCCCTCCTTCCGTAGGACACAGGTCCATTTCGCAGGGTCTTTTTTGTAGGTAAAAAAAGAAAAAAAGGAAAAGATAAAAATTTTTGAAAGCTAGAATAGATGCTGGTTTGGCTATTTAATTTACTAGCCATGGGGAAAAGAAGTCTAGGTAAGAAAGAAGAAATTAGACCAGATCAGTTAAAGGACAGTTTCTGAACTGCTTTTGGGTTTTATTTTCCCTTCCTGTTTGCTTCATCTCTTATGAGCCAAAATAATTGAGGCAAATGGCAAATGTTAGACAAAGATTTTAAGAGAGGCTCTCTCAAGGAAACGAAACTGCTGGTTAACAGTTGGCTTGAAAAAAAGTCCATTTTCAAAGAGGCTACATAGCATGGTGCTATAATTTCAGATTCGTTGTAATCAGAAGAAGTATTTTAAGAACCATATCTAATTCAGAACGTCTGTGTATTGCAGCAGAGCTAGTGGATGAGAGGCAGGGAAGTAGAAGGCAGCATGGGTCTCTCCAGGTTAGCTTTCCCATAGTTCTTGGTAGGAGCCCCTGAAGCACCAAAGAGGATGACTGCAAGGGACATCGTATTGCATTGTCTTGGTAATTTTGTGAGCTTCATGGTCAGTCAGGCCTTCGTTTAAATTTCCTCTCTATTATTCTGCTAGCTAGAATGCTTTTGATTTCAAGTAATGGATTATGCATTTATTTATTAATAATTATTATTAATGTTACTGTGAACTCAGGTTCTTTCATCCTTTTGCTCCTTCATCTAAAGCGTGTTGGCTTTCACATTCAGGGTGGTCTCACCTTATAGTAAGATGGTGGCCACAGCACAAGACATTATGTCCTTATTCTCCTGTGTCTACGAGAAAGAGGTCCTTTCTTCCTTGCTTACTTTTCTTTTTTTTTTTTTTTCCCTGAGATGGAGTCTCGCTCTGTCACCCAGGCTGTAGTACAGTGGCGTGATCTTGGCTCACTGCAACTTCTACCTCCTGGGTTCAAGCAATTCTTTGCCTCAGCCTCCCAAGTAGCTGGGATTACAGGCTCCCGCCACCATGCCCAGATGATTTTTGTATTTTTAGTAGAGACAGGTTTCACCGTTTTGACCAGGCTGGTCTAGAACTACTGACCTTGTGATCCACCCGCCTTGGCCTCCTAAAGTGCTGAGATTACAGGCATGAGGCACCACACCTGGCCTTACCTTTTCTTTTTTTTTCAGGGTAGAAAATACATTGCAGAAGTCCCTCAGCAGACTTTCCCTGCTGTATTTTTGGCTGGAACTGGATAGAGCCTCATTTCTAAATCAGTCACTGGCAAAAGGCCCTTGTGGTTTTGCCTAATCATAGTTTATCTCTGGATAGATGCCCAGCTTTTATGAGGGCCCTACCTTCTGGATAAAGCTAGAGCTCTGTTAGCAAGGAAGAAGGGAGTAATGACTATTGAACAGGCAATCAAGTGTCTAGTAATCCTAAGCCTCAGTTTTGTTAATGAAATAGTCTCAAAACACATGTTTTAAAACAGTGAGCACAAAGATATGTATCACCCTGCTATTTTAAAAGCAGACATTTGGATAGCACTGAAAATGTCCAGCAATAGGAAATGGTTAAGTAAGTTTGGTTAAGAAACTTAATATGATATTATGTAACCATTTAAAATAGTTGTAAAGAGTTTTTATAACAGGTTCAAAAGTTTACAGTAGAACACGAGGTTAAAAAAAAAAAAAAACGGATGTAAGATTTCACAGTTATTAAAAGTTAAGACCTAAACAAAATACCCTGGATAGGGAATTTTTAAAAATAGAAGATACAAAAGATATCAAAAGTCTATAGTGACTGTATGTACATAATTAGATAATGGGTGATGTTTTTTTGTTTTTGTTTTTTACATTTAAGTCTTATTTAAATCTTCATTGGCTGGGAGTAGTGGCTCACACTTGTAATGTAAATACTCTGGGAGACCGACACAGGTGGATCACTTGAGGTCAGGAGTTCGAGACCAGCCTGACCAACATGGCGAAACCCTGTCTCTACTATAAATATAAAAATTAGCTGGGCATGGTGGCACACACCTGTGTCCCAGCTACTTGGAAGGCTGAGGCAGGAAAATCGCTTGAACCTAGGAGGCAGAGTGTGAAGTGAGCTGAGATCATGCCACTGCAGTCCAGCTTGGGTTACAGAGCAAGACTCCATCTCAAATAAAATAAATTAAAAATAAACAAATCTTTATTAATCACGTATTATCATTTTAAAAGCAAACATTAATTTGTACATTTATTAAAACAGATATGTCCTTGCTCATGGCAGCTAAATCTTTCCTTAAATTCCTTATACTCCTGTTTATAGAGATGAAAATGCTGCCCTAACAAACCATGGCTAGTTTTTCCTCTATTATGCGCTGCCTTATTTGGCAGGTTATGAGATTCTAAATTGAGAGTCAAGGGTGTCTTGCCTATGCTGGATTTTATGACATTCTGTACTGCCTAGTATGTACTAGATGCCCAAGAAAGTGCTTAACTAATTCTGTCACTTTGTCATTTACCTAAGGGGTTGTTCAGTCCAAAAGAGTCAATACCTTCTAAAAAAATTTAAATACATTTTTGGATTCATGATCACTTGCTAGTTCTTAAGGAAACACTGTCTCCCGCGGTGTGTCTGTTAATGCTATATACAGGCAGCAAGCACATCAGCCCAGGGGCACTTCAGTAAACCATGCTCACTGGGCAGCTCTATGTCCAGGCGCTCTCCACGCACATTCATGATGTAGTCTATAAATCACAAGCTCTCAGAAGGAGCAATACACCAACAGAATCACAAATGGAAGAAATGTGCTAATATTAAATGGCATGCTGTGAGATCTAGGGTAGATAAACATTCCACCCCACTGCACTCATTTCTTCCAATTGACGGAGCGTTACCAGGCCATCTGTGTTTCACAAATCTGTGTAGAAAGACAGGTGACTTCACATCAGTAATTTATGCTTCAGGGGAAATTATGGCTTCTTACACTTTGGCTTTCTGAGAAGACACATGTAGGGATTCAGATATTGTCAAGAATCCCTAAGTGAAACTCCCTTACATGTGACTCATGTTGGGGGTGCTGCCTCATAGTTCACACACTCATACACACTGTCTGACAGAGGTTCTGTAATCACATTTACTGTGGCAACACTATTGAGATCTCACTCTGTAGTTCCTTACTAATACCAATTAGTGGTTATAATAAAATGCATTCACTGTGTTTATTCACTTAACATGAATTTTTTTTAACATCTGCTACATGGTAGGCACTTTCTTGGCATGGTGGAGGTTAAGCAGCCTTCTTTTCTTTGTCATTCCTTCCTCTCAATGGCACTGAAGAGGAAACCTTCATTGCAGCCACGCCTTGTGATGCTGCCACCTGTAACAGCCCAACTCCTGCTTTAAGGAATGATAAACCTGTGAAACCTCCTGAGACACCTCCCTCCTTGAACTTCACTGTAGCCTCATTCTGTTCATTGCCTGTTCATTTGCAAATGGATAGTGAGTGTTGTGATGGCTCCGAAAAGGGCTGTAACTCTCTTGAAATTCATTGAACTCAATGTAAATATATGGCCAAGAATGACTATCTGGAAATGTGTGCTCAAGCAAAAAAAAAATTTTTTTTTAAACCTAGCTCCAACCTCTAACTGTGTAGCAGGAGTCTGACATGGAACAAGGAGCACGTGAAGCCATTTTCAGATAGTGTCAACCTAATCAGAATGGGGAGTTTGAAAAATCAATATGGATTCTGCATCCACATTTCTTTGTCACTGGCTGTCTTAATATGTTTGTGTGTTGCTATAAGGGAGTACCTGAGGCTGGGTAACTTATAAAGAAAAGAGGTTTATTTGGCTTGTGATTCTACAGGCTGCACAAGAAGGATGGCCCCAGTATCTGCTTCCGATGATGGCTCAGGCTGCTTCCATTTATGGTGTAAGACAAAGGGGACTGGGCATGTGCAAATAATATGGTGAGAGAGGAAGCAAGAGGGGAGAGGGGAGGTGCCAGGCCTTTTAACAGTCTGCTTTTGTGGGAAGTAGGAGAGTAGCAACTCTATTACCCCTCACTTTTCACTGAGAATGGGCATTAATCTATCCATGAGGGATCTGCCCCCATGACCAGAGCAACTCACTTTAGTTCCCACCCTCAGCATTCAGATCGAGTTTCGACATGAGGTTTGGAGGGTCAAACACACCAACTATAACAGTGACTAAAAGAAAAACATGCTGGATTGGTGACAAAGTAAGACTTTGTCTTAAAAAAATAAAATTTTAATGATCTATTTGTTATTTCTTCAACATCTATTGATCACGCATCTTTTATGTTTCAGTCTCTTCATTAGATACTGAGAATATAGCATTAAAGAAGTCAGACATGCTTCTTATTTTCATGGAGCTTAAAACTTGGTGAGAACAAAACTTTAATAAATAAGCATATATAAATATGAAACTGTAATCAAGATAAGGACTATGATGGTCATCAGACACTGCTTTTAGCCATGACTTTTATAAACAGATTTTCACGTCTTCTGGCTTGGTCAATAAAATGAAATACTCAACTTCTGAAAAAGATATGTAATGTCCCCTTATTTTTCAGGCAAACAACTCTAGCACATGGCTTATGAGTGGTGTGAAGTCTTCAGCAGTTCAGATTCAGGGATCCAAGTCATGACATTTAACCCAGTGAGATAGGTAAGTCAGGGAGGCTTCCTAAGATGAGAATTTTTGGTGGCAAAGCCACAGTTTAATCTGGACCTAAGGCTGCAGAAATCTCAGAATATTAGCTTTAGAAATTGCCTTTGCAGGCTTACAGACAAGCAGGTGGTTATAAGCACTGAGTAAAGGATCTGAGCCTTCCTTGAGCTATCCCAGACACTCACTCTGGCCTCTAGAAGAATGCCCCCATAATACCCTGGCCTCCTGGAGCTTCCTCTATGTGTTGGCCCTCAAGAATGGGACACATGAAAGACAGCTCAATGTTGTCTGCCTTCTAGGATAGCCATTTAACCAACAGAAAAGCCACTCATCTTTGCCACCATCTTTGTCCAATGGTGAACATCCTTGATTCTCTGGCGTTCCTCTTGAACTCTCTTCTTTTACTGTTCAAATAAGTAACAAGGAAATATTAGCAAGCTCATTGCATAAGCAGGTGCTCAACCAAGGCTCATGAGACTTGTCTCCCCTTTTCACTGGCTCCACCTATCTCTGCTGAGCGCTCCCCTGCAGCTCATCTGCCTCATTGAATTTGTGGAGTGATGAAGCTCTACTCACCTTTAGGGCAGAAAGGGAAGTCACTATACTCCCAATGAGACAGGAAGTACAACTTCAATATTTCTTGGCCTTCCCTTCTCTCCTCTCTAACCTTAAGCTTTTATTGAAAGCAGTGATGGTTATTGTTGATTGTCTTCTCAGAAGAGGATATCTGTCTCTCCTGATTTATTCTTTTCTTTAAACTGTGGAATAAATTCCAGAACAACAGGAAAAGCTCCATTCAAAGTTCTTTCAAATTTGCAATCTACTAACACAAACATAGAAAGTCAGCAATTGCTTGTGAAGACATGCCGGGTGAGTGAGGGCACAGAATACATTTTGTGCTGTGAAAACACACACACACACACACACACACACACACACACACACACACATCCCCACCCAAAACCCCTATATATAGAAATGACAAAACTTGAAGTCATTTCAAAGTTGAGGTGCTTGCCTTTTTACTGAAGTGAATACATCATGAACTGTGCAAACTAATCTTGAGTGTTTTGGGGCCCAGACCAAGTGTAGTTTCATTCTGAGAATAAATTGTAGCTTAAACTTTGTCCTATTAGCCAAAAAAATGTAGATATGAGAAAATAAGCTATGTTCTCCTCATAATGCAACTCCAATTACTTGATTTATAGCGGGCGATTTCAAAGGTGGGATAGACAAGAAATTACTCATAGTTCAACCCAAAATAAACAAGGGAAGACGCTCTTTCCCTCCGTTAACAGAACGTAAATTCTAAGACCAGCAAAACTGGTCTTCCAGGAAGGAAGGGAAGGAGGAAGTGAGCAAATAGGAATGAAGAAAGAGGTTTTCTGAACATACACACAGTATTGCTGGCCCTTAGGTCCTTTTAGTTGTTCCACGACCACTTATTAAAGGCAGCATTTTATACCTGCCTCCCATACAGATTATCATCACTACAACTTGGGGTGTCAAGTAATCATTTTCTTTCTGGACATAACTCATAGCTAAGCTCCTTACTAACTTAAAATGTTTGAATCTTTCCTTTTCTGTGAAGACTAATCAGCTGGTAGCCATCTTGTCTGGAAAAGTAATTGTTAGGTTTTATTCAGTTCAATCTTCACCCAAACATACACCTTCATTTACAGATGGCCATGTGTCATAGTTTTTCAGAGGAAGGGAAGCTGACACTTGAGTTTTCTTCATATCTCTCACAACCTTGAGAGAAACAACCACCAGTGGTACTTCCTATTTTCACTTGTGTAGCAAATTGATTTTAGAGCTTCCTAACCTGATCCCTGAGCTTGACCTCTGTTGAATGAAGTGTATTTAAGGTGAGGAACAGTGAAATAAATAAATAATCTCGCCTAACACTAGGGAATCCTTAAGCACAGGAAAACTGCATGGGCAGCAAAATACAGGTATTTCTGACAGCACCAATGGATGAACACAAGCTGGAGTGAGGTGAAGGCTTGCAGACATTTGACATAGCTCTACATCCTCATGCCAGATGTGGATTATGATATAGTTACAATTGGCTCTGTCTAGTTTTCAGGCCTATGAAATATTTAAACATCTTTTTCTAGCATATGTAAGATGCGAAGAACTTAGCATTTTCCTTCAATAAGCAAATCACTTTAAGAGAGTTGGAGATAGGCTTTCTCTTAAATCATGGCCTAGTTTGGGGCTTGAGTTTCTTTCCAGGGGACTCATTCTGTATTCATGTTCAATCTGGTTGCACAGCAGGGAAGTGTGGCATTGAGTTTGGGGTGCAGAGGATGAAAAACAAGGCAAAATCATCATGACAGCAGAAAAGAATAAATTCAGTTTTTTCAAAATCTTTCAACTGATCAGAAGGAGCCATTCCCATCCTGCTTGAGATGAAGCTGTTCAGCAGACATCCCCCAGGACTCTTCTGATTAAAGCAATTTTTTGCATAGCGTTAGCCAAATCTCAGCCAGTTCAAGGTCCTTTAAGTGCTGCACTTTCTTAAAATTGGAAGATTCTATTTGATACCAAAACAGCACTGGATGGAAAGAAAAGATCAACATGAAGGGCATTTACACAAAGGAGGATTCTGATTCAATTTCTCTCCCAATGGATAGATTCATTCTGGGCTCAGGATATTACATTGATGATAGAATTTTTTTCAAGTCTCTGCTGTAGGCAGTTTAACTTGTCTAGTGGTCTGTTTTTATTTCCAGTTTTCCTTGCAATAAAAGAAACTGAAATTCCTGGGCTCTGACAGAAGCTTTCTGGGCTGCCTTTGTGACCTGTACAAACCATCAGAAGTCAGAACCAGCTCTAGAATGAGTGGGTGCAAATGTTCCTGAAAACCCGCTCTTGGTTTTCTGCAGGAATGGTGGAAATAAGAGAGCACTGACACTTCTGATGCATGAAAAATTGCCTGAGCCTCGTTACAATCCTGAATCTCAGCCTCCTCTTCCATTAGGTATTTGGATTCCAGATATACTGGTCAGTGTCTGCATTGAGCTACTTTTTGTTTTCTCTAGTTTGCTCTTAACTAGATTTGAGTAGAAAAATAAAGTGGCAAGACATCAGAAAAGCCTAAGAACCAGACAGTCCAGAAGTTGGATACCAAACAGAATAACAGAGTATAGGCTCTGTTTGGTAAGGGTACTTAACTTTAAGGATGCAAATACTCAAAATGTATTTTTCTAATTTAAATAAACATATAATCTGAATGTGGATATTTGGGAAGCAGGGATTTGGGGAACTTAAATCTTTCTGGCTTAACGTTATCTTTGTGGTAAGCAGATTGGGTCTGAAGCTGTTGTTTTGAAGAAATATTCACTGAAGCAGCAGATGAAAACGTTGTGGCTGTGGCTTTTTTTTTTTTTTGAGTGTGACAAAGCGTCAACAGTGTCCTCTCCTTGCCCATAGGGAAAAGGGGTCATGACTATGTCCCCAACCTCTCCGCTGTGCCCTAGTCAGGCTGAAGGGAGTCAACTGGACTGTTAATATGAAAAGGTGCCACTCACAGGGTTCAGACAGTTCCAGCCCTCCTTTATTGAGTCCTGCTTGTTTTATAATCAATCAGAACTGGTTTTCTTCATTTTTCATTAAAGGGCCACTCTAAATAGATGTCTCCATGTGATTTCTCCATCCTAGATAGAGGGTAAGGTAAGTGATAAAAGATCTTTTCCTAAGTATCTAAATACAGTATACACACACACACACACACACACACACACACACACACACACACACACAGAGTCTCACACTTCACACCTTTTACAACGTGGTGTGCCTCTACTATCCCTTAATTAGAACGTCACAGATAAGTTACAGACTAAAGACCAAAATCAGAGAGAGAGAGTCTTTGCCCCTTCCTTGCACATATATAGTAATGCCTAGGTTTAGACTTTAATGTGTCTGTTATGATTTATTGGGGATACAACATTAACAGGCATCTACATAAGGTGAAAAAATTTACTTAAAGCCCTGCCTCAACAACAAATCTATTTTCATTTTGTTCTGTTTCTTTCCTGTTTCCATCCCAATGTTAGCAACATTTTATTTACCGTTTATCTTTGAGTTTACAGCAGCATTGCTTGTGATAAACATCACTGATTTATTAGCAGATGTTCAGGATGAAAAAGTGAAACATTAAATATGATGATAAAATGTATTATGAACACAGAAAATGAACAAAACTGTGAAAACTGTGCATCTTAGAATTGAGGGAGCATGTGACTTGCCATTTCATTACATACATGATTTTTATCTGTTTTTCTAATATCAGCATTTGTCAGGGCTGTATGTAGATTTTAAAATTCTAATTTTTATAACCTCAAATTATGTTATCAAGAGACATCATATCGGACATGCAACTTTAGCAAATATTTAAGCCTCTTCCTAGTGCAGTGCTTGAGCTGGCTTGTACCAGTTTTTGGGAGTTAATTGTGCCCATCTCTTCCGTATTCTGAGTTCAGTGACTTCAAATTGGTAGCTAGAAATTAGCTAGGATGCAGGTATTTACATCTTGAAAATTAGCAAATGTTACAAACTTACCAGCACCACACTGCTTATTTCTGTTATAAATAATACCGTAATGACATATTTGACTAAGCCTCTCAGTGTTTTTTCCTTCTAGCACCTGGAAGAATTCCACCAAGGGGATAATAATAAAGTAATAATAAACAAAATCTAACACTTCTTAAGTACCTACCATGTGCCAGATACTATGTAAAGCTCTTTATTTAATCTTCGAAACAACCCTGCAAACTAGGTATTGTTATTTGCACTTTCATTTTACAGATGAGAAAACTGAGGCTTAGAGTAACTGGACAAAACTCAAGTAGCTTGTCCAAAGCCACAAAGCTAATGAGTGGCAGGCCAGAGTCTGCAATGCAGGCAATCTGGTGCCAGAGGTTATTCCTTGAACCACAGTGCAATCAGTAACATTACCAGAACTCCAGCTCTGAGCACCAACAAACGGACCCTCTGCTTCCCCAGCCTATCAGTTTCAAGGCCTACCTTCCCTATCATAAGCCCAGTAGGATTCACATATTCTGCCTGGTCATCCTGATGCTTGACAGTCTGAAGCTGCTACTGCCAGACCCACTTAGGGTGCCCATTCTCTTCCTTGCACCAATTGGTTCCAATAGTAAGTTAAAGCTTCCCATTCATCAGATGTCTTCAGCCCTCCTTCATTGTAAGTTCTTTCTAGCAGTCTTCCTAGTGATGTAGCAATCCTTCACAGGGTTCTAGATTTGCCTCAGCTTCAGCAGTGTCACTCCCGTCAGCACATAGATTTCTCTGTCTTTCTTTTTTTTATTATTATACTTTAAGTTCTGGGGTACATGTGCAGATCATGCAGGATTGTTACATAGATATACACATGCCATGGTGGTTTGCTGCATCCATCCCCGCATCATCTATATTAGGCATTTCTCCTAATGTTATCCCTCCCCAATCTCCTCACCCCCTGCTATCCCTCCCTTAGCCACCCCCAAAACAGGCCCCGGTGTGTGATGTTCCCCTCTCTGTGTCCATGTGTTCTCATTATTTAACACCCACTTATGAGTGAGAACATGCAGTGTTTGGTTTTCCGTTCCTGTGTCAGTTTGCTGAGAATGATGGTTTGTATATTCATCCATGTCCCTGCAAAAGACATGAACTCATCTTTTTTTATGGCTGCATAGTATTTCATGGTATATATGTGCCACATATTCATTATCCAGTCTATCATTGATGGGCATTTGGGTTGGTTCGAAGTCTTTGCTATTGTAAACAGTCCCACAATGCACGTATATGTGAATGTGTCTTTATAGTAGAAAGATTTTTAATTCTTTGAGTACATACCCAATAATGGGATTGCTGGGTCAAAGGGTATTTCTATTTCTAGGTCCTTTAGGAAGCGCCACACTGTCTTCCACAATGGTCGAACTAATTTACACTCCCACCAACAGTGTAAAAGCGTTCCTATTTCTCCACATCCTCTCCAGCATCTATTGTTTCCAGATTTTTTAATGATCACTATTCTAACTGGCGTGAGATGGTATCTCAATGTGGTTTTGATTTGCATTAGTCTAAAGTCCAGTGATGATGAGTTATTTTTCATATGTTTGTTGACTTCTTAAATGTCTTCTTTTGAAAAGTGCCTTTTCATATCCTTTGCCCATTTTTTGATGGGGTTGTTTGTTTTTTCTTGTAAATTTGTTTAAGTTCATTGTAGATTCTGGATATTAGCCCTTTGTCAGATGGGTAGATTCCAATGATAGTTTCTTTTGCTGTGCAGAAGCTCTTAAGTTTAATTAGATCCCATTTGTCTAATTTGGCTTTTGTTGCCATTGCTGTTGGTGTTTTAGTTATGAAGTCCTTTCCTATGCCTATGTCCTGAATGGTATTGCCTAGGTTTTCTTCTAGGGTTTTTATGGCATTAGGTCTTATGTTTAAATCTTTAATCCATCTGGAGTTAATTTTTGTATAAGGTGTAAGGAACGGATCTAGTTTCAGCTTTCTGCACATGGCTAGCCAATTTTCCCAACACCATTTTTAAACAGGAAATCCTTTCCCCATTGCTTGTTTTTGTCATGTTTGTCAAAGATCAGATGGTTGTAGATGTGTGGTGTTATTTCCAAGGCCTCTGTTCTGTTCCATTGGTCTATATCTCTGTTTTGGTACCAGTACAATACTGTTTTGATTACTGTAGCCTTGTAGTATAGTTTGAAGTCAGGTAGCATGATGCCGCCAGCTTTGTTCTTTTTGCTTAGGATTGTCTTGGCTATGTGCACTCTTTTTTGGTTCCATATGAAGTTTAAGGTATTTTTTTCCAGTTCTGTGAAGAAGAAGGTCAATGATAGCTTGATGGGGATAGCATTGAATCTATAAATTACTTTGGGCAATATGGCCATTTTCACATTCATGTTTTGTTCCTTAATCTGAGAGAAGTTAACTGCTGCCTCTCTCAAAGACCACCAGAAAACTTATTGATTAAGCAAAGATTATTAGACTATAGTAAAGGACCTTGATAAAGTCCTCATGGTGTCTAAGGTGGGGGAAGTGAAGGGATAATCTTTAAAGGGTTTTAGGGTCTGGGCTAGGAATTTAAGGCAGGTTTTACAAGACAGGAAACTGGTTGGGACTGGGAAGTATTTATGATGTTAACAGCTTTTGACTGGTGGGCCCAGTAAGGTGAGTGGCCTAAAACAATTCTTGATAAGCAAAGCCATTCGTCTTCATAGATTAGCTGTTAGGTTGTCTCATGGCCTCATCTTCCAAATGCAAGTATAGTATGTCCTAGAGTAATTAACTAAATTACTTCTGGTTGTTCCAAATAATATTTAGCACAGAAAGAAAGAAATGCGTGGTTCCAGCACTGCTTATCACAGAGAGGGAAGTATAATATTTTCAGTTCCCAGGAAGAAGAGACTAATGCTTATGAGCTCCTAAACAGGAAGGAAACTTTGATCCCTTTGCTTCTCATAACAACTCTAGTGTCACAGTTCTTTTATGTGGTTTACTCTCCACTTTTCACAGGCCCTCATGCTAGAAACTTGAACTAAGTCTTCTTGAAGGGAAGATAATACCAGTGACAACGCAAGGCATCATACTCAAGATTGCTGCCTCCTAAAATCCACTGGTATACTGGATTTAGATCTAGCCTACACTTATTCTGAGTGCTCTTCCTGGCTGGAGTGACACCCAGAACGCTGACAGGAAGCCTTTATTAAACAATCTCAGAGCTCTTCAATGCATCTAGTCATTGTTTTTCTTCATAAGCCTGTTGGGAAGATGTACAAATAGAAATCTTGGTAGCCTGCTCAGACTCTTAGGTAACACAAATTAAATATTTCAGTCATGTATTTCTTGCTAAAAGCACAAAGCAGTCTTCTTCTTTTGAACTGTGATCATATGGTAATTTCCAGAAGCAGGACCCCGGGGTAACAGGAAATGATCATTTTCATAGTTCTTAATTTACATTGCCACATTACTTTCTATAGAGGATTGTTAACAATTTATACTGCTAGCAGCAGTGTAGGAATGTACAGTTTTCACCACGATATAGCTAGAAATAGATTTTATGTTATATATGTTACAATTTAATTATAATATTATTTCTTATATTCAGATTTCCAATTCTTTCATTTCTAAGGGGCTTAACATTTGAATACAATTTTTTTGTAATAATGTTTCAAACTAAGAGACAAGCAAAAAAGAAAATTTCAGAAGCAGGTAAAGATGTCATCCCAAAATAACCACTGTTATTAGTTTGAAATATCTTGATAGACCTTTAAGGTTTCTTTTTATAGATATATTCTCTCTTTTTTTCTATAAAACAGGGTCATGCTGTTCATCCTATTTTGTAACCTGCTTTTTTTCACTCACTCACCTGCATATTTTGAACGTTTTTCCACAAAAATATGTCATTGTTATGAGAAAACATAAATAGAGGTTAAGAACAATGAATTTGGAGTCCAAATGCTGGGTTCAAATGCCTGGTCAGATATTTAGTAGCCATGGGACTTTGGGCAAGTTATTAAATCCTTGTGGCTTAGTTCACTCATCAGTGAAATAGGGATCATAAAAGTATTGCCTGATAGGCTTGTTATGGAAATTAAATAAATTAAAATTTTACATGCTCAGAGAGCCTGGCTCATAGGCTAAAAACAATATTGGACACACCATGATTATTTAATCAAAGCCATATTATTGGATATTTCTATTTTGCTTATATTACAGAAAATTCTGCTTTGAACATTTCTTAAAATAAATTTCTAAGTATTAAGTTACTCGATTAAAGAACACATACATAGTTAAGGCTTTTGCTATGTATTGCTGAATTTTCTTCCAAAAAGTATATCCCATACACAGAGTAGGAGAGTACTATTTATTCCTTGATGTTAGCAACCAATTTCCTTTTGGTCCTTTGCCTTCCTAAGACACGTGAAATCTGGGAGGTAAACCTGATCTGATTAGAGAGCCAGCAGCACAATTTCCTGTGACCTCTTTGTTCTGTCCATCATAATCTCCTCATTAGCTGGTCTAGGACTTCATCTATACCAGGGAACATTAGCCACTTACGTGCTATTTTAAACTGAAAAATAATAACTGATAATATTGCATTGAGGGCTGTCATTAACTTGAGCTAAATTACAGTGAGATGTCTCCAGAAATACATGGAAGATTTAGAGGAAGAACAACCTAAGTTATTATAGGTACACAATAGCAGTGAACAGGTTTATCATAACACACGCTCATGAAGGGTGTACTGCAGATCAGCTGCATCAAACAAAGGCTACTTGAATGTGGCAGCTGTGATTCACACTATCTCAGTTATTAAGTCAGTTGCTAAATCACATTCATCATCAGACTTTAATACTTGTCTGGTTTAAAAAGGAAAAGCTCATTGTGCAAGGGGACAAAATGCTGGCTGCTTTATCATAATTAAGGACACCTGCACCAACTCAGAACTTCTTGGGGAAAATATGAATTACTATATGGAAGATACTCTAAATGGTCATATCTTGTATAGAAAAGATTATGTTATTTTTTCCTAAAAGAAATTATTTTGTGGTATATACATTCTTTCCTGCCTTGACTCCTTCCCCATGGGAATCTCAGTGGGGCTGGTCTAGTTACTTTTGTGTGTGTATGTGGCTTTTGATATGTATAAGCTTTAATTGTAGTGTTGAAAAAGACCATAATAATTCTTTACTGATACTCGTGATATTCATAAAAATATCACGGTAATCATAAAATAATAATGCGATCTTTAAAAGTAATGATATTCTTTTATGTTGCTATCCAAGATTCCTGCAGAAAGCAATGAAATTTTACATAGCAAATCTTTCTATTTCAAGGGGCCATTACAGAGTTCTTAATATTGCTCAGATGTCAGCTGCCTCCTATTCTGGTTATCCTCTTTCAAGTCACATGCTTGTCTATTAACTTGTTGATCCCTGAAAAAGTAATTAGAACATACATCTCACCATACTATCCCTCTTAAGTTGCTCTGGAAAAGAGACTGCAGCTCTTGGCCAATATGTGGTAGCGGGCTAACCTCCATCTGTGATACATTTCCTCTCCAAACCATGCAGATGGAAAGGTGAGCAATACAAAATAAATCCCTCTGACATTTATAGTGTTCAAAACAAGTATTATTCACTCCTATTATTATTCAAGAAACAAAGACCTAGAAAACTGAGTATGTTTTAATTTAGGCTAGCAAGAGAAGGGATGAAACAAGATACTGACACTCGCATATATTGAGCATCAACTACGGACTAGACAAGCTGATACGTGATCAGTGGTTTAACCTCAACTCATAGCACCAAGGTAAATGCATATCCTGATTTGGCAGATCATAAACTATACCATTGAGATTACAAAGACCATAGGTGTTTTAGTGACATACAGTCCCCTAGTACTTTACATTATTTATCAAGGTCTTTAATTTGCTAATTAGTATTGTGGATCATTAAGAAGGAGGCATAATATATACAGTTTTCCAGCTTATTCAGCACAATTTCCTCTTTATACATACCTCCACACAAAACATTGCCATACAGGCACTTTTGTTTTTTTACCAGAGTGTCTTGCCAGCTAATGTTTCAAAAAAAATCATAGCCCCAAGCCAAGGCTCTTTCCATATATTTTTCCATATAAATATTGCATATATATGTAACCTCTGTTAGCTTACAGATACTTAAGAAATAATAGTTACGTATATGTGATATCGTGCCATTCCTTTAATGGAAGCTTCCAATTTCCAACCCCCTTTTAACTCAAAGTTCTTACAATGATCTACAAAGTCATACATCATGTGCCTCATACTTTCTGTAATCCCACTTCATGCTACTCTCTCCTGGACTCAAGTGTTCTAACCACACTAGCCTCCTCACCATTTGCTAAGCCCTCCAAAGCCATTCAGGGCCTTAGAAAGTGCTATTCCCTCTGCCTAGAATGCTCTTTCTAAGATAGCTTCCTTCCTAACTACCACTTTGCCATTACTCAGGAGCTTCCTTCTGTTCTAGCTAACTAACACTATGTAACAAACCACCTTAAAAATCAGTGGTTTAAATAATGACAACTTATTATTGTTACAGCTTATGGCTCTGTGGGTCAGGAAATCAGATAGGACACAGAGAGGAGAGTTTCCCTTTGTACCCTGATGTCTGGGGCCTCAGCTGGGATGATGTGAATAGGCAGAGACAGCAACAGCTCAGGATGACTGGGATTCTTTCCATTTCTTCCTTTAAGTTTTACTGTGTATAGCTTGAGCTTCCTCACAGCATGGCATCCTCAAAGTAGTAAAACTTCTTACACAGCAGCTAAGAGCTCCAAGAGACCAAAATGGAAGTGGAAGTTGCCAGTCCTCTTAAAACTAGGCTGAAAACTATTCATTGCATAATTTCTGCTAAATGCTGTTTGTTAAAGAAAGCATGTAGTAGCCCAGATTTAAGGTTATGTGTGAAAATAGATTATTTCTTTTAGTAGGAGGAGTGACAAAGAATTGTCTTTGACAAAGAGCTTTCTTTAATCCACATGTCTCAGTAAAATCTTCCCTATCTATCCTATTTAAAACTGTAATCCTCCTAATGCTTCCTGTCTCTTACTCTTGCTTTATTTTTCTTTATAATAACATAATCACTTAACATATTTTATACCTGACATATTTCCTTTATTATCTGTATCTCCCAGTCAGATATAAATTCCATGAACCTAGGTTGTTTTTTTTCTCTCTGTCTCTTACATTCACTGTTCTATCTTCAGCAATGAGAATGTGTGCGGTATAGAGTAGGCACTCCATAAATAGGTACTGAAAAAAATGAATGGATGAACAAACAAATGAATAACAATGGGTAAGTTAACCACTATGACTCTCAGTTTCTTCATCCACAAAATGGAAATAAAACTACCTGTATTCTAGAGCTGTTATGAGGATTGGATGAAGTCTGGTATATCAAATATTGAATGTAGAACTTGGCAAACAGTAGCTATTAATTTGAGTGACCATAAGATCATCTTAAGTAGATTTCAGAAATGTCATATAGATTTAGACACTGTCTTCCTGGGTGCCCCTTAATATTCTGACATATAAAGAGAGAGAACTTGTCACCTTCTCACCAACTAAGGCTTCCTTACCTAGGATAAGTGAACTTAACTATAAAGAGAATGAGCATTTGATAGAAGGGGCAGGAGTCATGTATTTTAAAAATGTGTTTCCTTTTGAAGTGAACATCAAAGTTGTTAGATCCTTAATAAAATGAGCATCATGGGGGGGTCACTATTTACATTTCCACAAGCAGGGAAACCTCATTGAGTGCCATCATTTGCTCCCTAATTGATTGACTATAAATAGTAATATAGTCATTTACTTCCTCTCAAAAAGGCCTTCTAATTTGTTCATTTGAGCATTAAAGCAATGCTAATGTAGGGTTTTATCCCTTCTCAGCCAGAGTATTATAATTTTTGAGAAATGCCCTGGCATCCCACCTGCTTCCATTTCCACATCTGGTTTTTCTTTTTTCTTCACACTGTTATTGAGAGTTAATCCAATACATCATTGTTGGGTAGTAAAAGCCTAGGGTCCCAAGAGAAGCAAAAGAACTGAGAAATAGCAAGAGCACAGAATCGTAAAGGTACTAAGTGCAGGTGTTAGCTGCCTTGGGCATCTGGTTAAACTTGACCCAAACCATTTAATGGCCTGTAGGAATCTGGAGCAAATCTCAACCCCTACCGTTTGATAAAAGCTCCCAGAAGCATACTTCTTGTAGGTCTCTACCTCTATAACCTCCTTTTCTTCCTGTGCTACCAATTTGTCATTCCAGACAACATGCCAAGCCTTTTCAATAAATTTTCATTTTTTAAATTCCATTTTTCTCAAGTGTTTTGTGACTTTTATAATCTGATTAAGAATGAGGGTAGTGCTAGGCACAATGGTACATGGCTGTAGTCTCAGCTATTAAGGAGGCTAAGGTAGGAAGATGACCTGAGCCCAGAAATTCTAGACTACAGTGATCTATGATTATGCCATTGTAAGTAAGAAGAAGCCTTTTCTTACTTCATTGCTTTCCCTCTTCAAATGTATTCCTCTACCTTACTGTCTCCTTCCTCCTGAGAGGAAAAAGCAAGTCTTGCCCCTGTCTCAAGCTAAACAGTTCAGTCCTCATTCAGGCCCCGAAGGCTAAGATTCTACTGTAAGATGAATTTATCTAGGCATCTTCTCAACAAGGAAAGTGTGTCTCTTCCCTCAGGGAATTCTTTATGCAGTCACTAAGAAAATTAAATCATCTCTTTGAATCTTCTTCTCTTGCTTTGACCGAGCTCATATCACCCATCTCGTTTGCCATCCCTTTGACCCAGTTACCGCCCAAGACATAAGAAAAGACAGAACTGGTGTTCTCATTTTGTGAAGAAGAGCTGACATTAGTTTGTTTCCAAATTGCCCTTTTAAAAATAAAAATTGTCACGTATTTAAGCTTTTTGGAGAATGAAGTATCTGGTTACTCATGGAGTGCAAATGAGAACTTCCAAAGATTTGCTGGGCAAATCATCCTCAATAGCAAAATGATTTATCTCATCTAATGAAGATGCAAATGGGCATGCACCCTGTACCATGAGGGTGACTCTCTTTTTGGGAAAATAAAATGGGAAAAAGTTCAGGTTTTCTGCTACATTTGGAGCTAAGATGACCTCCTAAAGTAAGGCATAGACACATGTCACGTGGGAACCTGAGTTTGATTAGCAAATGGGAAACTGGAAATATATTTTTTTCTCAAACAAATTAAGGAGGAGGTCAGATTCAAATATCAAATCTGCAATTCAATTTGTTATGCAACCTGAGGCCAGTTAAAAATCCTCCCTGAGCCTCTTTTTCTTAATCTATCAAATAGCAGCAAGGATGCCCACTTAACTTCTCAGAGATGCTATGAGGATTAAGTTACATAAACATATAAAGTCTCAAGAAATGTCAGTCCTCTTTCCTCTCATAGCTCAGACAAACTCCTACAGTTATAACTCAGCCAGTTCTGATAGTACTGCATTCGAGATAATGAAAAATAAATTTGTTCTTAAATTACAACTACGATGGCATTTCTGTAATGATGGAATTGACTCTTTAAAAAAAAAAAAATCCACACTATTTGTACTCTGACAATGTGCTTCAAAGTTTTTATTAAGATTTTTATATAAGTGAGTATCGTAGTAGGTCACAAGGGCAAAGAATTTTCTTTATAGTGGAGAAAGTACTGTTTCAGAAGTGGCAAAGCCACCTGGAGCTGATCCTATAAAATGGATGCCAGATAACTTTGTAATATTGATGACCTTCTGCCCTCCATAGCACTTAAGGCACATTAGAGTTCTGTCTTTAGAATAGCTCTTGAGGTACCTAATAGATTTATTCACATTTGCAGAAAGAATAGTGCTGAAATTTTCTCATTTCTTATTATGCTAATTACTGCTTTAAAGAACTTCCCTGAAGATTGGTTTTAAAGAGCCTATAAACTTTCTTTAAACCCTTATGCAATTTTCTATTCATTATTTTAACAATCATAAAGTGGTTGAAAAAGTCTGGTAAGTACGACAGCATCAGTACTTGATTGTAGTTCTATATTTTTCTCCCTTACTACACTTTTTTTTCTTGTAAGATGCCTTCGTTGGGATCAGATCCTCTTTCTTGTTTGGCCTAAGGGCGCCTTGTCCATTTATTTGCTTGAGTGGCAGGGGAAGGACAGTTGATGCTACCATTTGATGAGTATTAGGAACTCCACTTTACAAACCAGAGTTGAGCTTTGGGGAGAGAGAAGAACTTGGTAATCTTGGCTTGGTCCCAGTAAATAAAAGAATAGAAGATGTCAAGAACTCAAATTTCTTGGCTTGTAGTGACAAGTTTCCTGAAGTAAGCTGATGAGGATTCTGATGAGAGCTCACATCTCGCAGAGAGTTGTAGGATATCAAACCTTCCCTGATACATGAATGGTGGCTTCATCCTACAGTTCCGAAACCAATTGATTACCCCTAGATCCTGCCAACCTCAGTGGCTTTTCAGCATCCATCTGGCTCGTTCCTGTGTAAGGCATGATTCCTGATTTGTTCCATCCTTCTTGCTTGGTTGGCTTCTTCTACTTTCTGGCATCCTCATCGTCTGACTAGGGCTAGGCAAGATTCCTTTTGGTATCCTAACCTGTTTGACTCTGTCTGTGACTTAGCCATATGTATTAGTATGTTTTCACTCTGCTGATGAATATATACCTGAGACTGAGAAGAAAAGGAGGTTTAATTGGACTTACAGTTCCACATGACTGGGAAGACCTCAGGATCATGGCAGGAGGCAAAAGGCATTTCTTACATAGTGGTGGCAAGAGAAAATGAGGAAGAAGCAAAACTGGAAACACCTGATAAAGCTGTCAGCTCTCTTGAAACTTATTCACTATCACGAGAATAGCATGGGAAAGACGAGCCCCCATGATTCAATTACCTTTCCTTGGGTCCCTCCCACAACATGTGGGAATTCTGGGAGATAAAACTCAAGATTAGATTTGGGTGGGGACACAGGCAAACCATATCATTCCACCCCTGGCCCCCCCAAATCTCATGTCCTCACAGTTCAAAATTAATCATGCCTTCCCAACACTCCCACAAAGTCTTAATTTATATCAGCGTTAACCCAAAATTCCACAGTCTGGAGTCTCATCTGAGACAAGGCAAGTCTCTTCTGCCTATGAGCCTATAAAATCAAAAGCAAGCCAGTTACTTCCTAGATACAGTGTGGGTACAGTTATTGGGTAAATACAGCCATTACAAATGGGAGAAATTGGCCAAAACAAAGGGGTTACAGGGCTCCAGGCAAGCCCCAAATCCAGCAGGGCAGTCAAATTTTAAAGCTCCAAAATGACTCCTTTGACTCCAGGTTTCATATCCAGATCATGTTGAAGCAAGAAGTGGGTTCCCATGGTCTTGGGCAGCTCCGCCCCTATGGCTTTGCAGGGTGTAGCTTCCCTCTTGGCTGCTTTTATGGGCTGGCACTGAGTGTCTGCAGCTTTTCCGGTGCAAAGTACAAGCTGTTGGTGGATCTCCCCTTCTGGGATCTGGAGGACAGTGATCCTCTTATCACAGCTCCACTATGCAGTACCCCAGTAGGGACTCTGTGTGGGGGCTCTGAGTGCAAATTTTCCTTCTGCACTGCCCCAGCAGAGGTTCTCCATGAGAGCCCCGTGCCTGCAGCAAACCTTTGCCTGGGCATCCAGGCATTTCTATACATCTTCTGAAATCTAGGCAGAGGTTTCCAAACCTCAGTTCTTGACTTCTATGCAGCTGCAGGCTCAACACCATGTGGAAGCTCCCAAGGCTTGGGAGTTCCAACCTTCTGAAGCCACAGCCTAAGCTGTACATTGGCCCCTTTCAGCCACAGCTGGAGTGGCTGAGATACAGGGCACCAAGTCCCTAGATGGCACATAGCATGAGGACCCTGGGCCCAGCCCATGAAACCACTTTTTCCTCCTGGGCCTCTGGGCCTGTGATAGGAGGGGCTGCTGTGAGGGTCTCTGACATGGCCTGGAGACATTTTCCCCATGGTCTTGGGGATTAACATTAGGCTGCTTGCTGCTTATGCAAATTTCTGCAGTTGGCTTGAATTTCTCCTCAGAAAATAGGATTTTTCTTTTCTATTGTATTGTCAAGTGCAAATTTTCTGAACTTTTGTTCTCTGCTTCCCTTATAAAACTGAATGCCTTTAACAGCACCCATGTTACATCTAAAATGTATTGGTGCTTGGAAATTTCTGTTGCCAGGTACCTTAAATCATCTCTCTCAAATTCAAAGTTCCACAGATCTCTAGGGCAGAGGCAAAATGCCACCAGTCTCTTTGCGAAAACATAACAAGCATCACCTTTTCTCCAGTTCCCAAAAAGTTCCTCATCTCCATCAGAGACCACCTCAGCCTGGATTTTATTGTCCATATTGTTATCAGCATTTTGGGCAAAGCCATTCAACAAGTCTCTAGGAAGTTCCAAACTTTTTCACATTTTTCTTTTTTCTTCTGAGCCCTTCAGACTGTTCTAATCTCTGTCTGTGACCCAGATCCAAAGTCATTCCACATTATCAGGTATCTTTTCAGCAACACTCACTTCACTGGTACCACTGTACTGTATTAATCTGTTTTCATGCTGCAGATAAAGACATATCTGAGACTGGAAAGAAAAACAGGTTTAATTGGACTTACAGTTCCACATGGCTGGGGAGGCCTCAGAATTATGGTGGGAGGTGAAAGGCACTTCTTACATGGCAGGGGCAAGAGAAAATGAGGAAGAAGCAAAAGTGGAAACCCCTGATAAAACTATCTGATCTTGTGAGACTTACTTACTATCATGAGAATAGCATGGGAAAGACCAGCCCCCATGATTCAACTGTCTCCCTCTAAGTCCCTCCAACAACACAAGGGAATTCTGAGAGATACAATCCAAGTTGACATTTGGGTGGGGACGCAGCCAAACCATATCAACGTGCTTCAACTAGCAACCCTGGGCCTCCAACTCAAGCCTTTGCTTTTGAATTGCTGAATCCCTGAGAACTGTCACTAATGGCCCAGTGCCAACTGGAGCCTCTTAGGTATTGGCTATCTCCACTGGGATGGTCCTCTTTTGACATATCCTGGCCAAAGCTGGCCACTGTGGCAGAACAGCTATCTTCTGCCATTCATTTTTCCCATCCCAAGGTAGAACATGGATGAATGACAATGCAATGTATCTTTCTAGGTGAAGGTACTTTGGAATGAGTGGAGTAGCTTCAAAGTAAGAGAAGCTCTGCCCTATAATGGTATTTTCAGATTCAGGCTCTAGATGAGGTATTCATCCAGAAAGACTCCTGTATGCATATAGTAGACCCTGAAACTTTAGAACTCATACAGTAAAATTGGAAGCCTGAGCTAACAATAACAAGTGCTCTTGAGAAAGACCTAGCCTTTTCTCAATATCTGATAAGGGGGAACTGAACAGGTGAAGTATATGGCTGTTATTTTTTTAAAATCTATTTTATTGCACTTTAGGTTCTGGGGTACATGTGCAGAACATACACGATTGTTGCATAGATACATACATGGCAATGTGGTTTACTGCCTCCATCCCCGTCACCTATATCTGGCATTTCTCCCCATGTTGTCCCTCCCCAACTCCCTACCCCCTGCTGTCCCTCCCCTATTCCTCCCCCCCATTCCTCCCCCCCAACAGACCCCAGCATGTGATGCTCCCCTCCCTGTGTCCATATGTTCTCATTGTTCAACACCCGCCTTTGAGTGCGAACATGCGGTTTTTGATTTTCTGTTCTTGTGTCAATTTGCTGAGAATGATGATTTCCAGATTTATCCATGTCCCTACAAAGGACATGAACTCATCGTTTTTTATGGCTGCATAGTATTCCATGATGTATATGTGCCACGTTTTCCCTGTCCAGTCTATCATTGATGGGCATTTTATGAGGGTGACTAATATTTTAGCACTTATCAAGATTTAGAGGCCAAATTACCAAGGCTATCAAGACTTCTTGAGTTTGGCAAGAGAGGCGTAAAAGTGTTTTAAACACCAAGGCTTTTGTCACTTTTTACTCACTGTTTCTTTATAGATACTGAATAATCCCTAGCTTAACACTTGTCATGATATGTTCACTGCCCTTGACACATTCTTGGTGGTTGACAATAATTGGATCAGGAGGAATTAAATAATTTTATTGACATTCTCTCAGAAGGAAATAGAAACTTTATGGAAGAAAACAGTCAACAATTTGTCTTGGATATGCCAGGGAAGGTTTGCATTTTGAAATTGTTGGAGAGTCTGTCTGGAAAGTGCTTCAAAATACTAGCAACCCTGATAGTTTCCAGAATAAAAATGCCTAATGTCATGGGATAGATGAATCCTAATACGATTTATGTAACAATAATGTAATAAGGTAGACATGTGGCCTTTGTATTTAACAAATCCCATTACAAAACAAACAAAGGAAATAATCAACACTAGAATGTGTGAATTCTGACCAGATCTGATGCCTGGCTTCTGAATATTAAGAAACTGGTCAAACTTACTGTGTTTCCCTGCAAAACAGCTGTCAGACTTACAGTTTCTGAAAACTCGATGTAATAGTAATTGATTTGTAATTGTTTTGTATTCCTTCATACCTGCAGGTTATAATAGAGGCAATGGATAGAATATCAATTAACTTCTTGGTGTAAATATGAGTAAAGTCAGTGGTAGCACTTTTCAAATGTAATTTTTTTAACATCTGAGGAGGAAGGAGTTGATTGTATTTCAGCAATGGTCACTTGTCACAGGTCCATATGGCTGTTTTTATAGTAGTTGTAACTATTGCCTCCTCTCTTATGGAGATTTGGGCTGCCTTTTTTTATTCAGCCAGTAGCTTGGCTAATACCATTCTATAGCAGATAATATACTCACAGCTCCCTTAGTGGCTCAGTTATTTTCTTACAATGTATCTAGCTAAAAAACAAACAAACTTACCTGTTCAATTTATTAGGTAGTTAGGTCCAAGGAACTGAGCAAGTCATTGGAAAAAGTAATGCATATAAATTTAAGGAAAAAATAACTTAAATTTTGCACTTTAATAATAATATTTATAATAGTATAAAATAGGAATGTGTTCAACTTTTAAACATGTGTAATTTATCATATCCTGAAATTATATTGGACCCCCGCCACCCTCATTTCCTGTTCCATGTTTAAGCAAAGTGCCAAAACTCTGGTTTCACAGAGACATCTTGACATTGAAAAGAACATAGTAGAATAACTTAACATGAAAATATAAACTACTTAAATATAGTATTTAATAGGGTATTCATCAAATACAAAATATCTCTGTGCTTCTTTTGAAAACATCTGGTGTTATCCCTAAGCTTGGTGGTGCCCAGAGGTGCCTTGGTGTACCAAGTTTGGAGCCATGGCACACAGCTTCATGGTACAGGAGCACATGATTTATACAACTTTAACTATATTCTCTTGCTGCTGGAAGCTATTCTTATGTTCAGTGTTACATATTTTTAATACAACATGGTCCCTAAATGCATATCAACTAATTCAACTTACCCACATACAAAGAATCAGAATCTATTCCAACACAGGGAGAAAAGTTAGTTGTTTTGGACTTATTGAGGGACAGTCTATCTATATATGGTGTGTGACTTAAGGTGTATTTTTAACTTTTAAATGTTTTTCAAATACATGGTAGTCACACACACATATCATTTTACATAAATATATAAGTGGGATCTTGTCATCACCTTTTAAAAGAGCAATTTTTTTTCTTATACTTTTTTGCTTGAGTCTACCCTCTTCTCTCTCTTTCAACATGTATTCTTATTCAAATGTAAATAACTTGGAATATAACTTTTTTGGGTTTTCTCTTTGCCTTTGTAATCTTATACAGATATTGACACACAAAATAATATGGACACTGGTCATTGATCTACATGATGGAAACATGGTGCCTATCCATTTCTTATACCTTTTTTTTTTTTTCATAAAAAAAAATTATAAATCATTCTATTATAAAAACTCATGCCACATGTATGTTTATTGTGGTACTGTACACAATAGCAAAAAGTTGGAACCAACCCAAATGCAAATCAGTGATACACTGGATAAAGAAAATGTGCAACCAACAGAATGGGAAAAAAATTTTGCAATCTACCCCTCTGACAAAGGGTTAATACCCATAATCTACAAAGAACTAAAACAGATTTACAAGAAACAAACAAACTCATTCAGAAGTGGACGAAGGATATGAACAGACACTTTTCAAAAATTTAAAGTAGATGTTGCTAATAGCTAACCTCAAAGTCTATAATATCCACATTCCCACCAATAATGTGTGAGTAATCTTTGATGCTTTATCTCAAGCAGAATAGATCACATGTTAAGTGTGGGCTTTGACTCCCACCTGGTAGTAACAAGGCATCCTTCCCACACCTCAATGGGGTGTTGTTAGAGGAGGCCTAGGCCAAAGTCAGGACTGTAACCATTGCCTACTAGTGATGAGGCCATCCCCACCATGGTGTCCAGGGAGACCAGCTAGAGAAGCAGGACTGCCATTCCTGCTCAGCAGTAATAAGGAGCCTCCAGCTTTAGCTGTCAATGGAGGCCAGGTAGGAAATTTGGATTTCTATCTTCACCTGTAGTAATGAGATGGTTCCCCTGCTCTCCCTACCAAAGAAGTATCAAAAAAACAAACAGAAACAGCTAAAACAGAAAATTTAAATAAGATCTAGTGTCTTAATAACATAATATAAAAAATGTTTAGATTTAACTTGTCGTACCAAAAACCAGAAATATCTCAAACCAAATGAGAAAAGACAATCATTATGTTCCAAAACTAAGATAACAGATATGTTAAAATTATCCAATAAATATTTTAAAGCAGCCATAATTAAAATGCTTCAAAGAGCAATTACTAACACACTTAAATGAAAATAAAATGAAAGCCTCAGAAAAGAAATAGAAGATATAAAAAAGAACCAATTTTAGAACTAGAATATATAGTAGCTGATATTAAAAAGCTCACAGATATGTTCAACAACACAATGGAAGAGAGAGAGGAAAAATCAGTACATTGGAAGACAGAACAATAAAAATACCCAATCTGATCAATTGAGAAAAAGTAGATTGGAAAAAAAATGAATAATCCTTCAGAAACCTGTGGAACTCTGTGATGGAATATCCATGTTGTCATAGTCCAAGAAGCAAGGGTGAAGTAAGGCAGAACTAAAAAAGTACTTCAAGAACAATGACAGAAAACTTACAAAATTTGGTAAGACATAAGCCTACAGCTTCAACAAGATGAGTGAAACTTTTAAAAGGGTAAACCCAAGAAAATCCATGCGTAAATACACCATAATTAATCTTTTGAAAACTAAGGACAAAGGAAAAAAATCTAAAACCAGCTTTAAAAAATGGCACTTTGCCTATAGGGCAAAAACAATTTGAATGACAGCAGATTTCTCATCAAAAGACAGAAGAAAGAAGTAAGTGGCATGTTATATTTCCAGTTCTGAAAGTAAAGAACTGTCAACCCAGAATCCTATACCTGGTGAATACATCCTTCAGGAATGAAAGAGAAATCAAAACATTCTCAAATGGGAGAAAAGTAAGAAAATTTGTCACCAGCAAACCCACGCTAAAAGAATGATGAGACAAAATTATTTAAACAGAAAGGGATTGATAAAAAGAATCTTGGAGCATCAAGAAAGGAAGGAAAAACAGTATACAAATATATAGAAAAACAATAGGCATTTTTTCTCCTCTTGAATTCTGCATTATGTTTGACAGTTGAGGCAAAAATTATAACCCTGTCTGATGTGGTTCTTAAGTTTATGTAGAGAAAATATTTAAGACAATTCTATTATCAACAGAGATAATAAAAGGACATTGAGGAAAGTAAAATTTTTATTATGTCACTTGATCAGATATAATGATGATACCAATAGACTGTAATAAGTTAGGTATATACAATGTAATAACTAGAGCAACCACTAAAAATAATATTCAATGAGATACACTAAAAAAACACTACATAAATAAAAATGAATTTTTAAAAAATGTTCAAGTAACCCCTAGGAGAACAGGAAAAATAAAACAGAACAAACAAAAACAAGAAAATGGTATCCTTAAATTGTAACATATCAATAATTACAACAGATTTAAATGATTTAGACATACCAATTGAAAGACAAAGCTTGAAAAGTTGGATTGATTAACATGACCCAGTTATATGCTCTCTACAGGAAACTTACTTCAAGTATAAAAATACAGATAGGTACTATGGTTTGAATGTGTCCCCCAAATGTCAGGTGTTAGAAATTTAATTTCCAAATTCATATACTAATTGAAGGTGGGACTTTTGGGAGAGAATTAGAATTAGATAAAGTCACTCAGGTGAGACCCCATGATGAGACTGGTAGCTTTGTAGGAAGAGTAAGAGAGACCTAAGCTAGTACAGTTGCTCTGTCTCAGCATGTAATGCCTCCCACAATGTCATGGCACAGCAAGAAGGCCCTCACCAGATGCTGGGGCTATGCTCTTGGCCTTTCAAGCCTCCAAAACTGTGAACTAAATAAATTTCTGTTCATTATAAATCACCCAGTCTCCAGTATTCTGTTACAGCAACAGAAAATGGATAAGACTGTAGGTTAAAAGTAAAAGGATGAAAAAAGATGTATGCAAATATTAATCAAATGAAAGCAGACATGACTAAATGAATTTCAAATAAATTAAACTTTACAGTAAAGAAAATTGCCAAAAAAGAGAGAAATCTTATATGATAAAAGTATCAATCCATTCAGAAGACAATCTTAAATGTGTATACATAAAGCAACAGTTTCAAATTACAATAAACAAAATCAGAAAGAACTGAAAGAAGTAATATACAAATTCACAATCAAAACTGGAGCCTTCAACACCCCTCTCTCAGCAATTGATAAAACAACTAGACAGAAAATTATCAAGGACATAGAACTCAAAAACATTATCAAGAAACAAATCTTATTAACTATGGGATACTTCTCTCCAAACCAGCAAGGTACACATTCTCTGCCAGTGCCCAAAGAACATGTATTAAGATAGGCCATATCCTGGGCCTCAAAGCAAACTTCTAAGGTGGGTTTTTCCAGTTCTGTGAAGAAGGTCATTGGTAGCTTGATGAGGATAGCATTGAATCTGTAAATTACTTTGGATAGTATGGCCATTTTCATGATACTGATTCTTCCTAACCGTGAGCATGGAATGTTTTTCCATCTGTTTGTGTCCTCTCTTATTTCCTTGAGCAGTGGTTAATATTTTTCCTTGAAGAGGTCCTTTACATCCTTTGTTAGTTGTATTTCTAGGTATTTTATTCTCTTCATAGCAATTGTGAATGGGAGTTCACTCTTGATTTGGCTCTCTGTTCGTTTCTTACTGGTGTATAGGAATGCTTGTGATTTCTGCACATTGATTTTGTATCCTGAGATTTTGCTGAAGTTGCTTATCAGTTTCAGGAGATTTTGGGCTGAGATAATGGGGTCTTCTAAATATACAATCATGTCATCTGCAAATAGAGATAATTGGACTTCCTCCTTTCCTAATTGAATATGCTTTATTTCTTTTTCTTGCCTGATTGCTCTGGTTAGAACTTCCAATACTATATTGAATAGGAGTGGTGAGAGAGGGCATCCTTGTCTAGTGCCAGATTTCAAAGGGAATGCTTCCAGTTTTTGCCCATTCAGTATAATATTGCCTGTGGGTTTGTTGCAAATAGCTTTTATTATTTTGAGATACGTTCCATCAATACCTAGTTTATTGAGAGTTTTTAGCATGAAGGCTGTTGAGTTTTGTCAAAGGCCTTCTCTGCATCTATTGAGACAATCGTATGGTTTTTGTCTTTGGTTCTGTTTATGTGGTGAATTATGTTTATAGACTTGCATATGTTGAACCAGCCTTGCATCCCTGGGATGAAGCCTACTTGATCATGGTGGATAAGCTTTTTGATGTGCTGTTGCAATCGGTTTGCCAGTATTTTATTGAAGATTTTTGCATCTGTATTCATCGTGGATATTAGCCTGAAGTTTTCTTTCTTTGTTGATTGTCGTGGGTTTTGGTATCAGAATGATGTTGGTCTCATAAAATGATTTGGAAAGGATTCCTTCTTTTTGTATTGTTTGGAATAGTTTCAAAAGGAGTTGTACCAGCTCTTCTTTGTACTTCTAGTAGAATTCGGCTGTGAACCCATCTGGACCTGGACTTTTTTTGGTTGGTAATGCATATTTTAAAATACCTAAGAGAGAGAGATTTTAATGTTCTAATCGCAGGGAAATGATAAATATTTAAGATGGTGAACATGCTAATTACCCTGGTTTGATCATTACACAATATATATGTGTATCTAAACATCATGTTGTACCCCATATGTATGTACAATTGAAATGTCTGTTGATCATAATTTTTTAAAGCCTGAAATACTAAGGTATAAATCTAACAAAACATGTACAGATCTTGAATGCTGCAAACTACATAATGTGAGTGAAAGAAATTAAAGATCTAAGTAAATAGAGATACATGCCATGTTCATGGATTAAAATACTCAAACTAATAATGATGTCAGTTCTCCCCAAATTTATAAACTGGTTTAACACAATTTCTATCAAAATATGAGCAAGATATATTTTAGATATAGACAAGGTTCTTCTAAATAACAAAAGAACTAGAATAGCTAAATCAACTCTGTAAAAGAAGATTAAAATGGAATAAATTAGTCTACTCTATTTCAGGACTTACCACATAGCAACAGTAATCAAGAATGTGTAGAACTTGCAAAGGGGTATAACCATAGACCGAGGTAATAGAACAACAGAGAACCCAGAAATATACTCATAGAATTATGCCAAATTGATTTTTGACAAAGGTACAAAAGAAATCCAAAAAATGGTGCTGATGCAGTTGGCCATTTATAGACAAATAAAAACCTTGATTTAAGTCTCATACATTATTAGGAAAAATAACCCAAAATGAATCACAGACTTAAATATAAAGCATTGAACTATAAAACTTTTAGAGAATATTAGGAGAAAATTTGGGGGCTCTAGGGTTATGCAAAAAATTCTTAGACTTGACACCTACAGAATAATCTACAAAAGCAAAAATTGATGAATTAAAATTTCTCAAAATTTAAAGCTTCAGTTTGCAAAAGACACTTTTACAAGGGTGAAAAGACAAACTACAGACTATGAGAAAATATTTACGAACCACATATCTAACAGAGGACTAGTGTCTGGAATGTATTTAAAAATCTCAAAACTCAACAGTAAACAAGCAATTCCATGTGTAAAAGACATGAAGAGACATTTCATCAAAGAGGATATAAGATAACAAATAAGTCCATGAAAAGGTGTTTGACATCATTAAACTATTATGAAAATTAAAATTAAAGCAACAATGAGATATCATTACATACCTATTAGAATGACTGAAATAATAAGTAATGATACAGCAAATGCTTTTGGAGGTTTGGAGAAACTGAATCACTCATGCTTTGCTAATGGGAATATAAATTGGTATAGCCATTCTTTAAAACAGTTTGTCACTTTCTTTAAAAATTAACATGCAACTACCATACAACTCAGCAATTGCACTCTTGGGCCTGTATCCCAAAGAAATTAAGATTTGTGATCACAAGAAAGTAACATTGTTATAAACAAATGATTATAACAGCTGTATCTGTAATAACCCCAAACTGGAAACAGATATTCTTCAACAGGTGAGTGCTTAAACAAACTGTGGTGCATCTATATCATGGAATTGTACTTAGCAATAAAGAGGAACAAATTACTGATACACACAGTAACCTGGATGAATCTTCAGAGAATTATGTTGAGTAATAAAAGCCAATCTCAAGAGCTTACATACTGTATGAGTTCATTTATATAACATTATTGAATTGGCAAAATGATAGAAATAGAGAACACATTAATGGATGCCAGCAGTTTAGAAGTAGGTGAAGGCATGAGAGAAGTGGTTGTCACTATTCTATAGTGATGGGCAACATGAGGGATCCTTGTGGGGATGGAAATATTCTGTATCAGTGTCAATATCTTGGTATGATATCATACTATAGCTTTGTAGGATGTAACCATCGGGGGAACATCAATAAATGGTACAAGGGGTCTCTGCATTATTTCTTACAATTGAATGTGAATCTGCAATGAACACAAAATAAAAAGTTAACTAAAAAGTAAATTTAGTTGCAAGATTTTAAGAAGTCTTTTATCACTGTTATAAGTAGACGGCTTCCTATTTCTGAGTACTTATTAAAATAGAGAAAAGTGAATCACTTTTTAATAAATTTCTGTATTCTTTATTTTGTTTTCAAGCATCTTACCAAATCCTCTTATTAATACTGACAGATTTTATTTGAATGTCTTGCTTCTTTATAAATATACAATCATTTAATTAGCAAAAATAAAAGTCATTTTAGCTATTTTAAAAAATGTATCTGCAAATTTTTAAAATTTTCTTATATTGCATTCTAGCAACCCTTCAGATAATATTAAATGATAATAATAATGGAAAATTTGGGTAATTACTGATTTTAGTTGTAATGCTTTTATTATTCTAGATTTTATTTGCTTATAGTTATTATTTTTTGCTTATAGTTATTTTAAACAATTTCCAGGCATTACTATTTTACTTAGTATATACTGTTTTTAGCAACTATAAATATGATCATGTTGTTTCCCTCTTTTAATGTATTGATGTGATTAATTATATTGATGAATTTCGCGATAGCTCTCTTTGCTCACTGGAATAAACTAATGGATAATAGTATATTTCTGTGAGCCCCGCTGGATCCTTTTGCCAATGTTTTATTTAGAATTTTCACATTTACATTTCTAAGTGAGGTTAGTATGCACTTTTCTATTTTTCTGCTTTATTGGATTTTGGTATTAAATTTATGCTGTACCATGAAATAAATTGGTGAGGTGTCTAGCTTTCTTTGTGGCCTGGAACAGTTGAAGTTACATCATAATTATCTATTTTATAAAGGTTAGATAAATCTCAGCTGTGAACCCATCTGGTCCTAGTGCCCTTTTCAATGGTAGAGCTAATACCTTCACAGGCTGGCCTACAGTTTTTTTCTATTCAGGTTTTCTACTGCCTCTTAGATAAATTTGAGTCATTTATATTTTGCTAAAAAATAATTTTCCCTGGTAAAAGAAATACATATGATATTATTTTAATCCTTCCTGAATCTGTGATTATTACTTCTCTTTTACCTATAATCAGAGTGCTAGTTGTTGGTCTGTTTTATTTTATTTTTTTAAAGAACCGCCTCCTGAACTTACTTATTCTTTCTAGTATTTTTTTGTCTTCAGTTTTGTTGATGTGCACCTTTATCTTTGTTAATTTATCTTTCTAGTTTCTTCTGGTTTATTATTATTCTTGTTTCTTAAGATGAATATTAAGTTTCTATATTTTTAGTCTTCCTCCTTTAGTAGTAAAGGCATTTAAGGATATACTTCTCCCAAAAAATAAAAATATCACTGATTCCCATAGGTTTTGGTGGGAAGTGTTTTTTCAGTTGCTTCCTCAGGTGTTTGAAATACATATTTTTATTTCTCTTTTAATACAAGAATTTTTAGGAATTTTGTCTTTAAATTTCAAACGAAACAGGATTTTTAGTCACTTTTAATTCTTTATTTTTATTTTCATTGGATTTTGTTCAGAGCAAGTGTTGTGTCTGGTTTTAACTTTACTGATGTTTACTTATTGACTAATTATTAAGCCAATTTACATAAATGTTCCATAGACATAAGAGAAAAAAGTGTAGCCTCCCACTCAATGAGAGTAAGGTTTACATATATGTATACATGCAATTATATATACATATATATGTATATATATATACACACATATGCACAGAAAGACTTACTATTCAGAATTGGCTTATGCAACTATGGAGGCTAAGAAGTCCTAAAGATCTGCAGTTGGCAGTTGGAAACCCAGGAGAGCTGATGGTATGCTTCCAATCTCAGTCTAAAGGCCTTAGAAAAAGGAGAGCTAATGGTGTAAATTCCAGTCCAAGTCTTAGTCCAAAGCCAGGAGAAGACCAATGTCCCAGATTGAAGACAGGCAGAGAGAGTAAATTTTCCCTTACCCAGCCTTATTGTTGTATTCAGGCCTTCAGTGAGTTGAAAAAGACCTGCCCCCACTGGAGAAGGCAAGTGGCTTTAGTTTACATATTCAGATGTTATGCTTATCCAGAAATACCCTCACAGACACACCAGGGTAACATTTAACCAAATATCTGGGCAAATATCTAGCCCAGTCAACTTGACACATAACATTAAACATCACACCCTTCATGGTTGCAAGATGGGTTGCAAGATAGGGCCTTCAGCTTCAAACATCACATCCTCACATGACAAAGACAATGTGAAAAAGAAGGAATAGAGGGCAAAGATGTTCATTCCTGCACATTTCTTTTTATGAGGGAAGGGCACATATGTTTCTATAAGCTTTCAATAGCTGTTTTCTCTAATTGCATTGGCCAGGATGGGAATGGGGCTACATGAGCAGGCTCTGGCTACAGGGGTGGGCCAAGATAGTGAGCGTCTGGCATTTTCAGCCTCTGTGGTTGGCTCACTAGTAAGGAGAATGAGAGAACAGTTGTGTCTGTCACAATTGTTTTGGCAAAGCTGTCTGCCAAACCTCTTTCCTGCTTTCGTAGTGACACATATCTTTCTCTAGTACCATAATTATAATTAAAGTACCAACTCTGTCCTGTGCCAAGGTGCTTTCTGTGTCCCCTGTTTCAGTAACATAAGATTTTTCAGAAAACTTATTTCTCTAACTTTTTCTTTCTACTTCATATGAGAACTTTGAAATACCTTGCCCCCAACTCTCGCTCTACCCCATTCCATTCCATCATTAGGTTTTTCTGAGGTGGCTTACTATTTTTAATTCTAGACTATCATGAGAATTCCCTTAACAGATTGGCCCTTCTATTAGAGTCCTTTCCCAGCACGTTCTCAGACTGTCTAGCTTTATCTCATTAGATATCAGTGGAGACCTGATATGTACTCAGTTCACACTGGTATACTTATGTTGGCTGTTTACAACAATCATCCATGCTCACCGGGCCTGCATTTGCTCTGCTTGGATGATGCCTTCACTGAATCAGTTGTTAAATACTTTAAATACTGTTGCCACGTACTTTACATTCTGCTGGGATAAACAAATAATGAACCAGGAAAACAAAGTAGAATTTATAATATGTTAGGTAGTAAAAAGTCCTAAGGAGAAAAAGCAGCAAATGGAAATAGGTTAGAGGGAGGTATTAATGTTATAGATAGTGTGCAATAAAAGATTCAGTGAGAAGACATTTAAGTACAAATCTGAAGGAAAAAAGAGAAAGAGCCATGTTGATATTTACAGGAAGAGCATTCTGGCAGAGGTGACAGCAAAGGCAAAGGCCCTGACATAAGAATATGCCTAGGATGTTCAAAGGAAGAGCAGAGAGGCCAGAGTAAAGGGTAGAGTGGTATTATATGAGATAAGAATGGTAACGAAGGAGTGCTTGTGGGCAGAAAGTCAGACTTTAAAGACTGTAATGAAACCTTGTGAAATGGGCAGTTTTTGGAAGGTTTTAAGCAGAGGAATTGTATCATCTAACTTGTGTTTTAATACGATGACTCTAGCTTCTCCTTTGAGACTTGATTAAAGAGGACAAGGGAGGTGACGAAGAACTAGTTAAGACAGTATCCTAATAATCCAAGAGAAGAGAGAACAGTGGCTTAGCATAAAGTGGCAACAGTTGGGAAGGTGAGAAGCAATGAGATCCAGTATCTATTTTAAAGGTAAGACAATAGGATTTGCTGGTGTGTTGGTTATGAGAATGTGAGAAAAGGATGCATTTGGTATGACCCTGAGGTTTTTGCTTGAGCATCTAGAAGAACGGCATGGGAGGGAAGTAGTTGTTAGGAACTCCATAGACATGTAAAGTTTGAGCTGCCTAAAAATGTTCAGGGGCAACAACTGGCTCTGAGATATCTGTTAATATATTTTATTTAAAACCATGAGATTGTGTAAGATGACCTAGGGAGCCAGTCTAGAGAAGCCTTTGATCACGACAGTACGGACAACTGAGCACAGATATTTCCTTATGCATAGATAAGGACTTCCTACCTGAGACACGACTAGGAAATACCCAGCTCTATCAGCCACAGGCCAGCTCCATCTGAAGGCACAGTGACAGTTTGAGCCTTAGTGCCCATACCCATCTTACCTGGTTATAAACTTGCTTCTTTCATTCTTGAGGTCTAGTGTATGCATTGTCTCAAGAAACCAATTGGTTCTGTCAGTAAAAGATAGGAAGTATGTCTTCCCATTCTGTGCTTGCTATTCTTGCAGAAGAATTAGGGCAAGTTGCTTTGACATTCATGTATGGTATAGAGAAAGGTAACTGGGACATGATGTGGGGGGAAAAAAGCAAATAAAATCAAACGAATAAAAACCTGGAACAGAAAACCTGGCTTTGGGTTCAGCATTGCCAGGGGCAAAATGTGTGATCTTGGACAAGTTACTAAACTTCCTCAAGTGTCAGTTTCTTCACCTATAAAGAGACAGTACTGATTGTATCTACCTTGCAATGCTGGTGGTGTGTAAGTTCAACAGCAAGTAGATGTTAAAGAAATGTCATCTTCTTTCCTTTACTGACCATAGTGGCCAGGGAGAAGCCATTTAAATCCACAAAATAATCCTTAAATTTCCGTGTTAGTTGTTTCTTCTCTACCAAGCTGTCTACTTTCTTATAGTCACATTGTTTTAAGGTTACCCAGGATTTGTTTTAATCAGGTATGGTAAGATGTGCAGACACAGTAATGACTGTCCTGAAAGAAGACATTTATGCTCAGTTCCTTAGAAATAGGAGGCACAGCCCAAGGGGGAAACAGTGGCACTGGTCAGGAGGCAGAGGGAGTGAGGGGAAAATGTAGACAAGAGCCTTTTCTCTGTGAGCAAGAAGTGGTAAGGCAGGATAGGCAGGTGTAGGATTGGCAGTTTAATTTCAGTGGCCTCTGAGGCAGAAGAACTGTCTCTAGTTGTACTTGGTGATTAGGAGAGGGGAATGGCCCAGAGTGTAAAAACTGAGTAAAAAAGATGGTTAAAGGCAGGGGCTCTGGACTAGTTTGTTTGTGACGAAAGTAAAAGCAGGTAAGCTTTTACTATCTCCAAGAATTAACTAGCCTCAAGAGGGTTAGCAGTTTCCACGACTTTAAAGTATAAAATATAGAAAATAAAAAAGCAGCCTGGTCAACATGGTAAAACCCCATCTCTACTAAAAATAGAAAAATTAGCCTGGTGTGGTGGCGGGCGCCTGTAATCCTAGCTACTTGGGAGGCTGAGGCAGTAGAATTGCTTGACCCTGGGGAGAGGAGTTTGCAGTGAGCCGAGATTGTGCCATTGCACTCCATTGTAGGTGATGAGAACAAAACTCCATCGGAAGGAAGGGAGGAAGGAAGGAAGGCAGGAAGGGAGGAAGGGAGGAAATGATGAATATGTACACATTCTGTTTTGTTTACACATTTGTGCATTTGCATTGCATCATGAAAAATGACCTCATTGGATTAAGCAAAATTAAGAAATTGCAAATGAACCATGGATAATCCATAACCACTACACATATTCTCTAGGTAATTAAAAACTATCCAATCTCTGGCTATCAAAGCCAGTTTAAACAACAACAACAACAACAACAACAACAACAAAAACCCCCAAACCCCATATTTAAAACTAGGCATAGAATTAGAATTCCAGGGTTGGAAGAAACCTTAAGAATTAGTTCATTCCTCCTCCTTCCCCCATCTGTTGCTTAATTTTTTTTCTTTATGCCTATTAAATGGTATCTTTGGGTTTTTCTGATTGTATGAATGGCCTTCTCTTTATGAGGCCAAAATTTGCATCCTTTAGTCGCCCGCTTGTTTATTCTTGGAAGCCTGATGTCTTGCTGCACAAATACAAAAAACATTCAGCTCAGCGACCAGTATAACTGCCAGATCAGATAAGATGCATGTAATGGAATTGCAGAACTGCTCTTACTACCACAATGAAGAGCCACTTGTGTTTATCACATGTACTGTAGAGCTGAAGATGCTACTTATGATAATTTATTTTCTGTCTTTCTTTGAGTTGGGGCAGGAATGCCTCCACTGCAAGACACCACGGAGTGTGGCCAATAAATGCTGCCACATAGTGTATCTTTCCTATGCACTCAAGGATTTCAGCAGAATGAATGCGACCTTTGCTGTAGGCTGGATGGAGCTGTATCTGGCTTAATGCTGAATCCCTAGGTCCCAGTGCTGAAAAAATCATATGCAGTCATTCAATCTTCTTTGAGTAAATGCATGGAATTGAGTAAAAATTGCTAATTGGAATCATTTTGAAAGAATGTGCTTTAGATGAATAAATAAGACATTTTAAAAGAAGATTTTGGTGGTTATTTTTTTTAAGTCCTCTAGGAGGCTGAATTTATGCACTGAAATGTTTGATGTTGTCATAAGAAACAGTATACTTTGGGTTACATTTCCTGAGCCTTCTAACCTGTTGAGCAAGGAGCCAGCATAGAAGGACTGTTACGTAGCTTCAGAAAGAGAATGAACACTGGGGACTTAGCACAGAGCTCATGATAAACTCTTGAAGCCCTCTATTTATTGTTGGTTTGCTGCTGCTTTGTGGTCCTGAGAGTGCCCAGCCCTGTGCTTATAAAATGTAGGCATGCAATAAACATCAATCACTTGATCATTTTAATGATGCTGACAGTGATGATAGTGTGATGGGAAAATCACTTAAGATTTGGCCCCACTCACTAATAGTTCTTTCACCATATGAAGGACACAACAATGTCATCTCTTCATTGTATCAACATAATTAATGACAAGTGAGTAAGAGTGATGCCAGAGCATTAATGGGAGATGCCTCTAAAAGAGACATGATACTTCATAAAAAGAACCATTGTATGTATTTAAAGACAGGGGAAGCAGAAGTTTTAGAATGGGAAGCAGAAAAAGAAGACAAGGATTTTTAGCTCTTCTGATAAAGAAATTACCTTGCAACCGTCTTAGGGTAATTTCCATAATGATTCCTTCAACCCAAGTGGTTGGTAGTGAATTGAAGACTCACTGAGATTAATTTCCTGGTGACCAATCCTTTTTATTTATCACAAACAGAAATAGGAGGAAAAAAATCTGCATTTGGAGAGCTTTGTGGTATGTGAAGTAGCTTGAATCTTCTAGGGTAGAAAAGGAGTTAATATCATCTGTTACAGTCTAGAACATTCTAGTACTCAGCCTATTGCAGGGCAGAGACAATGCCCAGACACTCAGGGTTCAAAAAGAGAATATGATCCCTAAACTCTGGGAGTCTACCTCACCTGCTTTCTGTCAACCCTTGTGTAAGCAACTTCAACTCTTACATTAACAACTATAGTAAAATATTGCAAACTCTTTGGTTTCAAGAGGCAGTATTTTAGAAACTAGTAAAACAAAAAGTGATATATATGAAAATGGGACAGGAGTGGATACCAGTCAGTAGGCTACTGTGGAAAAAATGTCCAGGTATGAAGTTAGTTACTGCCACACAGGCAGTACCCTGGATTTGTCACTGGGCAGGGCCTGAGACTCATGCCTGAACAAAGCTGTGTGGCTTTACCTGAGTGTCAGGAGGAGGCAGGGGGACCTGTGGCACATATTGAAATGTGCCCCAGGCTGTGCAGAAACACAGATACCTCTGCCACTCTAACTTCTGAACTGGTTTCATGATGATAAGAATTTGTAGTAACTTGGATTTGGCTTCAGATAGAGGCTTAACATGTTAGGAGGAGGTAGGGGAGAGAAGTTGGTCAAGAGAGACATCAGGGAAGAGTAGAGGGAGGGCCTATGGAAATTGTGCAAAATGACAAACGCATTCATAGGTGTCTTGTTTATTAATTTAATGTAATAATAAATACTGAACAAACAGTATGTTGTTGGCACTTACCAAGTATGGAGTATGAAGTCAACTTGCCCTATTTGTGTTTTAACTTCTCTGCTCTCAGAGAAAATTCCTCTAAGACATGTAATAGAGATGTCTATTTTCTTAATGCTCAGTGCAAACATCTTAAAATGCCTTTGGTTGGATATTAATATATGTATTTCATGAGAGAGAAAGAGAGGCTAAGTAAATTGGCAAATATTAAAAAACTTAACACATTTATTTGCCACAGAACTCTTTGAGACCCTTTAAAATGTGCTCTGCATGATGAGTTTCTAAGGAAGGGGTCTAGTAGGAAGGGTTCTCAAACCTCATAGGATTGCAGAATAATTTATTTTCTGGAGCTGCCTGTAGAGGTAGTGTTCATGAAACACACTTCAGGAAATGCTGCTCTAAAGTATTAATCATCCCATTTAGAGGACATCAATATCTGATGATGCTCTGCTATGTGAGCCCACCAACTCAGTCTGGAGAGGTGTGAGGTCGTCTCTGACTGATGTTTGACCAGGAGGGTTCCTGAGCTCTAGTTCATTTCCTGGTGTGGCCTAGTTCCATAGAGTTGCTTTTTTAGAAAACTTTTTTTTTTTTTTAGATCTTGTTTCAGATATTGTGAGGGATAGACCTTACTGACAAAACCGCAATGAAAGACTGAATGTGTGCATGTGTATGTTTATGTTTAAACCTTGATGCTGAAGTGCTGGGCCCTAGACCTTGTTGGCACCGTGTTCAGGAAGCTGTGAAGCAGTTTGGTGTGGTGAGATGAGAACTGCACCAGGAGTCAGGTGATGTAGCTGGATTCACAGCTTAACTGCTAGAGTATAGTTACAGAAATCTGAGCGTGTCTTTTGTTGAGGGGCTTAGGAAGGGACAGGGTTTCACTCCTGTCACCTAGGCTGTAATGCCAAAGTGCGTTCACGGCTCACTGCAGCCTCAAGTTCCTGGGCTCAGGTGATTCTCCCACCTCATCCTCCTGAGTAGCTGGGACTACATAAGCATGCCACCATGCCTGGCTAATTTTCCGTATCACATTTCTAGTAGAGACAAGGTCTTACTATTGGCCCAGGCTGGTCTTGAACTCCTGGGTTCAAGGAATCCACCTGCCTTGGCCTCTCAAAGTACTGGGATTACAGGTGTGAGCCACTACACCTGGCCTGAGAGTGTCATTTTAATATCTATGGACCTCAGTTTCCTCTGCTAAAAATTAAACCATGAATAGATGAAGAATGGCATATGTGTGACACAGGAGAGACTCCTACTTCTATATTGAAGGCGGGCACTGCTAAGTGACCATTCTTCTCCCTAAATTCAGAGACAGCTTCAGATATGTTCCCCACACCACATTTCCACCAATCCCTCAGAATTGAAAGACAGAACGACACCCACTGCCATTCCCATCCTTAATGAGTTCTAAGAATTTAAGATCCAAGGTTACTGCTATCAACAACATACATTTACAATCCTACCTTTTCCATTGTAAGAACAAAGTATTAGGGAAGGGGTGAGTGCCTCCTGATTTACAACAGAGTGCCAAGGGAAAGAGCAGTGGGCATAAGGGTGATGGGCTCCTCCCTAACCAGCGGCATTTGGCAAAGGTCCACTTGGATCAGCGAACTAATTCACATTTTGGGCAATTGGGAATTGACTAAGAAGCAGGACAAATATTTATGATTTTAAAGGAGTTGGTGTGGAGGGGGAGTTGGAACCCAGAGAAGCTGATCCCAAGCTACAGGGCAACCCCCATCACTTCACCCTGCCTTGGAACACCTGTCGTGAGGAGGGTTGAGGCAGGCCTCAGCAAGGCCACCTTCCCAATCTGCTGTCTGCTGAGCATGTCAGACTTGGGGTGCATATGCAGCATCCTGCAGATGACTTTCTCTTCACTATTTTCAAACATCAATTAATAAGAAAACCAAGGCTCTCCATCCTTGGATGACCTCTCTGGAGGACTCCACAGCTGTGACCGAAATGAGATGGTGGGAACATCCTGTTAATAACCAACATCTGAGTGAAGTGAAAATTGCTTTACACTTGTGTGGGATTAGACTCCAAGCTTCTATAAACTGAGGATCTGACAGTCATTGTAACTTCAAGTGACTGCAATCCAACACCTTCCTGCTCCCAATCTTGGCAGGCTCTGCCTGCTTTTAGCAGGTAGGCATGAATTTTGTGAGGCAGTTTCTAGCTTGATATTTGTGTGCCGGCTTACAGCTGGAGTAGGGGGGAGGGTTATAAGGCAGTTGATTTAGGACTGAAAAGTATCTTTTATGTCATAGAATCGTATCTTGTCCTCTCGCCTGGAACATTTCAATTTCTCCTGAGCTCTTCTAGAGGGGCTTTAGCTAAGTGGAAGGAACTTGAAGAGCAAAAGAGGAGGAAGATAACGTTTGAAGACTGGGAAGCACTGTGCTCAGTAGACACTCAATAGTCACACTGAAGAGACTTTTCAGAGTTTATTGCCCAGATGAGGGTGTTTGGAGCGTTGAGCATTCAGAATGCCCCTACTTGAAAAATTGCTATGGTCATGGTACCTGAATAGATTTGTCTTCTTCAAGAGAGGTGCTATGTCAAGGGAAACAGCTTTAAGGGAAATTTCAAGTAGTTCCATCACTCAACAGCTGTGTGATCTTAAGCAAGTTAACCTTTTTGATTCTAAGTTTCCTCATGTGTAAAACAGTAAGTAGCAATATATAGTTGTTGGAATGAGTAAGTGGAATAAGGTATGTAAGGCGGTTGAAATAATGCTTGGTGCACACCTGTTGCTCAGTAAATGCTCCTTGTGATCCCTTGTTGAATAACATTGGGAACTATGGTGTTGTCGCTAATAGGAAGTTACCACAAGAATCACATGGATAACCAGTTTTTAAAGTTTTAAAAGCCCATAATTCATTAATCATGAACCACCAGAATGGACACAGTTTCACCTGCCCTTGAGATTTAGAAGCTCTTCCAGTTTCTGTAATATCTGGAGACATTTTTAAGAGCATCAAGGAACCAATCAAAGTTTCAGCAGAAAAAGAGATATTCATGGAGGGACCACTTTGAGATGGGTAGGCAAGGTTAAAGGAACCAGCAAGAAATTCTGAGATGCCCTGGGACTAGCAATAGTCAGAAGCTACTATTAGAGGGAATTGGTGGGCAGGCAGAGGTGGCAGTGTTACTGGAACCGAGGGAGAGCTGGAGCTTTGCAGAAAGGGCAGCCAGGCAGAGGGTACACCGTGGGTTCCTCCTATCTTCCAGTCTCCTACTGGTGCTTCCCACTGGCTGGAAGAAGGCGAGCTGGCAAAGAAACCTGAATGAAATAATGCACATGTGGGCTGGTCTCCTGGGACACAGCAGAGCAGAAAGCCCTGGGGATGTAAAGGAGAATGGGTACCATATTCACTACCTCTTGTTTAACAAATAGGGAGTGTGCCAGTTAATGGGGTGCTTGATTGGATAAAACATCCAAATAAGCCAACTTTCCCCGTGATGTGATTATTTCTTTCATTCAGTACTCCTGTCCTGTAGCGACATAAGCAGCAGTCAAATGGTAGCTTCCAAAGAAGCAAAAAGGTATTAACATACAAAGTCTGATCCAGAGGCTGAGGTGTGCTATTCAGAGCAGATCACACAATAGTCCTGGTTCCTGGTTGTCATCCACTTTGGAGCTGAGCCATAGCAGTTGGAATATAATATCATTGGTTCTAAAACTTAACTGTACATTGGAATCACCTGGGTGGATTTTTAAACTGCTGATGCTTAGGTTCCCCCATTACCGCACAGTTTCCAAATTAATTGGTTTGGATATCCCCAGGTGGTTTCAATGCATGAAAAATTTGAGAATTACTAGCATATATGTTGACATCACCTGGGAATCTCCAGACCAATTAAATGTGTATCAAACAGGATTTCACTAATCTACAGGGAGACAGAGCTGGCACAGGCTAGAGCAGTACTGTCCATATGCGGCTATTTAAATTTAAACAAAATTTAAAATTCCATTCTTCACTCCCAGTAGCCACATTTCAAGTGCTGAATAGCCACATGTGGCTAGTTTGGACCATGAAGAACATCATGGAAAGTTCTATCACACAGCACTAGGACAGTGATTAGCCCCTCAAGCTAAGTGGACTGGGGCAAAAGACAATGAGGCATAAAAACTGAGAAACCAGAAAACTGAGCCCCACAAACTGGGCACTCACACTGGGGAAAGGGAACAGCTATGGTGGACATGAGGCATTTGGCACTGGAAGACGTATCTGAGATCTATGCTTGTTTGGCAAACCAGGCAGGATTGGCTCAGCCTCTGTGTGGATGGAGCCAGCACATTGGAGGGACTGAAGAGGGCAACCAAGGAAGAGGAAGATCCAGATCACATCATTAGCACTTGAGACCTCTCTGATGGTGCCTACAGGGTGATGCTCACTTCATTTACTTCTGAGCCACATTCCTGAGCAAAGTGATGCAACCCCGCTGTCTGCTTTGAATAGCATAAGTACCAGGCTATGTCTACCCATGAAAGAAAAGTCCAGCTCTAGGTCCTCCAGCACGTCCATCCCCCAGGGCTCCATAAACAGAACCCAGTGTGCACCAGAGGCCCTGTTACTTGAGAACCAGAATAAGTGCATGACAGGAGGCGGGGGGATTCAACAGCTTGAGAGTGGGAGAAAGACGCTTGTCATGCTGGATCACTTGTTCAGTTTAATCTAGAGTGTTAGAAGGTTTTATTGGTTGGTGGGTGAAGTGTGCTTTTTTGGAGATATATCCGTTAAGTGGTGCTGCCAGTCTCGATGTTTCTTAAGAGAGGTAGGATGGTGTATTTGTTTGCTAGGATTTCCATAGCAAAGTACCACAAACGGGGTGGCTTAAACAACATGTATTCCTTCACAGTTCTGGAAAGTAGAAGTAGAAACAACGTATTCCTTCACAGTTCTGGAAAGCAGAAGTCCAAGATCAAGACATCAGGATGTCTGCAGGCTTGGTTCTCTCTGGGGTTACTAGAAAGAGATTGCTTAATGCCCCTCTCCTGGCTTTTGGTAGTTTTGCTGGAAATCTTTGGCATTTCTTGGCTTGTGATGAGGAACAAGAGATTTCGCTACTCTGATCTCTTCCTTTGTGTTCACATGGCATTCATGTCTGTGTTCATGTCTGTGTCAAAATTTCCCACTTTTATAAGGACATTAGTCATATCAAATCAGGAGCCCACCATACATCAGTATGACCTTATCCTAACTTAATTACTTCTGCCACAATCCTATTTCCATATGCAGTCACATTCTTAGATACTGGTATATGAATTTTGAGGGACAAAACTTACCCTATAACAAATTATATAGTATAGTAGAAAGAACATATATTTCTAGAGTGAAAAAGACTAGATTTGAGTCTTACTTTTGCCACTACTTTTCTGATGCACAGTTTTATTTTATCATTTGCAACATTAGAATGACATATTTAATAGGATCATTTGTAAAATGATAAATCAGTGTTAAAATGAACCATCATTTTATGTATCCCTAGGAAAGAAAAAATTGTTTCCTATTATACAGTGGCATATCATCAATTATAATATGCATCCCAATTTTAAAATTATTCAAATTAAACAATGGTGTGTCATCAATTATCACATGCGTCCCAATTTCAGAGATATTCCAATTAAACAATAGTATGTCATTAATTATAACATGCATTCCAATTTCAGAGATATTCCAGTTTAAACAATGGCATATCATCAGTTAAAACATGCATGCCAATTTCAGACATATCAATCTGTGGAGTGAAAATGTGTTTTAAAGTTGATGAGGGTAAGGCTTGAAGAAGATAACTCTTAAGTACTTTCTGCCTGAGCAGAAAAAGTTACCATCCCTGTCGGTCAGCACCTAATTTGCCATCCATTTCAAGAAGGAATTTAATAATTTACTAGACAGGAGTCAGCTTCCACCCAAGTTGTTAAGGAAAAACAAAGGCTGTCAAAGACTCAGGCATATTTTAGTCCTAGGAACTAGTGAGCAGGAACTCCTGGTCCATGTGGCAGATCAGCCAGACAGCCAGAAATGATGCAACCTCAGTATGTAGACATATCACACAGAAATGGCACAAGTCAATTCAAGTTTCCACATGTGACTCTTCACACAATCAGCAAACTGTTAAAGAGGTTTAATCCTATCAAAGTAGAAAAGCCATTTAAATTGAAAATTAAAACCGTGTCTCATCAGCACCAGCCTGTCTCTGTTGAGTGATTTTGAGACCCACAGCTTGTTTGTCATAGCTACAGGGCAAGCCACTAACTCAGAGGCCAGTCACTTGAAATCAGCAGTCACAAGCAACTGAAATCCTGAAATTGAATAATGCTCTTTCTGGTGGCTTGGTGATTCATTTTATTATCTAACTTTCATGTGGTTTAATATGTTTCCTTAGAAATTATATGGTTTGAAAAATTGCCTGTAATAAATTCTTTGTTTTTAAACGTAAAGAAAATTAGCCATTCTTTATTCAGAGAAAATTAGTTTAAAATATTAGAGAAAATATTTAAAGAATATCAGTTTGAAGGAATACCTAATTATAAGCCTGCCCTGAGGCCCTCTTGTCTCTTTCTGGCCTATGATGTATTCTTTACCAAGACCTATTACCCATGGGATAATAAGAGCCTGGATTTCTCCAGGAAACCTTAGAGCATTCAGTGACTGGCAATAATTTAGGCTCCTGCCTTCACCTCCTTGCCACTGGTAGTGTCACAAGATTTAGCTCTCACCTCTCCTGCAACTTTGCCTGTGGCAGTTCCAGCCCTTGGAAGTCCCAGAGAATAGATGGCCATTGCACAAATAGTCTTGAATTGTTTGTTGATGACAATTGACCTTGTCTCCCACACAATCCAATTTCTATGGACAGTATTCAGGGGCCCCACTGTATCTTGAATATGTTCAGTGCATAAACCAGATCTCCAGAGACACAACTGCAGTCTTCCCTGTTGGTTCCACATTTTATGTTCGTTGTCTGGCTGATGCATTACTTTCAGCAACAGGATTTATGAAAAAAATGCTTCAAATTTACATAACTATGTAGCATAGAGGTAAAACACACAGACTCTGGAGCTTAACGACGTAGGTTCACTTACCACCTCTGCTCCCTGCAAGTTGTGTAAAATTGGAAAAGTTATGGGGGTCTCTGTATCTCCCAGTAAGAGGGAATAATAACAGTACCTACCTCATAGTGTTATCATAAGAATGAAAAGAGAGTGCTTGTCAAAAGATTTGAAAAGCTACTTCATCAAAGAAGATGCACAGGTGGCAAGTAAGCGTACAAAAAGAGCCTCAGCATCATTAGCTTTAGGAAAATGAAAATTAAAACCACAATGAGAGACCATACCTACTAGAACTTAAAAAGTTAAACAGAATTCTCTTTCACTGCTATGTATTTACCCCAAAGAAGAGGAAATACATTCCCATACAAGGGCTTGTACCTGAATATATTATGCAGTTTTATAATAGGCAAAAACTGTAAACAATTCAAATGTCCATCAGCAATTGGCTGGGGGCAATAAAAGGATAAACCACTGATACAACTACATGAATAAATCTGAAAATAGTTATATTACATGAAAGAATAAAGACAAGACCATAGATTGTATAATATACATTTATATAGTATTATGAAGAATACAAACTAGACTGTAGTCTCAGAAAGGTGATCAGTAGTTTATTGGGAATGGAAGGAGGGAAGGTTGAGATGATAAGGTAACATAGGGGTGTGAGGAAAGTTTGGGTGCATAGATAGGCTCACTCTCTTGATTGTGGTGGTGTTTTCACAAATATACACATCAGAACATATTGAATTACATACTTTAAATAGATGTGGTTTATCATATGCCAATTGTGCCTCAATAGTTCTGTTTTTTAAAATGAGCCCCCGATACAGCAGGCCTTTAAAAAATGTTAGTTGTTACTGACTTTATTGATAGGCCGAAAATGTTTTAGATGATATTTTTTAAAAGCTTCTCATCAGTAGCAATATTCAATGATTGACTCTCATCATCACACCATAATCCAGCTGCCTTTTTCCTTTCCTTCTAAGGATGCTCATGAATTGAGGAAAGCAGTCCAGACTTTTAGGTCAGAAGGCATGAGTTCAAGTGCCCACTCTGACGTTCAGTACCTTGTGCTGATATTTAACTTTGACTTTTCTCATTTGTAAAATAGTTTATATCTACATCACATGTTTGCTCTAAGAATCAAATTTTAAAAATGGATTTGAGCATGTTCTGTAAACTACAAAGCAATGTGAATATATCAGTCATTACAACTGGGGAAGAGATAAGATAAGCATTCACATTTTGCAGACTGGATAAAAGAGGGTAAGCAAGATTAAAATAAAACTTGACCTCACACAAGAGCACAAGCTACACCCTACATCTCCTCATTTCCCCTAGATGGAAATTCTCTACAACATTTTTTTAAAAGTAGAAATATCTGGGTCCTACCCTATAGTCACAAAATCAGAATCACCTGGGGTTAGGAAAGAGGAATCTGAATTTTAAAGAAAGTTCTCCCAGTTGATTAGAATCCAGCTGATCATTCTACCAGTAATCAAATGATCTTTTGGAAACAACTTCCATGACCCTAATGCCTCTCAATGAGAAACAAACAATCCTAGGCCCTCTTTCTTGCTCATGTGAAACCTGGATTTAGCCACCAGAAAAAATAATGCATCTTCCGTAATAACTGGAAATGCAAAATATTCTAAAACATCTTTCGAATATGCATTTATTATTGCAAGCACTTCCCTTATCATCATTTTCCTGAGCAGTTATATTCAGGATTCTTACTGGCTTTCTGATTATCCTTGGAAATTATCTGTCTTGTTAATGCAAATGTTTATCACTTAATGTCTTTGCATCTTATCATTTCTTTCAAAAAAACCAAGTCACTCAGTGCTGGCAGCTTACCTTGTATAGTGTGTCTGAGGTGTGTGGATTAATGCCAACATGAACTTTATATCTATAAGAGAATGCCATTGGAAAATCAAGAAGTGAGAAGAAAAATACCATATTTGGTGCACATCACTTACTTGTGCCCTTTGGGGCGGTGAAAGGAGAATAACAAAGACTAGAGTTTCCATCACCTGTCTTCTATCATCTAAACCTACTCAGCACTCTCTTCCAACAAGGAGAGAAGGTACCCTTTCTGTGTCTTGAGGATATCAAATTCACCCACAACATACTTCTTGGGGGTTATTTCCAAATCCTCTATCAAAAGATACAGCATGAATATAATTAAACCTCTTATCATATGGTTCATTATTCCATGAATTTGGACCAGATGTTGCAAAAATGCCTCTGGGGGCCAGGCAGAGAAGTTCAATGAGGGAGAAGGGCCTGGAAGTGGCTGTGAGAAGTGAAGAGTAAATGCTTTGTCTGGATGGGACAGTCTTCGATTATTGCCACGAAGAAATGTGGCCCAAGGTTGCCAGATATTCCAATTGTTTTCTAAAAGAAGGGTAATAAAAGCAGCCACCTTATTAAGTGGGAAAATGCAGGGAAAAATACTTTGAGTAGGACAAATAAAATCCCTTCAAGTCAGCTTACGCTTGCAAACTGCCAGTTTGTAATCTTGAATTTCTGTTATTCAAAACTATTATCCCTGAACAATAGAAACAAATTATACTGATATAGAAAATTCTTGTACCTGCACAATCAGCCAGTAGCATAATCAGTCTCATCATCCTCTGAATAAACATTGCATAAGAATATAAAATTTAGCTTAAACAGAAGCTGGGTCTTCCTTGTGAAGCTGGAACAGTCAGATAACCATTGGTCTGAACAATAACTTGTGAAATTTTAATCAGCAATGGGCTGGAGATTGGTTTTCTGTATACCTATTTATTGGATGGGGACATAATCAGAATGACACTCTTCTCCTTCCAACCCAGATTTTCCATCCAACCAGTAATGGCAGGCAGTGTTCCTTAAAGGACAGTTTTCTCTCACATATGTCCCTGCATAGGAAGGGCTAGGGCTGGAGACAAAGCACTGAAATGAAGAATGTCAGGTGGCTAGAACAAACGTCAGATTTTCTTTGCTAGGCAACATAGACATGCATAATATGGTTAAGAATCGCTCTCCCTTTATTAAGAGACTGTTTTCCTTTACTCATATGAAAGTGAAGTAAATGTTTTTCATAGTTTGTGCTAACAAATATCAGAAAGCATCCAATAAACCATGTTTCTATTTGAAAGCTGACAGTACATAGAGGCTCCAGTTGATTTGTAAAATAGGAAGGATGAGTATCTCCAGTACAGAGAAGCTGTAGAATCTTGGGTTAGCTATAACTTAGTCTTGAAAGGCTGCAGAGAATATAAATGGTTTTGTATATTTTTGCTTGTGACAAGTATATAGGAAAAGAAGCTTGGTGATAAGGATCCTAGCAGAAAACAGATGGTATACCCAGACAGTTTAACCTAAAGGGCTAAACTCTTTACAGGGAAATGGGCAGGGTTAAAAGAGCCAACAAAGAAAGTGAGGCATCCGGGACATCAGAGATAGCAACAACAGGAAGCTATTACTACCCCTCAATGTGCAGGGTCAAGAGAGACAGACTATGTTACCAAATCCCAGCAAAAGCTCCCTGTGCAGAAGGAAGTCTGCTAGCACAATATGTGTGTGTAGAGACGTGCCTGCACCTCTCTGTTCACCCATTCTCTGATTTCCTGCCAAGTCCTCCATTTGGCTGACCCCAACCAGAACCCAAAGCGTAAGGGTGCCAGGAAAATCAATATATGACATCAGCTTCACATGTCACAGAATAGTATAGAAAATGTCAGAGATGTATAAATATCTGAGAGGGGGATAACTGAAAAACTATTATCACAGAAGACAAAGGAAATCATAGCTCATGGAATGTTAGCGCAGAAAGGAACCTTTTCTTCTCTAATCTTTCATTTTGTTGATAGGAAAACTGAGGCCCAGGGAATTAAAATGAACGGGTGAACATAATACACTTAATAAAGGGCATACTTGAGATGAAAGGAAGTTACCATCTTATCTATTCTCACGGTTTTTCTACTTCATTATGCTGGAAATCATGGGTGAGGAAACTTAAGAGTAGAGTTGCCTAAAATGAGACACCTACATAGCAGTTTCTCCATTACTATGCCCATCAGACTTCACTAATCAATTACAGATTTCTTTCCTCCTGAGCCTAGATGTGACCTCAGGCACATTAGGCAGGGCAAGGTTGAATCAATCATGAAATGCATCAATCAATCATTTATGTACTTGCATAAACCCAGCATACTCAAAATTTTTTTACTGTGCATAATGTTCACCCACTCATTTCAATTCCCTGGACCTCAATTTTCTCATCAACAACATGACACAATGATATAATGATGCAATTTTGTATAATGCAAACTCATACAATGAGCTCTAAATCTTCAAGTTATTTACATGTCTAATATTATTTTCTTCCCTAAAACTCAACTCATTCTCTGAAGGTATTGCTTGTACTTTGTACTTTCAGACTGCCTACCCGATGACTTGGTGGGGAACATTTATGGTTGGGAAGAAGTGAAGTGGCCTGAGGTGAATTTGCTTGAAGGGTAATAATTTTAAAAAGTTCTAATCTCTTTCTCTCTCCTTGCAGGTTGACAGGACTGAGGTGATTCGCACCTGCATAAACCCAGTGTACTCGAAACTGTTTACTGTGGACTTTTACTTTGAGGAGGTTCAGCGCCTGCGGTTTGAAGTCCATGACATCAGCAGCAACCACAATGGGCTGAAGGAGGCCGACTTCCTTGGTGGCATGGAGTGCACTCTTGGCCAGGTGGGTCAACAGACATCCCTTCCTTTTCCTTGGCACCTTAGGGCCTTTCTTCCTTCCCCTTTGCCCTCTCTCCCCTCATCTAATTCTCGCTTTTTCCTATTGATTGTATTTTCTTTAACATGTAGCATTTTACGACTTCCCAGCTGGTGTCATATCCGTTACGTTTATGTAGAGATGATTCTACAAGTCTGTACAATTTCTTACCTTGAAAAGTTCGTAATGTTCTCTTCTGAATTCCCCTACCGTGTCAGTCATTTATTCAGCAGCTGTTATTGAACACGTATGTGTCTGGCTCTATGCTCTGTTCCTGTGTTTGCCATAGCCTGATTCTGTTCCATTATAAATTTCCATCTCCAACTCAGCTGTGAGAACCCCCATGCAAAAAGTATTTCTCCTTCACATTTACTTCACATCTCTCATACCAAAAATAGCCCAAGGCAGGGGCCAAATAGATACTCAGTGAATGAATAAAAGCTTTTCGCTCTCCCAGTAATAATGTGAAATAAGGATCACTCTGATATCTATTTTATCACTGGGAAAACTGAGACTCAGAGAGGTTAAGTGGTTTGATGAAGACTCCACCCTAATAAGTGGCAGTGTTAGGACCCTACTAGGCCTTCCTGACTCTAAACTTCATCATTTTGCTTCTCTAACACCTTTCCATTTTTCCTTCCCTTTCTCTTGTACCCAGAAATGTGGTGAGTCTAAATGGGAAAAAAAAAAAAAAAAAAAAAAACAGTCCCTGTGCCAAGATAGTGGATATGGATACTCTTACTGGAGAAGGCATAGTAATATGCACTTCAAATAGAGCAATTCGTTACAAAATACCCTGGGCTCTCTATATAAGGTCGTGGGCCTTCAAGGAAGAGAGAGCTTTTTTCTACTGGGTAGAGTCAAAGAAGGCATTGTGGGACCAAACTCTGAAAAACACATGGTCTAGGGATTCCAGAAGAAAGAGGAGGGGGACCTTTCAGGTAAGAAAGCAATATGAGCAACTCATAGGGTCAGAACAAATGTGGAGGGGTATGGAGCTGGAAGAGACCACTTTCCCTGACTGAATCAAGGTCAGGTGCTCATGATGAAGCTTAAACTTCAGATCCTGTCTCTCATGTGGGCCCCCTCCGAGGCTCTGTGTCACATTTTTATTTTTTACTTTTTTCTCAAAGAGAGATTTCAAATTGTATGTCTAAGACTCACAAAACCTAGGTTCACCTCCTGTCAAGGTAAGGGTCAGTTTAAGGATTTGTCAGGAAGAGTCTACCTGACAAAGAGATGGCAAGCATTGTGCTTACCTTGTTTCATGCCTCTTATCACCAAAATAAATTTCTCCCAGTGAGCACTAAGAGACAAAATAGACAGTGTCCTCAGTTACCCTTTTCCAGCAAATATAGTGATAAATTTTCGTATTCCTTTAATGAAAGTCAAAAGCCCAATATTGAAATACAGTTGAGGGAAGGCAGAGAGAGAATCTGAAATATTCCGTTAATGTATGTTCTCTAATGACTTTTGAAGAGTTGATGGCAGATAGTTCTAGGATCTTACCAGGTACACTGTCCAGTAAGTAGGTATTAAATGAATGAATACACTGTGGTTTTGAGACAAAATCCGGTTTCTATTTAAAATAGATTAAAATGGCATATTTTGTAGATACGTGAGCCATGTGAAGATTCTCCCTTAAACAATGGGCATCCCTCCTGTGTATAAATGTTATATTTTGTCACAAGAAATAAAGGTAGATCCATGTGGGCATCCATATGGACAAAAGGTCTTTTTTTTTTTGTGGTCCAAAGCTTTGATAATTTTGTCTATTTGAATGACCCTCAAACCTACATCTTTAGTCTCTCATAATGCTCATCTTTTAAAAGCCAGTAAGTCCTTAACCCTCTACCTTGCAAGTAAGACAGGCATTGTGCTAGGTGCCAGTGCCCACCATGGTTAGCCAAAAACATAGTCCCTGCCTTCAAACAGCAGTTTAGTTGGGGATAAAGATGGAATGAAAATAATTACACAACAATTAGTTAAATGGCAACCATCATAAGCTGTGTTACAGAGAAGTACAGAATAAGAGAGCAAGCATTGGGAGACTGCCATCAGGCGGAGAGGGATCAAAGAAGGCTTTCTAAGAGAAGTGACATTTACACTGACTCGAAGGGAGAATGAGAGTGCCTTAGGTGAGAAGAAAGAGGAAACACGTTCTAAGCAGATGGGAACATTATACACAAAGCCTCTGCATTCAGGAAGGAGTTTGGCTTATGGTGCAGAGTATCTACATTTAGTTTTTCCAAGAAGCCAACTCTGAGGTAGGAAGTCAAAGGAGGTGAAGGAAACACCATAGTGGAGAGGAAAAGTGAGACAGAAGAAGGAGTCTACAAAGGAAAGTGGCCCGGTAGCTACACCGTAGGTACCTGGAGCTTAATTCTGCTGGGGAAATTCTGAGAGCAGTGTAATGCAAACATTAGGGATATTTCATCCTAGGGATGAGGGAATTGGGACATTTATACACCCTGTGTATATATACGCACATCAGTCATTAAGAACCATTCCTAAGGTGGGAATGAACATTAATCCTCTGACATTTCTGGCCTACTGTGCAGGTAGCAAATTCCAAATATCACAAAGAGCTCACAAGCAAAGAAATACAGATGCAGGTGGTCAAAGTCAGTGATAGGCACTCAAATCACAGGGCCTGGGAATATGAGCAGGGTGCCTATTTAATACCCAATCACCCACTCTTTTTTTTTTTTTTTTTTTTTTTTGAGACGGAGTTTCGCTCTTGTTACCCAGGCTGGAGTGCAATGGCGCGATCTCGGCTCACCGCAACCTCCGCCTCTTGGGTTCAAGCAATTCTCCTGCCTCAGCCTCCTGAGTAGCTGGGATTACAGGCACCTGTCACCATGCCCAGCTAATTTTTTTGTATCTTTAGTAGAGACGGGGTTTCACCATGTTGACCAGGATGGTCTCGATCTCTTGACCTCGTGATCCACCCGCCTCAGCTTCCCAAAGTGCTGGGATTACAGGCTTGAGCCACCGCGCCCGGCATCACCCACTCTTTTAGCTGTTGACCCCGATCACTTTCTGATCATTTTATACCATGTAGCCATGTAGAAAAGAGCCCTATCCCTAGCTTAAGAGTGAATCCTGAGTAATCTCAGCTAATCACATGAATCTCATCCCCCACTTGCAAGAGCTTCGTTTAGAGGTAGGCATGTGTCCAGTAAGACCTGTGGATTTTTCTTGGAAAGATTTCCTAGCCTAAAATAAAAGACACACATGAAGAAACAGTTCCGCTTTTCCTGGGATTCCTGGAATCACAACAGCCATCTTGCAGCAAGGCTGAGGATGAGAGCGACCCTTAGGGGAGGTCAGAGCCAAAAGAGGTGAAGGCTTGGGCTGACATTCTTTACCTGGGACCCATTCTATCTATGGATGCCTTATTATGGGAGAATAAAATGTCCTGTCATTGAAGCTCTTTGGGATGGGAATTTTTATTCCTTGAACTAAAAGAATCAGGATTGATATAGCACATATGAGGAACTAAAAAGAAGATAAGGCTGGCTGGAGTGGGGTAAACAAAGGGAAACCAGGGGGTTGTGTTGGATTAATTTTCTTAATCTCTCAAAAGAAGGACTGTGTAGAAGTGAGCACTGAGAATGTGGTTACAAATAGTCCTTTCAAGATGTTTTTGATACTTTTGAAAGAACTTACTTACTGATTATTTCATTTGACCCTCTTGACAGTGTAGGAAGGACGGGAGTCATTATGTACATTTTATAGTTGAGCAAACTGAAGATCAGAAAGATTTAATGTCTTGACAGAGCCCAAAGCAGAAGTCAGCAGCCTTAGATTCTTAATCCAGAGCTTGCTTCTGTCATGGCCTAGGGAAGGATAATGAGAGGAGGCTACCTGTTCTGAGAACTCCTTTGAGATCGTGGCCTAGATGAAGCAAATGAGCACAAGTGACTTGTTCAGTGTGGCTCTAAACCATGTTTCCCAGGTTGTGCTGATCCACTTTCAGGTGGCATACTGGCCTCTCTGGATATCTTGCATGTTCATTGGCACCCACCATCTTATATTGTCAGTCATGTGATTGGTGGGGTTAGCCTTTCCCACACTTGTGGGATGGGCACTAATTGGCTTAAATGAATCAGAGTATTGTATTTGGCCACAGTGATTGGTTGAAGGAAAGTCATGGTGACTTTTTTAACACTGTAAGTTTCAGACATTCATTTATTTCTTATTTTAATGACGTAGCAATTGCATGCCAAGCTTTCATAACAAGAATTTAGCAAGTACCCTGGATATGCTGAGTTTATTTGTGCTAGGTGCTGGAGACACAGAGATGAAAAAGAAAAACAGAAGCCCTGCCTGCCTCAGAAAAGCTTATAATTATCTGAGAGACACAGACTGGTAAATAAATAATCAGAATACATATTACTAAGCACTACAATAGAAATATGGTCCAGAAGCTGTAGGGGAAAAGACCTCTACCTAAAGCAAAGCAAGGGAATCTCACAAGAAAGGTGACTCTGTACCTGAATCCCTAAGGATAATAGGAATTCACCAACAGAGAAAAGAAATAAGGACTCTTGGGACAAAATGACTGGTACATGCAAAGACACAGCAGCATGAAGGGAGTGGCAGAGAACTCTTAAGTGACTCAGCATGGCTGGGCAGTCAAGTGAGGATGTGAAAAGGGTAGAGGATGCCAGACAGAAAAGAAACAGCCTGGTCCTGATGGTTTTAAGTGCTTTTCTCTAAACTCTGGAGAGCCTGGACTTGATGCATAAGGTCCTAGTAACTGGGGGAAGGACAAGATTGGATGTGTGTATTAGAAAGATCACTTCGGCTGGGCGTGGTGGCTCATGCCTGTAATCCCAGCTTTTTAGGAGGTCGAGGTGGGCGGATCATGAGGTCAAGAGTTTGAGAGCAGCCTGGCCAACACAGTGAAACGCTGTCTCTACTAAAAATACAAAAAATTAGCTCGGCATGGTGGCAGGCATCTGTAATCCCAGCTACTTGGGAAGCTGAGGCAGGGGAATTGCTAGAACCCAGGAGGCGGAGGTTGCAGTGAGCTGAGATTGCGCTACTGCACTCTAGCCCGGGTGACAGTGCGATACTCCATTTAAAAAAAAAACTCACTTTGGCATTCCATAAAGGGTGGATGGCAGGGAAACCGATTAGGATACTAGTGCAATCACAGGAAGGAAATGCAGATGGCAGTAGTTATGGAAACTAAAAAAAGGGGCCCAGAAGAGAGCCTGTTAAAGAGCAGAATCAACGAGCCTTGGGGATGAGGTGAGGGAGGAAGACTTTGCAGGTGTCTGACTTAGGTAACTGGGAGAGTGATTTGGCTGTATTTAAGAGGAAATCAATCATGCCCAGGAGTGGGGTGAGGAATGTAATGTGATTCTGACCTGTTAAGTGCAGATGTCTGTGGAGAACTCAGAGGAGCTTGACAGTTGACAGCTGACGTGGATATAGAATAGACGATATAGATTTGGGAGCTTAATTCCTGTAGGTGATAGCTGCTAATGTTAGACTAGATGAGATTCTTCAAAGAGGCTGTTTTATCTTTATTTTTGAGAGGAAATTTTTTGAACATGCCATATAAATAATTTGAACATGCCAAATAAACAAATAATAAAGGATTAAAAACATCAAGGCATATGTAAGGACATCTCTTTCCATTATCTTTCAGATGAAAGTATGAACCTGACGTCTTTAAAAAAAAATCTCCGTTGAGTGTTTTTTACATGTGGAGTAATTGGCCAGACAAATGCATCTGTACTAAGAGCTTTGTGAAGGATGGGCAGAACTCCTTTACCCTTCATGGTTTCATAGGTTGTGACACTTTGGTGTGAATGAGAGCTTTGCTCTTTCCTCTAAATTGCTCCTCTCCAGTATGATCAAGCAAACAGAAAAAATTATCAGCATTTTCCTTCCTTAAAACTCCAGAGTAAAAAGAAGATTCCTTTTCCTGTGTTCTGCTTAGATAGGCAGGGAACGGCTAGATGCAAATGTTAGCCACCCTCAGACAGGGCAGGGTCAGAGTCTGAGGCACTGTTTCACAGTGCTCATGAGCACATAGTATGTGGCCTGATGGTCTGGGGTCAAATCCCAGCTCAGCTGCTCTCAACTTGTTTGTCGAGAGGAAAATTACTGCAGCCACTTAAGCCTCAGTTTCTTCATTTGAAAAATGAAAATAATCATAGTGCTGACTTCAAGAAATATTACAGGATCAAGTAAAATAATGCACATAGGCTGGGCACGGTGGCCCACGCCTGTAATCCCAGCACTTTGGGAGGCTAGGGCAGGCAGATCATGAGGTCAAGAGAAGGAGACCATCCTGGCCAACATGGTGAAAATCTGTTTCTACTAAAAATACAAAAATTAGCTGGGCGTGGTGGCACACACCTGTAGTTCCAGCTACTCGGGAGGCTGAGGCAGGAGAATCGCTTGAATCCGGAAGGCTGAGGTTGCAGTGAGCCAAGATCACCTCATTGTACTCCAGCCTGGCAACAGAGCAAGACTCTGTCTCAAAGTCAAAAAAAAGGAATAATGCACAAATGCACATAAAGTCATAAAGTGCTTAACAGAGTCCCTGGTATGGAGGAAGTACTCGGGATGGGGAAGCTGTTATTAACGTGGCAAGAATCTAGGAAATGGTGGGAAAAGGCAATGCTTATAGAGACCAACATTGTTTTCAGAACAAATGGGGAAACATAAAAGGTATAAACATTGTGAGAGAGCACCTAAGTCCTGGGCAATTATAATAGTCCAACTGAACATACATTGCCTCAGGTTTGTCAAATATTTCACTTAGTTGAAGAATTTTAAATATTGTGTGTGTGAACACAGGCATGTGTATTTATTCTGATACTATTTTTAAGTAAAAATTGTTTTAGATTAGGTCTCTAATTTAAGTAATTTGGACAATACTATAATTTGGGCCTTAATAGTGGCAAGACAGGGATTGCCACAGTGAAGGCCCTAAAGGAGAGATAAAGTGACTTCTCCAAAGCCATGCAGGAAGTTACACATTCAGAGTCTGCGTCCTGAAGGCTTCTGTACTACTCCCTCTGTCTGGCTGAGTTTGCCACATTCTCACTCTGCTTTGTGAAACAGCAGGACTCCTGGCCTTTAGGAAAGGAAAATAGCAGCTGCAAGCATGCTAGAAACTGGCATTGGTCATGAAGTTGAGTACAAGCACAGCAAGTGACTTCACGCTGAGCAAAAATGCCAAATAAAGCAAACGAAGGCTCAGGTCCTCGGGGAAACTCAAGGCAGAATTGACCAATCTTGACAGATGGATGAGGGGGATGCGTCACGAGGACATAGGGTGCTCAGAACCTGCTTTCTTCTGGGTACGTTTGGAGACCTTCCTTTGATTTCTGTTGCCCAAAAGAGATCAAAGAGCTAAGCGCCTCTTCTGCTCCATCCAATAGCCGGTATGCTAAAGAGAGATGTGATCTTTCACTGCCCAGAATGGCAAGCTGACCTTCTTTTATGTGATGCCTTTATTTTCTCTTTCACTGCTTATTAACTCATTCATTCATTCTCATGTTTTCCCATTTCATACACCAAAAACAGTGAAACTGAGTCATAAATAAGAAAAATAATTTTTTAAAAATTGTTTTAACTCCAGGCACTTTTATTTAGTAGGCCCGGGTGAGGTGGTTGCTATATTGCACTTAATTTAATCAGCGCATCTCTGGGAGGTAGGTACTACCATTATTACCATGTTACAGCTGAGGAAACTGAGACTGAGTAAAGCTAGGTAATTTATCCAAGGTCACACAACAAGGTGTCAATCTCCTTAGCTCCGAAGCTTTTTATGATCTTTTCCATCTGTTCTTATAGCTTGCCACTAACTAGTCTAAATGATCAAGTAGCATCTATGAATGCAAAGCCAAGTTGGAGCTGACCTGGCTTGCTTTTAGTGTCTTGTTTCTTTTTATTTGTCTTACACAGAGTTGTTAGAGACAGACTAGGAATCCCTTTGCAGAAAAATAAGCTTGGTCATCTTCCCTCTGGATTTGTCTACTGAATTTACTTTAAATATGATATGGCTTCTTAAAAAATGTCAATGCATCAACCCCCCAAAACCAGAATCTTATAAATTCAGCACCCAAAAGGTACATTGCTCTGGCCTTCCTTTCACCTTCAACCATGATGAAAGATCCCTTGTCAAAATTTAGTGGTTGCGTGTGGGTTTCATCATTGCTTTTCTGGTAGGTATTTTCTCTTCTCAGTGGCTTGGAGGACAGTTACAACTGTGTGAAGTCATTTTCTCCTCATTGTTGTGTGGCTGTTCTTCAGTATATTTCTTCCCAAAAAGTTTAGAGGACATCTGGTGAATCCAAGAACTTCCTGCTTTCTGTCATCATAAGTGAGGCAGGGAAATTTGTGACACCTTGAAAAAGTCTTAGGCTGTCAGGAGTCCTCTGATCCTTATTCATGAGAAAGTATATACCATCTTCCCTCAGGGCAGTGGTTCCAAAACTTGAGCATGTGGCAGAATCGCCTGGAGATGTATTAAGATACACCTTTCTAGGTCTCACCCCAAAAGTTACGATTCAAAAGATCTAGTGAGAGATTCAGTAATCTGCATTTTCTAAGTTCCCAGGTGATGCTTATTCTGCAGGTCCAGCCATCACACTTTGAGAAGCCCTGCCTCAATGTCTCCTGTAAGAGGATGCTAATGAGTCTTGGACACTATGTCACTAGTTTCAATAAGAAAGGAACCAATGTTTTGGGTAATTATCTAGAGAAATTAAATAGGACACAGAAAACATCTGGTGACCAGAAAAAAAAAGCTTTATAAAATTTACAGTACTAAAAAGGCATACAGCTTGCAGTTTATGCTCTTGGTAAAGATTTTGAGCACCGAAGTTTTTTCTCCTATTCATTAAATGCAGTTAAATGGACCTATTAACCGTTGGTTTCCTTCCTGACATAAGTGAATGTTATGATTATGTCACGACAGTGGTCCCTGAAAGAGTGGGCGAACCACAAGCTGTTGATCAATGGGTTATTAGGTTTAGTGTTGGGATGAGCCTGATGACTGAACGCTGGCTGTTATTATCATGCCGAGGGTGCTATCCAAACTCAGTGTAATGCCTACAGCAAGATTCCACAGGTTAGCATTTTGTTGCATAACATCTAATGTCCTCCTGGTATAAAACTGATGACCCGGGGAGGTCAAATTTACACATTACAGCAGGCAAGTCATTCTCCTGCTTCTCACATGAAAAGCTTGCCCTTACTTTGCAGAATTACTGCAAGCGGAAGCCAAGTGAGTGATGAATGATGTCATAAGTAATCACATCACTTCAGCTCCCATGGACTAGCTAAGAAACCCCGGGAAGCAGTGCTGTTTTTTTTACTGCTGTCTGTTCTGCTTATAGGCAGCTGGGACTGAAGTAGGGTGCTTGTGGGTGAGAAAGGCCCCAGTTCTACAGAGAGAATATAATTAATTCTTGCTCTTTTCTTCTAACTTCTGAACAGGCAAGGAATCATAACTTTGGATCCTAGAAACATCCCTCTGCTTTCTCTAGAGACTTCCTTTTATGCTTTTAAATCTTCTTTAGTGTCCTGCACTGGAGGCATGTGTCCTATGTCTTGATCTGCCATCAACTCTCTATATGGCCTTGGGCAGTTTGCTTAACTTTTCTTTGTTGTAGTGACCACATCTATAGAAAAATGGTTTTGCATTGATTCATCTCTAAAGTTCCTTCCAGTTCTAATAGTCAATGATTCTCATTCATCTCTTTCCTTTTTTTTGTTTTTGCAATTCAGCATCTCTCCCTGCATCTCTCCTCCTTTCACTACCCTTTCTCATCTCATCTCATCTCATCTCATCTCATCTCATCTCATCTCATCTCATCTCATCTCATCTCATCTCAACATGAGATATTTGCCTCATGCAAAGTCACAGATGTCATTCAGTCATAGATGGTGTCATTCTACCTACCTGGTAGCCCCCAGGAAGACAACTCTATTTAATTTCAAAGATAGTTTTAAAAGATAAGTTAAGGAATATCACTGGAACTGAAAACGAGGCTCTGAGATTTCTGTAAAGTCTAGATTCTTTATTTCAAACTTTATTTGGGAAAGAGAATAGTTTTAAATTAACCTAATAAAGTTGAGGGGGAGGAAAACAATAACTGTTTGGTTTGCAAAAGCATTCCCACGAGACTGGGTTTCAGATTGAAGGACAAAATGAGGCCAGGTATGAATTAATTAGCTTTGTTTTGCCTGGAACACGAGCCGTTCAGGGCTCTTCCCACGTGAGCACAGGTCAGCAGAGGTGCATGCTCCTGGGCCTGAGCTCCAGGTAAGGCCCAGGTGGGCTGATTACTTGTGCTTCCCTCACTCTTCCTCAGCATCTGCTCATCAAGAGGCTCAGGCCAGCGCATGTTTTCAAGCTAGTTGTCAGGAACAAAGGAACACATGTCCCCCAAATTTCTCTCTTCCCAGTGAGATTCAAACCAGGAAAGCTGGTATTACAGTAAAGGTGCTGAGAGGGCACCAGCCAGCAAGACTGAATCAGAAAAGTTTAAAATTGAGAAGACAAAAGCAGTGCTTAGTTTAGTCAGTAGGGTTATTGCTCTCTGGTGCTCCTGAACAATGCTTAAATACTCTGGTTTTTTGTTTTGTTTTGGGGTTTTGTTTTTTTTAAAAAAACAGAGTCTTGCTCTGTTGCCAGGCTGGGGTCCAGTCAGTCACGTGATCTTGGCTCACTATAACCCGCCTCCTGGGTTCAAGTGTTTCTCCTGCCTCAGCCTCCCAAGTAACTGGGATTACAGGCATGCACCACCATGCCCAGCTAATTTTTGTATTTTTAGTAGAGACAGGCTTTCATCATGTTGGCCAGGATGGTCTTGCTCTCTTGACCTTGTGATCCACGCGCCTTGGGCTCCCAAAGTTCTAGGATTACAGGCGTGAGCCACTGCACTCGGCCCTGCTTAAATACTTTTTAAGGGGGAATTCGCTTTTACATATCAGGTATTGTGAGAATGATAGGGTGACTTATGTCTCAGTCTGCCCCTGCCACTCTGGTTTACACTTAACTATCATGGCTTAATTATTAACACTCTCCCTTTTCACTTTCAAAAGTGTCCTAATTTGGATAGTATATTTTATGACCATTTGATGATAATAAATCATTTTCATAGCTAATATTTACTAAGAGCTGATCACATGGCAGGCATTCTGAGCTTGGTGCTGTCAACACTATCATCATCATTATTATCATCACTAGGCCAAGATTACATGCCTCCTTAAGTGGCAAAGCACCCGACATTTGGATTCAGTCAGAGTACTAAACTACATTTCCCTTACCCCTAAAGCTACATTACCTCTGAGCTTTTATTTTATAAACGTAATGAAAAAAAACATTGGTATCCCTTGAAGAATCCCCCAGGTCTTTCCTCTGACTTCCTCCTCAGTTGTCAAAAGGGAAGAAACTGATTTTCAAGGGATCTTGTTATATCTCATGTATTGTGTTATGTGGGGCCAGTCAAACCCACTTGATAAATTATGAATTCGCCTCTAGGAACTCAATTAGCTCACCAAATAATACACTGACATTAAGTTGCAGAGCGAAATTTCAGACCTAAGTTGTTCTGATTTCATCACCTGCCTTTTTATACCACCTTGCCTACTAAACTGCTGTCAATTTCCACAACCCTGTACAAATTTGAAAAAGTAGAGTAGCAATTCTTCCCAAATGCTGTTACTGTAGAACTGCTCACAGAGTAAGGATAAAAGTGTCCTTCCTCACAAGTTGGTAAATTGATTCCTACATCTAAAAAATCTCTTTTTCCCAGCTCAGGCAGACCTGTAACATCTATCTGCAAATGGACATGCCACCGAAATACTCTTGGACCAAAAGGTCTAAGAAATGTATAGCAGTTAGACCTCAGCTTTTCATCTTTCCCTTGACATGGATCTATTGTATATATGGCAGTTAAGGGTTATAACAATCTGAAAATTACTGATATGTATTCATTTATTCAATGACTAATGCATCTATCTGATGCTAACAATAATAATAATAAGCTAATATACATCTATTCACTTATTCAAATAAATATGTATGCATTCTTTCATCCACTTATTAGCACTCACTATGTACCAGATACTCTTCTAGGCACTGCAGATTCAGCTGTGAACAAAGAGGGCAAAGCCCTGCCTCATGGAGCTTACCTATTCCTACATGATACAATAACAGAGAATAATGCTCTCATGAAAGAAAGCACACATGGGATAAGAAATAGAGGCTGGTGGAAATAGAGGCTGGTGGAAATAGAGGCTGGTGGGAAGGAAGAAGGGTGCCAATTTAGGTAGGAATGTCAGGGAAGCCCTTTCTAAGCAGAGTCTAGAATAAAGTGTAAAGTGTAAAATTGTGGGCATGAGCCATGCAAAGACATCCAGAAAAGTATATCACTCACACACACACACACACACATACACACACACACACACACACACACACACACACATATATATATACACACACACACACAGAGAGACATATATATGTATGTGTGTATATATATATATATATACACACACACACACACTCACACACATATGTGTGTTTTTGTGTGTCTTTATGCCCTCAGACACTGATTTTTTGGAATAAATTAGTAACAGTGTAATATTTGAGGATACATTTTCAGGTCCTTGTTATAAACTGCCAAATATCCTCAAAGAAAAACTGTAGCAATTTACACTGCCCCTTTCAGTGCACAAAGGTGCCTTTTTTCCTGCATCCTCAGTAATACCTCCAACTTTTCACTTCCCTTCCTTTGAAGCTTCTATCACCGCAAAAACAAGGAAAGAACCTCTGTCCTAGTTGAATGTCCCCCCACAGAGCCTTTGCCAGCTCCAGCCTGAGCAGAGAAGACACAGAGGAGAGTGTGTCATCCCTCATCTCCCCCTTGGTCTTGGGGGCTGGTCCCCTAGAGGGTTTATGTTTACCCAGAGGCTGAGGGTACAGTGAAGACAGGAGACATCACCATGGTTCTCAGCTTGGAAGACTGCCTCACTCTCACACTCTTTTCTTTCTTTATATATTCCTCCATCAGCTCCTGCTCTTCCACTTACTACCTATACTTGGAGACTCTTAGCTCAGGACTCTTCTTTGAGCCCAGACTCATGTATTCAGCAGTCTCTAAATATTAATTCCATTTGTAGGACTCACAGACATCTCAAACTCAGCAGCCCAAAACCAAGCTCTCCATCTCCTCTTGCCCTCTCCACACCCCTTGCCATCTTCCCAATTCTCTAATGTGTCCTGCTCACTCAGTAGCTTATTTTTCTTCCCAGGACCCAGAGGCCCAGAGCCTAGGAGCCTTCCCTCATCCCTCTCACTCACTCTCTACCCCACAGCCCATCAATCGGACATGAAAGCCCATCAATTCAGTGTCCCAAATATCTCTACTATTCACCCCTTGTCACCTCTTCCATAGCCAGGACCCCAGTTCAAGCCAATAGATGATTATAGTTATCTCTATGTGGGGATTTATTGAATAGGAGAGAAAAGAAGACAGAAATAGCATTTCCCAAGCATCTGTATATGCCTGATACCGGGACTTTGTTAATGCTCATTAGATATACAATAAACCCGTGGAGTAAAAAGTATTACTATTTCACAAATGAAGAAACCGAGGCTCAGAGAGGTTAACCTGCCAAGGTTCCATATCAGGGAAAGTATTTGGAGCCTTATGTGTGATGCTTGCTCTACCATTATATAGCAAGAATGAAGCTAGGGGGCTGGTTCAGTGGCCCTCGTAGTGGTTTGAGTAAGAGGGAACTCTCCTCAATGGTAAGCTCTTTGAGGATAAAGAGTAAGTGTGAATTACTTTGTGTATTTCATAGGATTTAGCTCAGGACCTGATCAAATCCTGCTTCTGTCGTTTATCAAAGACGGGAGAGTTTATCAGTTAAGGAAATGAGCTCTGGAACTGGATTGTCTGGATTTAAACCCCAGCTCTGCTAAACACTAGCTATGGAACCTTGAGCAAGTTACTTACTCTCTTTGTAGTGGGCTAAACAGTGGCCCCAAAAAAGGTATGTCCATGCCCTGAGTCCTAAATCCTGTGAATGTGAATTTATTTGAAAGAGCCTTTGCAGATCTAATTAAAGGATCAAGATGAGAGGTCATCCTGGATTACCAGGTGGGCCCCAGTTCTAGTGACACAGAGAAAAGACAGAAGAGAAATGGGCCATCTGAGGAGGAGGTAGAGTGAGGCATCCACAGGCTGAGGAGCCATAGCAGCCACCAGAAGCTACAAGAGACAAGAAGCAGAATCTCCCTTAAAGCCTCTGGAGAGAGTGTGGTTCTGCCAATACCTTGATTTCAAACTTTTTCTCTCCAGAGCCAGGAGCACATTTCTGCTGTTTTAAAACACAAAGTTTATGGTCATTTGTTATGGAGGCCCTAGCAAATGAATATATTTGGTCAATGAAAAGAGTTGAACTCTGTAAAATATTTGAAGGGATTTATTCTGAGCCAAATATGACTGACCAATGGCCCATGAAACATCCTTCAGGAAAACCTAAGAACATTAGCCCAAGGTGGTCAGACTACAACATTTTAGGGAGACATAGACATTAATCAATACGTGAAAGATGTACATCAGTTCAGTCTGAAAAGGTAGTCTTCCTGTGCATGGGAAAGCCAGGTAGGTTTTAGTCCCCTGAATTCCTGCCAGAGCTCCTGGAGGAGGGGCTCTGTGACTACTGGAAGTGGGATGAGGGGCACCCAGGTCATAGGTAGTTTCAAAACTTTCTAGTTGGCAATGGGCTGAAAAAGTTAAGCTATTGTCTAAAGACTTGGAATCAATAGAAAAGAATGCCTGAGTTATGATAAGGGGTTGCTGAGACCAAGGTTTTATCATGCAGATGAAGCATTCAGGTAGCAGTCTTCAAAGAAAAGATTGTAAATGTTTCATATCAGACTTAAAGAGTCTGTTCTATCAGTCTTAAGTCTGTGTTGATGTTAATGCCGGTCACCTGGGCCTGAATTCCAAAAGGGAGGAAAATACAATGAGGCATGTCTGACTGCCCCTTCCTATCATAACCTAAACTAGTTTTTTTTGTTCTTGTTTTTTGTTTTTGTTTTCGTTTTTGTTTTAGGTTAAATTTGGAATGCCGTTGGCCAAGAGGAGTAATCCATTCAGATGGTCAGGGGGCTTAGAATTTTTTTTTGTTTTACAAATCTATGTACCTCAATTTTCCCGTCCATATGTAAGCTTATAATACTTACCTCACAGAGTTGTCATGAGAATTAAATGAATCAATATACACAAGGCACTTTACGGCAGTAGCTATCACATAATCAGTGATTTCAAAGCAGTGTTTATTATGACCCTTTAATAGTTGTGTGACCTTAGTTATTTTTGAGCCTGTGGTCTTTTTCCCTGTTAACTGGCAATAACAAAAATACTTAGTCTAACTCTAGTATCTTAAAGTGGGAGTTAGCTTCTTTCACTTTAAAAATGGTCAAAGAATTTCCTCAACCTTCTTCTGTCTTATGAACTGCTAATATTCAAGTTTCTAGCCTCACTGAAGACAACTCACAACCCACCAAAGGCAGCAATTGAAAAGATACCATATGCTCTTGAACCCACAAAATGCTCTGGCTCGGACATTAGGTGCTAGGGAATGTGGTCCTTTCCTCTTTTTCCTGACTGCCACCTGCTATGGCTGGGGGAGGGAAATGAGAAGTGGAAGTGGGGGTGAAGTGAGGGGCAGATGGTAGTTATTAGTCAGAGGACTAATAACTGAGCTGGGTCATTTGTAGTGATGACGAGGCATTACCCAAGAGATGAGGCAAAGGTGTATAATTAATACACAAGCAGTCCTTAAATCTCTCTCTGAAACCCTCCCTCCATTCCTTCCCTTGCTAATGAAGTCAGAGACAGTGTAAAAGCCTGTAATTACACTTGAAATAATTAGAATGCTGTGAAATAGAAAGCTTAAGACAGGAAGCCCAAACTAATTGAATACCTATTGTTCTTTTTGTTCGGAATCATCCTCCCTAGGGTGGTCCTTTTGTAGGTCTCCACTGGGGAGCTGAAGATTGCACTGAATTTGCATAAAATGTAGAAACACATGTGCACATCACCCTTCCTTTCCCCAGAGTGGCCAAGAAAGCTTCAGTACTGTGCCTTCCTCAGTTTCTACAACTTTTACCCATGAATGAAAGTCCAAATCAGCAAAACAGATTAATTTAAAACCTCTTCCAAAGATAAATTTTAAAAATCTGAGCATATTATATTTAAACTGTTTTTCTCATGCAATTCTCCCTTTCTAGCTCAGTGCTTCTCAAGTTTAATGTGCCTGCAGAGCACCTGAGGGTCTCCTTAAAATGCAGATTTGGGCTGAGATTCTGCATTTCTAACAAGCTGTCTGACCTTGCTGCTGCTGTTGGAGGGGATGAGATGGGGGAGTGGTACACAATGTGGGTAGCAAGGATAAAGTCCTTCTTGGTCCTGCAAGTGACTTCACTTTCCTCCTACCACGGCAATGATTCCAAACTTCTAATGTAGATCTTGAAAAATGAATAAAAATTTCCAATTGAAGGGAGAGAAGAGGGAGTGAAGAGGAAGAGTAGAAGAAGAAGGGAAAAGTGGGAGGAAAGGGAGGAGGGGAGGGAGGGAGACAGAGAATGTGTGTGAGTGAGTGTATGTGCATGATCAGGTGTCTCTTCTTATAAGGACACCAGTCCTATCAGATTGGGGCCCTACCGTTATGACCTCATTTGACCTTAATTATCCTTAAAGGTTTTATCTCCAAATACAGTGACACTGGGGGTTACAGCTTTAATAGTAGGTACACAATTTCATCCATAACACTAAGTGACCTTAGATGAACTCCTTCTTTTCTCTAAGACTTGGTTCCTTCATCTCAATTGCTTAGAGACAAGAGTTTGATCATTAAATGACAAGAAATGGGATAACTGTATTCAGTGTTCTGCATATTATCTGTCATAGAATAAGTGTCTTGGTTGTGTTCCTCCAGAAACAGTCAAGCATTGGAGGGGAAGTAGATTATTTGTGAGGTAAAGGAAACAGGAGGACAGAAACAGAGAATTGAGAGAGCAAAGATAAAACAACCAATAAAATAAAGGGTGCATTAGTTAGCAAATCACCACTGGGAGAAACTGGAGCTTAATTTCACTGGGAAAAGTCAGGCCCCATGCTGAACAAACACCCAGAGTCAGCTTTCATGACTGAGGCAAAGGAGTCAAGATATTTATGTACCAAAGGCCATCAGTCATTGGTCGAGATCTGCTCCCAAGGGATGCCTAGCTCCCCACTTCCATCTTTCTGTGCTTGTGGATGGCAACCATGGATACTAGAGAAAACCTTTGGGCAAAGAGATGCCTGACTTGGGTGTTGGAAACCCTACCAGCTCTTCAAGAGGGAGACCTGAGTAGGTCTGGGAAGATTTTTCTTGTCTGCTACAGTGAGACACCAGGAAACCTTAGTTCTTTGTACTGGTTGGTCCTAGTTATTGTGTGAGTAGTTTGCAAAACACTAGAGACACACTTGTACCAAAGAATCTAGGGCCAAACAAGGGTAATGAATGCTTATTTCATGGGAGTCACAACTAACGCTCTGTTGATGTCCTGAAGTTGAAATGTTAAACTTTGTATAATCCTATAATTTCCAAACTTATTTACACAAACACTTTTTCATGTAATATGTATTTACATTTTAAGGAATAAAAGTTCTATAATGCATGTTTTGGGGCTATCAAATTAAGGCTAGTAGAGATTTCACTATATTGTAAGATGTTTTTAACCTGTTTCTATTCACCATTGTAGCCTATGGACAGTAACTGGTACATAGAAAGTATTCAATAAATATTTGTTATTGCAACCGTTTTAAAGAATATCAAAAAATAATTCTGAAGATATTTTCAATAAAAGCAGCCTCATGAAAAATGACTGCCTAGTTCCCAAAATGATTGTTTTGAAAGACTTTGGAGTAAAGTTCGGCTGAATAGACACTTGTTGAAATACTGACCAGTTTTTTATTCTCCTGGCTTTGTTCCCATTCACTTAATGAAACAGTGCATTTTTCTAAAATTGAAGACCCATGCTGTTAGAAGCCATTTTCCACTTTACTAGAGAAGAAGCACTGGGGAGAACCCAGATCTATGTGTGGATGTAGATAAGAGACCTAATGGTACTAAGGTCTCTCTGGTCCAACCTTGCTAAACAGTGTTTCAACTTCTATTTCCTGCCTCTACACTTCACCCTTTTATTGAATACTAAGGTTTGCAGCTGTGACCCCATCATAGGATGTAAATAATCAAATTAGGGAACTTCTGACAAATGCGCCCCTTTTAACCTTGATGTGACGCAGAGCTTGCTATTTGTTGGCCTCCAAAGTCAGCTGAAGCCAGGGTCAAAGTCCTTGTGACTCTGACTTTCTCATCTTCTGCCAAGACCTAAAGCATTTTTGAGCTGGGTGCAATTGTTACAGCTGCAATAGAGTATACATGATAAGTGGGATTTGCAACAAAACGGCTTTTCTCTACAGATCACTGCTTGAGCTGGGCTTCCTTGCTATTTTTGCCCAACTGTCCTGAGAATGGCAACATCACTAGCAACTCATTGCTTATCCGTCATTATTACAATGAAAACTTTAAAACCCTGATTATTATTCATTCTTTGGCGCTGAGATGGAAATCTGCAGGCTGTAAAACAAGTTCGTTGTTTTTTTTTTTTTATTCTTGTTTAGCCACTTGTATACCCAAATGCCCATTTCCTAAGATGGGATGTTTCCTGGGAAATTGCTTATCTTCCTAGCATTTGCAAAATGTACAAGCTTGTATATAGTAGCATTTTCTTCATTCCCTGCAAATGGAAATATTGGTATTTCTAGATAAGTTAAGAGCAAGGAGAAAGAACTATGGCTATCCAGGTTCTCTTTAGCTAAGTCTCCTCTACTCTTCCTTGAATGAAGATACTGTGAATCTTGTAAGACACTGTCTGTAAAAAATGGTCTGCCACACCTGCTAATGCAATGTGTGGGTTAGTATAGTGCCGAGAGGGTTGTTGGGGTCTTCTGGCATCAAGGGAGTAGGTGACCAATGTGGATGAAACACAATGACAGTGGACAGTAGTATTTCTGAGACCAGATTTGTTTGGGAAATGGGATATGTTGCCTTTCCTTAGTCCGGTGTTGACCTGGCTACTGGTTACAGATGACCCTTGTTTTGTTATTTACTCATGTGTGTTCACTTCACTTGGTGGGAAAAACAAGCAAACAAACCTGCAGAGTAACTGTAAGCTCCATGAGATTAGACATTGCATCTGATTTTACTTACCACACTATTCTTAGTGTCTACCACCAAGTCTAGCATACAGTGGGGGCCAAATAAATATTTGTGGAATGAATAAGGCATCTGCAACATAATATGTACTCCATAAGTGGGAGTTTCTATTGCTACACTGCTATCATCATTGTCATCATCATCATCATCATAATCATCATCACCAGGTGATTTTTTACAGAAATATTTTCTCTTCAGATTATAGCAGACTGAACATCAGGATCTTTAAATCTGCTTGTCTTAGGGAAGTTCTCTGGACTTCTTGCATTTGGCACAAGTAAAGGCTTGGTATTTTCATTGCTGTAACACAGAAACAAAAATATATTAAGATTTCAAAGAATAAGTTTATCTACTAGCCTCTCATGGTGATCTCCTTTCTTGTCTTTCTGTGAATAATATATGGACTGCATCATTGCTTTCTGCTAATAAAAAATTACTCAAAAACTTGAGAGCTTAAAAAACCAAACATTTATTATCTCAGTTTCTGTAAAATGGGAATCAGGGTACAGCTTTTCTGCATCCTCTGGATTAGGGTCTCTCATGAAGCTGCAATCAAGATGCAGTTATCTCAAGGCTCAACTTAGAGGAGAATCTTATTCCAGGCTTATGCTCCTGGCTGTTAGCCAGAGACTTCAGTTTCTTGCCACATGGGTCTGTCTATAGGACTACTCATAGGCTGTCAGCTAGCTTCCTTCAGAGCAAAGGCTCTGAAAGACAGGAAGGAATGAGAGATAGTGGTAAGATAGAAGATATCATCTAACTTAAGATAGTGATAAAAGGTAAAAAGTCACAGTCTTTTTGTAACCTAATCTCAGAAGTGATATCCTATCACTTTTGTATTATTCTATTTTTTAGAGGCAAATCACTGGGTCTATCCCACATTTGAGGGGAGAATATTACACAATAGCATGAATACTAGGAAGCTAGGATCATTGTAGACCATGTTAAATAGAAGCTTCCAGCCTCAATGGTTGATGTTCCCTCTTAGCATGAGTGTAGCTTTAACTTGGTTCTTTTAACCCTTTTCTTTTTTGAGACTCATGGGTTGCCAACCAATCATGGCCTCAATCCCTTGTCAAACTTCTTTTTCAAAAAAGGAAGAAAGAGGAAAAACATAACAGGGCATGTTCTCCTAGGAATAGCTTTCAATATGATGATGATTTTAATTGTCATTGCACAGGTGCATTGGCATTGAATCATGAGGAGAACCCCAATTGCTCCTATTGGCTTGTCTGAGCATCCGTTTTCTAATGACTTACTTTATGGCTTCCTAATGAATATATTAAAAATAGAAGTCTAGAGGTTATATTTAGCCCTTCAGTTCCTTTACCTCCCTGTATCCTATACCCCACTTTGCCTGGAGGCTTAATGCTAAGTTTGAGATCATTTTGAAACTTTACCTGCTTTGTTTTAATGTACATATACAAGGTTATCTGTCTAATTTTGATATAAATCCTTCAACAATTAAGTCACCTCCCAATTGACTACATGTTCACTCACTCTCTTATGTCACACACCATAAGAAGAAAAAGGGAATAACCCGTGTTAGAAGAAGCTCATTAACAAACTTTGAAATATAAATTCACACAAATGTGAATGCAGAGTTTTGTTAAAAAAAAAAAAAAAAAGATGTTTAGTTAAATGACTGGTATCTCTACCTTTTGTTTCCTTTTTGGCAGATTGTTTCCCAGAGAAAGCTGTCCAAATCTTTGCTGAAGCATGGGAACACAGCAGGAAAATCCTCCATCACGGTAAGCAAGCCCTCCCTGAGCAGCCATCTGCCTGAGTGGAGAGCCTGGGCAGACTGGCCGCCCAACCAGGCAATTGGGAAGCTGACTTTCTGATATTGGGAGTTGGTCTCATAACTACTGAACTACTGAAATCACTCCCTTATTTTTCTTTCTTTCTCTTTCCTGACAATACAATTTTGATCCTTCTACCTCTAGGAAAAATGATAAAGAAAAAGCATTTGGAACTAAGGTTATTTAATTCTAGTAAGCACTTCTGCAATTGCAAGGTAGATTTTAGTGGAGGAGCAAGGTGTAGTTGCCAAGAGCAGTAAGAATATGGAATTGTCTAACATTTTCAGATCATCAGAAATACCTGTCCTTGTCTCTCATTTATTTTGAGAATTAAAATTTTGCTTTGATAGCATTTACTTTAAGGTTTGGTTTGTTGCCTAAGAAAGAAAGAGCTCAACATTTAACTCTCCTCTTTGATATAATAGTTGGGAGGTTCACTGTGTGATTTAGTAGCCACTAGCCACATGAGATTATTTATACTTTAATAAAATAAAATTTTAATTTTATTTAAAATTAAAGTAAATATTCAGTTTCTTAATCACACTGGTCACATATCAAGTACTCAGTAGTTACAGGTGTTTAGCGGCTACCATATGGGATAGTGCAGATTATAAAACATTTCTATAATTCTAGAATGTTCTACTGGGTAATACTAGAAGTATTTCTAAATAAGAGCTTAAATTTTCAAATAGAACTCCTGGTATTTGGAACTTTGACATCTTCTATTAGAGATGTCTTAGACATTCTCTGCCTCTTGAGAAAGGTAGAGAATGTGGGCCAACCATTTGAATGTATGGACCAAAAAAATTAAAAAATTAAATACAAGCAAAAAAAAAAAAAGTAGAAAAAAACCTACAAGGAAATTCTGAATTGCTAGAAAGGCGAATTGCCAGGAAGCAAACCTCTTGAGTTCTTTTGAACACTCCTTTTTAACTAGAGAGAAACTGATTTTTTTTTTTTTTTTTTTTTTTTTGGAGACAGTCTCGCCCTGTCATCCAGGCTGGAGTGCAATGGTGTGATTTTGGCTCACTACAGCCTCCACCTCCCAGGTTCAAACAATTCTCCTGCCTCAGCCTCCAGAGTAACTGGGATTGCAGGTGCCCACCACCATGCCCAGCTAATTTTTGTATTTTTAGTAGAGACGGGGTTTCACCATGTTGGCCAGGCTGGTCTCAAACTCCTGACCTCATGAGCCACCCACCTTGGCCTCCCAAAGTGCTGGGATTACAGTTGTGAGCCACTGTGCCTGGCCCTGAACTTTTTTTTTTTTCAGCACAGGAAAAAATTCAAAAGTGTTCTCAGTGAAAGTTGTGGCAATTCTCACAATAACTTACCTGAGTTTATTGCTTGAATATTTTAAATGATACTGCCATGTTAAAGCTTTTTCATCTTCAGCCATGAGTCAAGTGGTCTTTGAAGACCCTAATGGTGCTCTAAAAAGCCGTGGACCCACGGGTTCACTCCCAAAGCCCACAAACCCAGTAGATACGGGTATGAGTTTCCTATGGTTCTTTCTCAAAAGAACAAAATCTCATCTTGCCATATTTTCTCTGAGATAGTCTGAGACTTTCTTCCTCTACACATCCCAGAAAAGTATGATCTTTTTCTTAATTTTAAATATTTAAATAGTCCTCTTAATTTTGGGTCTTTAGATCAAAACATTGGCTTTCATAGCTTCTAGAAAACCCTTGAAAAAGTACATGAAATTTTCTAGGTCTCTGCAGATGGAGAAAATCAGAACTTTCATCAGTTTTCCAAAGGTGTCTGTGACCACAGAATAGTTAAGGATCAGCACTGAAATAAAGCATAAGAGGCATTAAGGTGGTAAGGGATGAAAGAGGACCAAATGAAAAATACAATTATGATAGTTCTTGGGTTATCAAGCACTGGAGTTTTTCCTGTATACCTGGACTCACGTTCTCTATTCTCAGTTGCCCATACATTTTTGGGTCTATCTTTCTTAAGGCAGCCATCTTAGCTTTAAGATTAGATGAAAATAACTTAAAATTTCCAAAATATTTGGATTGCTACCAGTGACTATTGAGAGCGTGTGGAGCCAACTCATAATGGAATTGTTGAGCTCAGATAGAAGAGGTAAAACTGAATTAAATCTGAGTATCTTGACATAAGCAATTTGATAAGCGGACCCATGTGCCTATCAGGATAAAGGATAAGAAGGGCCAGAGAATACCTGGTAAATCCTAACATTATTTATAAAGGTTTTAATTTATATGCAACTTGACTGGCCCCTAGATTTTTGTTGTTTTTGTTGTCATTATTTTTCTCCTGACTTTCTCCACCAATTTCTGCTCCAAGGCTTTGTTGAGAGTCACTAACTATTAAGTATTGGAGATTTAACTGTTATGAGAAAGCCTTTTGGTCAGTGATTTGTTATATCAAAATCTTTGTAGGAATGATCCGTACTTGGGTATTAGGGCTTAGATCCTTACATATACACATATCCTCATCTCAGAAAACCCAGGGACAGTCTTTTGAAAAATAGAAATTAGAAAAGTTTGACATAGAAGCTAGTTTATGCCACCATTTCTTGTTGGTCTCACTCAGAACAATAAAGAAATATTATTGTTCTTCCTTCTCTATAACTTACCAAAGGGGAAAAATTGTAGTTCATTATAGAAATACTATCCAATATCATGTGACCTTCAAAGGAAGAAGCTCTTCCAAACTGTTCTTCTATTTTTCCTCCAGCTTGGGTCCCATCTCTTATGTTCTCTTGCTCAGCATAAATGGTGTATAGTTATTCACCATTGTCTATTCCAGGGAGTTCCCTTGAATATCTAGAATTGCTGTGCTATAGTCATTAAGGTTGTGAAAAAAACTCCTTGCCCAACATTTGTCTCTGTTGAGTTTTGAACCAAACAGGAGCTAAATTTGCTCATGGGTTTTGGAACTGAGGAATCCACCCTCTACTGCAGCTGATGTGTGCTTTTTCCTTTAGGTGATTGCTGAAGAATTATCTGGCAATGATGACTACGTTGAGCTTGCATTCAATGCACGAAAATTGGATGACAAGGTAAAGTGTTCGGCATTAACCTTATTGAAGGAGGTAATAAAGCTAGCACACAGTTTAATCAGATTTCCCCCTGCAGCTATTTTTTCCTTTTCACCCACATTATCAAACAGATCCAAAAATTCAGAGAGGTCTGCAAAGTAAGATTTTCCCCAAACTAAGAAACGATTAATGAGAAGGGGAAGGGACTATAATTAAAACAGGACAATTTTATTACACCAAGACTGTTTCCAAATGCCACAGGTCACATGTGCACAGGTAAACATTATTTAACTCCATTTCTAGGGGCATTCTAAGGGAGAGGAGAAGATGTGAAAGGGGAGAGAAATGACATTTATTAAGCACTTATGTTGGCCAAGTACAGGGTTAAGATCTTTTTATACAGTATCACATTTATTCATTGTACAGCTCCTATTTATTAGGTATTAATACTGAACCCCTTTATGCATTCACTGGTTCACTCTTATATTTATTCCTTTGTTCACTCATTCGTCATTATTTTTCCAAACCTTTGTTGGGTGCTTGTTATGCATGAGATTCTGGAAAAAAGACATATCAAAAATAGACATTCCACTCTCATATCTGCAACTTGGAATTCATCATTGAAGTGAAACATACATCTAAAAAACAATGATATAGTAATACTATAACCATAATAGAATGTGATAAGTGATATATAATAGTGTGTCCTAGTAAGGCCAACTTATTCTACCTGGGGACATCAAGAAATACTTTATCCTTACAAACTAATTATATTTGGATTTTAAAAGTATCTTGAGTAGATTATGTGAAGCCATCACAAACTGCTACCTTTTTAACATTAGCATGAACTAGGTGCTGGGAACTGCAGTGTGCATTGATGTCAGTTGGGAGCGAGCTTTTAACTTCACCTTTTCATAACTGTTATACTCCTTCCCCTTTATCATCTCCCCAAGTTTCAGAAGAACTCACAAAACACTTTGTAGTATCTTCCTGGCGCTATTATAAGCCATTGGGTCAGTGTATAGCAGTTTTAAGCTAATTGCTTAATGGCTTATAATGGTTTCTCTATGCTTAGTAGGCTCTTAAGTACCTCTGATTTTTCCTCTAACTGATTTATGTTACAGTAAAAGGGGACTTGGAGGTTTCTTGGACCAGTTAGCTTTGAAGTGTTTGAGCAGTTTCTCTTTAGTCAAGTGAATACTTGCTCATAGAACTGAAAGAGCCCCCTGAAGCATTTAAAATGGTTCTAAATGGCTATTCCCACTATTGGCTGTACTGATTGTGCAGGGCCCTGATCATTGCTAAGCCTCACTGCCCCAGTCCTGGACACCCCAGTTCCTTCAAATGTGGCTATATGTCCAGATCCTTAGTAATTCAGAGAACAAATCAGAGGCATTTGCTCCAGTTTGGACTGGGAGGTAAATGGTCTCAGATGGAAAGAGGGCAAAGTTGTAGAATTGAGGAGTTAAATGATACCATAAAGATCGTTTCACACAGCCTCTTCAGGAAACAAGGGCTCAGCAAGTTATAATGATTTACCCAAAGACATAATACTACCACTCTGGTTTTTTATTGCTGCATGGTAAACCATCCCAAACCTGGCAACTTAAATGAAGAGGTATTCTGTTATAGTGAATGATTTTGAGGGCCAGAAATTCAGTCAGGGTTCAATTGAGCAGTTCTGCCATCTATGATGTTGATGCAAGTCACTCAGTGGTATTCAGCTGGTAGATGAACTTATCTGGATGGTCCACACTAGCGCTACTCACATGCCTGGTACATGAGATGGCTGAATGGCCGCACTTAGCTGGAACAGTCCACCAGAGTGCCTACATGGTGGTCCTGGGGTAGTCACACTTCCTTTAGTGTATCTGGCTTCTCCCAGAAAGAGCATCTCAAGAGAACAAGGGAGATGCTCCATGGCCTTTTCTCACCCTTCCTGAACTTGGAAGTCATTGTCATCACTTCTGTTGCATTCTTTTGGTTAGAAGTGAGTCATAAGGTCAGCCCAGATTCTAGAACTCCACACCATGCTGGGGCAGTGGCAAAATCATACTGTAGAAAAAGCAGATGGACTATGAACTTGTGGTGGGCAAGTTTACAAAATGCAATCTGCCACAATATTTTTGTGATAGAAATAGAATAAAATAGTACAATTATTTCATGTCACAGCTGGAAAAATAATTCCCAGATGCTCTCAAGGAGGACTCTTTTCTAGCTTTTAGCATTAAAAATATTTGTTATAGCTACCTACATGTTAGCTGTTAAAACTTACTGTATCTAGTTAAACTTACTGTATGACTAAAAGTTACTATAAAATAATCCTCCTAATTTTATTGTGTTAATGAGTATCACAAAAGTAACTAGTTTCTACATATATTTAAAAATTAAAGTATGAATATGTAGGGAAAAAAATGCTCTATCTACTTCAGACAATGGTTGTAGGACATCTGGATCTGCAGTCCCTTGGCAGTAACTCTGGTAGCCCCCAGGAGTCTACACACTTCAGGTAAAAAGCCCCTGTATAATCCAACTGCCTTATTTTTTATAGATGCAAGTTTTGTGTTTCAGAGATGTAAAATGACTTACCGAAAGCCACACAAGCACACACTCATAAAAGAAATCAGTGCAGGAGAGGGATTCAGTCAAACTGTGATAAAATCTAAGTCTTTTGAAGCACAGAGTTCATGAATAGAAGGTGGTTTGGTCTCAGAATATGGAGGACTTGGAAATGCTTTCATGTATTTCAGGGAAGTAGGAAGCCAGGAAGAGGGGAGGTAAGAGAGAAGGTCAGGCAGCAGTCCTCCAAGTGTGATGCATGGACCCAGTGCCTTTGCAGGGAATCCATGAGGTCAATACCGTTTTTGTAATAATGCTAAGACATAATTTTCGTTATTCACCCTCATTCTCTTATGCATGTGCAGTGGCATTTTCCAGAGGCTATATGTTGCCTCAAAACAATAGATTGAATACAGCACAAATATGAGGATTCTGCTGCATTCTATTAGCTAATCATTAAATTGGTTTGCAAAAATGTAAACTAATGCCATTCTTCTCACTATTTTTTAAGTTTGGAAAATATAATTATGATAAATATTTCCATTAAAATACTATTTTTGTTAGGATGTAGTAGGTTTATTATTTTTTAAATAATATAACAAATATTGTAACAATTTAACAGTTTTATAATATGATAAATATTAATACATACAACCTTCATAAACAAAAGCTCTTTGGGAGCCCCAGTAATTTTTAAGAATGTAAAGGAGTCTTAAGACCAGAAGTTTGAGAACCCCTGTTACAGGATATATGAGAAACCATTAAGTACTTTTGTGAACCATAGCAACAGAGAAATGCACCATTCTTTTTGACAGAAAGAGTCATTTTTAATTTGTCTTTCAGCAGCCTAGCAATCATCTCCCCACACTTCAATGAGAGCACATAAAATAGCTTAGGTTTGTGAGAAGTAACTTATTTATCTGATGTTAATGCAATCACTTAGTAAAGAAAGTTGGTGGGGGGTGAGTTGGAGAGAGAGAGCATGGGGAGAAATGCCAGGTGCAGGTGATGGGGAGGAAGGCAGCACATCACACTGCCATGTGTGTACCTATGCAACAATCTTGCGTGTTCTTCGCATGTTCCCCAAAACCTAAAATGCAATTTTAAAAAAATGAAGAAAAAAATAAAATAAAATAAAAAGAAAGGGACTTTTTAACTTCTAAAACACATTTGTTACATTAGCAACTAGTTGGCAGTTAATCTAACAAGTAAGTAGAGGCAGAAATGTAATAATCACTTTGCAGCATTCAAGCTGACAAAAGATTCTTCCTCTTCCCATTCTTGAGAAAGTATTCATATTGGTGCATTGGAACTAAATCTCACACTTGTGGTCTCCACATATGTAACAGTGATAATTATAGACTGCATTTTTAGTGTTCCCATGATGCTAGTTTGATGGGATGCAACATAAGTAAACACATCTGTCTCTAAAGTAGAGGTTAGCCAACTTTTAATAAGGGACTACATGGTAAATATTTTAGGTTTCGCAGGACACATGATCTCTGTCTCCACTACTCAGCTCTACCTTTGAAGCATGAAAACAGCTGTAAACAATGCAAAAATGAATGAGTGTGGCAGTGTTCCAGTAAAACTTGATTCACAAAAACAAACAGGAAGCCAGATTTGGCTCATGTGCCATAGTTTGCTGACCCCTACTCTAAAACAATGTAAAATCTCTCCCTAATGTGCTGTGATTTTACTGTTTAAGTATGCCTGCTTAGAAACTGTAATCTAGTCTGCATTAATGATAGAAAACTCATAACTACTGAGCATCTATAATGTGCCAAGTGTCAGGTGTCTAACCTATGTTATCCCCCAAACTCATAAGCGTATTCCTAAAAGTTAGTATCTTTATTTCCATTTTACAGATAAAGCACACTCAGTTAAGACATTTCCCGGATTCACAAAACTAGTAAGCCATAAAGCCTGGATATGCCTGCGTCTTTCAGATAATTTCTTCTAGGTCCAATATTCTATTTACAAGATCACTGTTATACATATACATTGCTTCCTAATTGCTTATCACCCTCTCACTTAACTAAATTTCTTTTATATCAAACTAAGAAAGCAGAATAATATGGTCTCTGTGTTATTAAAGAATTTTACCACAGCAAAACTTCAGTAAAATGCCCAATTCATTCATCTTTATTGCACTGAACTGTCCCAGTGGCCACCTTAGTGCTGATAATCAAGTTTACAAAGCTGAAAATTCCTGATTAATGTGACCACACAATTAGACCCGAGTTGATGTTTTGAAGCTATGAATTTCTGAGTGTGCACTTGAGATACTGAGGTACTTATGAATTATTTCATTTCCATGAATCAGATACCTTCTTAATAGTAATCATCTCTGATACTTGTATCATTTTTTACAAAGTGTCTTCATGAATTTTCTCTTCTATTGATAATCATCATAGCAGCCAACTTTTTTTTTTTAAGAATTCAACTTTTATTTTTAGATCAGGGGTTACATGTGCAGGTTTGTTACATGAGTATATTGCATGACAGTGAGGTTTGGAGTACAAATGATCCCATTACCCAGGTAGTAAGCATGACACTCAATAGGTGGTTTTTCAGCTCTTGCTCCCCTCCCTTTCTCCCTGCTCCAGTTGTCACCATTGTCCATTGTTCCCATCTTTATGTCCATGCATACCTAATATTTAGCTCTCACTTACAAGTGAGAACATGTGGTATTTGATTTTCTGCTGCTCTGTTAATTTCCTTAGAATAATGGCCTTCAGCTGCATCCAGGGTGTTACAAACAACATTATTAATTTTTTATGGCTTTGTAGTATTCTATGGTATATAAGCACCAAATTTTCCTTATCCAATTCACTATTGATTGGCACCTAGATTGATTATATGCCTTTGCTCTTGTGAATAGTGCTGTGATGAACACATGAGTGCATACGCCTTTTGGCAGAATGGTTTCTTTTCCTCTGGGTATATACCAGTAATAGTATGACTGGGTTGAATCGTAGTTCCATTTTAAGTTCTTTAAGAAGTCTCCAAAGTGCTTTCCACAGTGGCTGAACTAACTTACATTCCTACCAACATTCCTACAAAAGTGTTTCCTTTTCCCCACAGCCTCACCAACATCTGTTATTTTTTGATTTTTTAGTGATAGGTATTCTGACTGGTGTGAGATGGTATCTCATTGTGGTTTTGATTTGCATTTCTCTCATAATCAGTGAAACTGAACATTTTTTCATGTGTTCATTGACCACTGGTACGTTGTCTTTTGAGAAGTGTCTGCTCATGTCCTTTGCCCAAGTTTTAATTGGGTTATTTATTTATATTTTTGCTTATTGATTATTTAAGTTCCTTATAGATTCTGAATATTAGATCTTTGGTAATATTTTCTCTCACTCTATAGATCACCTGTTTACTCTGTTAATAGTTTTTTGTTTTTTGATTTTTTGTTTTTTTAACTGTGCAGAAGCTCCTTGGTTTAATTAGGTCCTACTTGTCAGTATCTTTGTTGTTGTTGCAATTTGTTTTTGTTGCTTTTGAGTACTTAACCATAAATTATTTGCCAAGGCCAACATCCAGAAGGATATTTCATAGGTTCTTTTCTAGGATTTTTATAGTTTGAGGTCTTACATTTTAAGCTTTATTCAATCTTAAATTAAATTTTGTATATGGTAAAATGTAAGGGTCCAGTTTCATTCTTCTGCATATTGCTAGCCAATTATCTCAGCATTATTTATTGAGTGGGGAGCCCTTTCTTCCTTTTTTATTTTTGCCAACTTTGTTGAAGATGAGATGGCAGTAGGTATGTGGCTTTATTTCTGGGTTCTCTATCCTGTTCCATGGTCTTAGGTGTCTGTTTTTGTACCAGTACCATGCTGCTTTGGTTATTGCAGCCTTACAGTGTAGTTTGAAGTTGGGTAATGTGATGCCTCTGGATTTGTTCCTTCTGTTTAGGATTACTTTGTCGATTCAGGCTCCTTTTGTTCCATATGAATTTTACATTGCTTTTTCTAATTCTGTGAAAAATGATGTTTGTAGCTTGATATAAATAGCATTGAATCTGTAGATTGCTGGCCATTTTAACAATATTAATTCTTCTGATCCATGAGTGTGGAATATTTTTCCATTTGTTTGTGTCATCTGTGATTTCTTTCACCAGTGTTTTGTAGTTCTCCTTGTAGAGATCTTTTACTTCTTTGGTTAGATGTATTCCTAGGCATTTCATTTTTTTGTAACTATTGTAAATGGGATTGTGTTCTTGATGGAGCTCTCACCTTGCATAGAAATGCTACTGATTTTTGTACATTGACTTTGTATTCTGAAACTTTGTGGAAGATCAGTTCTAGGAATCTTTTGGCATAGACTTTAGGATTTTCTAGGTATAGACTGATATCATCAGCAATGAGGGACGATTGGACTTCTTTTCCTATTTGGATGCCTTTTATTTCTTTCTCTTGCCAGGGTGCTCTGGCAAGGACTTGTAGTATTGAACAGGAATGGTGAGAGTCAACATGCTTGTCTTGTTCCTGCTCTTTTTTTTTTTTTTTTTTTTTTTTTTTTAGATGGAGTTTCGCTCTTGTTAACCCAGGCTGGCGTGCAATGGCGCGATCTCGGCTCACCGCAACCTCCGCCTCCTGGGTTCAGGCAATTCTCCCGCCTCAGCCTCCTGAGTAGCTGGGATTACAGGCATGCACCACGATGCCCAGCTAATTTTTTGTATTCTTAGTAGAGACGGGGTTTCACCATGTTGACCAGGATGGTCTCGAACTCTCGACCTCGTGATCCACCTACCTCGGCCTCCCAAAGTGCTGGGATTACAGGCTTGAGCCACCGCACCTGGCTGTTCCTGCTCTTAAGCAGAATGCTTCAAGCTTTTGCCCTTTAAGTATGGGCAAAAAAATAATAAGTGCCATCTATGACAAACCAACAGCCAAGCTTTTGCCCTGGGCTTTTGGTTTGTCATAGATGGCACTTATTATTTTCAGGTATGTCCCTTCACTGTCTAGTTTATTGAGGGTTTTTATCATGAAGGGATGTTGGATTTTATCAAAACCTTTTTTTCTAGATCTACTGAGACGATCATATGGGGTTTTTGATATGTGTATATTGAACCAACCTTGCTTCCCAGGAGTAAAGCATACTTTATTGTGATAGATTAAATTGTGTTATGCCACTGGATTTGGGTTGCTAGTATTTTGTTGAGGATTTTTGCAGCTAACATTTTTCCTCACCGTGTACCAGACACTGGACTCAACATTTCCCATGCACCAGCAGCTCTAATTCTCCTATGTCACTATGAGGCAAAAGATGATACCCCTTCCATTACAAATGGCAAACTAAGTCTTAGAGAAATTAAATATTTTGTCCACAGTTATACAGATTATATATGATATAGTTGAGATCTGAATGCAATGCTAAAGCCAGTGTGCTGCATATAGATTTTCAGTTACTTATAGGCAGAGACCGTACCTGACCTTTCTTTCTTTGACTTTATTGCATGCCCTCCTGACAATAACGTTTTGCCTAATTCATTCATGATATTTAAAAAGAATGTGAAATAAAGTAGAAAAAACATTGCAATATGTAACAAATAAATATACAACAAGCAAAAGAAATAGGGTACTAAATTGTAGATAGATCATGATTACAAAATTTTTTTAAAAGAAAGAAAAGTATATGTAGAGTCTAGAAAAAGATTTACGAAAATACTATTGATGGCTATGGAATTATGGGTTCTTTTTTCCTTTTTTTTATTTTTGTCATCTCTTTTTCTGTATTTTTCATTTTTAAATAAAAGTGATGGTAACAAAAGTTTTCAATTATCAGTAAAAAGGAAAAAAATGAGAAAGTTCTTACATTGTAGTTAGCAATCCCCTGAGGGACCAATAATCTATTTAAAGAGGCAAAGCATGAAGTTACAAGAGGAGCCCAAGGGCACATAGGAACAAGCTAATGTAGCCCATATCCATAATGGAAACAGAGAAGGGAGAGGTTTTGATTTTTAAGATGCCTACAGAAACAGAAGTAGGCCTAAGGGGCAAATGTATTGAGTAAATGCATAGAGGTGGGAATCAGCTAGAAGTGTGTCTGAGAGAGAAATGGGCCATTTTGGGGATAGACAATGTTTGAAGGGCAAGATGATGATGAAAGCCACCATTTTGGGTTCTTGACAAGATGAAGGCTGTGGTAATCTGATAACCTTCAGAAATAGAATAGTAGGGGATGGTCCAGACTCTGGGTGTTACGGAGTATGGTGTTTGGTTCCTGGTTGGGTGGGAAGGAGAGCAAAGGGTAAGATAGTTATTCCCACCTCTCATCTCCTCTTTTATCCTACAAAGATTCTAGACTGACATTCTTCACTACAGAGCCAACTATATTTTACTTTTCTGCTCAAAATCCTTCAGTGCTTTCCCTGTCTCTCCAGGCCAGTGCAAAGACTTCAAATGAGCATTGAAGACCCTTCACGTCATGGAGCCAACTTTCCCAGCATTGTTGCCAACTCCTCCCCTATGCTTCCTTAAGCTACAGTCTAATTAAATTACTTGGGGTATCCCCCTCTATGTCTGTTCAAAACTCATCAACTCCCCTCTCTTCCCTCAATACTCCTTGTACCTTCATTCATTTATTCATTCATTCACTCATTTATAACTAGACCTGGATCATATTTATTTGTATACTTTTCTTACCAGCAATCTAGATGGTACTTTGGAAGACTGAGATCAAGTTCTATCTGTCCTTATATCTTAACATCAAGCACAAAAGCTCTATGATCAGTATATGCCCTACAGATATTTTGCTGAGCTGAAGACTGGGATGGCTGGTAAAGACATTGACAGTAAGGAAAAATTTAGAAGTAGAGACCAAAGGAAAGTAATGAGTTTGACTCTGGCTTGCTAAATTTTAGGAATAAAAAATGATTTTTAAGGCAAACATGGGCTTAATTCTGCTTTGCTAAAGTCTAGATTTCTGAAAAAAAAAATTTCCTGGTGAAATACACAGTAAAAGTGTGATGAAAAAGGTTATTGCTCAGATAACTTCCTATTCTATACCAGGTATTCATTCACTTATTTATATATTTATTCATTCATTCAATAAACATTGTATGCTACTAAAATCTAGACACTATGGAAAACATTGAGGAAATAGTAGAAATATAAAGAAAAATAAAGTTCTTCCTCTTTGAGAATTTATAATCTACTGGGGTAAAAATCAAGTTTTTAAAAGGGATAGAGATAGGTTCCATTTCCAACAATGAGGCACTTACTTATTGTACATCATTCTCTCACTAAAAACAAACAAAACACTAGAAAAGATACCAGAGACATGTATTTGAGAGTCCTGAGGCATTGAAGATTTGACGGGTCAAGAAACTGGGCAGAAGAGAAACCCATGGAGGTGATTTAGACATTCTGTGCAGATTTTCCACTCAAGGGAATTCCTAAAGGCTGATTCCTAAAATAGTGTGGATAGAAAGGCTGGGAAACCTAGAGAAAAAAAAGCTACTAAGAAGCAGAAACTGAGCAGAGCTTTTGGTGGTCTCATGAGACTGGGAAGAAAAACTGAAGTTCAGGGCTGTTGAGAGAGCAAGGGATAAAGACTCATAGATGTGTCAGAGAAGAGAAGTAGTCCAGCAGTCCTAGTGGCTTATCATCTCAAGGCCTTCACTAATTAGCAAAAGCAGCATAGAGAGAAACTGAATAAAAACCTAGAACCAAGAAATAGATAAACAGAGCCTTTGAGAGTCTCACAAATAAAAAATGGCATTGAACACTTGTCAAGGAAAAACACCTCTCATGAACACTCAGGTTTTCAGTTAGGGTCCTTTAAGGACTATACCCAAGGAGTAAAGGGAATCAGAAAATCACTGGGGCTTTAAAGACATTCGAAGAAACTCAACCTCTAAATAGCTGAATCCTAATTGGATTCAGGAGATTTCTCCCATTCTAATCACTTGCTAGAAGCTAAATACTCATGTAAAAACCTTCATGATCTTCATTACACATTGTCTACTATTTAATAAAAAATTAATAAGCATACCAAGAGGTGGAACCAAGAAAGAGATAATAAAAACAGACCTATAGGTGATCCAGACATTGTAGTCATTAAATAGACTTTACAGTAACTATAATGAACCTATTTAAGGGAACAGATACAGTGATTTTCAAAGAGCTGGAATTTGAATTGATCTTTGAAGGATACTTTGAATTTCAACTCACCACATACTGACTTTACAAAGAACTTAGCATCTGGGTGTAGTTCACTCTAGCCAAGGCTGGATCACAGCGATGAGGAACAAAGGAAGAAAGGGTGAGGCACATCATCACAGGTAAAGAGAAGAGAGTTTGGGTAGAATTGGGCAGCAAGAGAAGACAAGCATGGCCTCCCTTCCACATACGGACAATAGGAAATCAAGAGGGTTTTCCTGTTGATTAAATATTCCTTATTGATCAGGACTAGATCAAATGCAGGAGGAAAAACAATTCATTGATCTTTATGTATTTTAGGATTTCTTCAGCAAATCTGACCCATTTCTGGAAATTTTTCGTATGAATGACGATGCAACTCAGCAGCTGGTGCACCGAACTGAGGTAAGAAGGGTCATCTTCAGCTGTGCCGTCTTATCTCCTAAGATGATACATTGACCTGTTTTGAGAAACTGCTTTTATTTCTTAATGGCTATAGATATACACTTAGACCTGAAGTCTTCGATGTCCTCAGGAAGGTTCTGCTATTTTTAGCTTGGTGGTTTTTTTTTTTTTTTTTCACTTTTAATCCTCAGTTTAGTTGTCAGAAGAGTCTCTCTAACCCCAATTTCTGTTTTTGACTTTAAAAACAGATAATTAGCAACTTATTCATAGTAAAAGTATAAATAGCAACATTTAATTAGGATATTTAGGTGCCAAGCATTAGACTGTTATTTACATACATCATTTTATTTCTCACAAAAATTCCTTATACATCATGATGATGATGATAATGACCCTCATTTTGTCATTAAAGAAACTGAACTTTAAGGAGGTTAACTCACTTTCCCAGGTCTCACAACTAGCAAGGGGTGGAGCTGAGGTTTCAGTTGAGGTTGTTTGACTCAACTTCAGGATAATTTGAGAAGTCAATCTGCCTCCCTAGGGAAAGTACATACATTGGACTGATGTCAGTCCTATCATATGAATACCTGACCTTTCTTAGCAGCCACTTGGTCTCTCTGTATCTCCTTCACACTATTCCTCTTCTTTCTCCAAGTAGCCCCAACTTTATCTCTTATTACCCTGTTACCCACTACCACACATACATTCAACAACTAACCACAATCTCCATTTTTCATTCTGTTTTACTTGTAAAGGGATTCTGTAGTAGTAAAGTCCATTGATAAGGAGGAAGTGATATATTTGTGCTGAATGACTTGGAATTGAGAGAAGATCCAGTTATGCTTGCATACCAGTTGCAGAGTAAAAAAAGAAGAAACCCCCAGGACTTTTATAAGGTGTAGTTGCCATGTTCCCACAACATCACATTGGAAATCCAGTTTCCTGAAGTGACAGAGTTACAGGTGTTGTTAGGGGAATGTTTCACATCCTTGTTATGGTAGACAAAAATTAAATAGACTTGGATGGGCTAGTTGTGAATATCATCTGATACAAAGTTGATATCTAATAAAATGTGTTTAATAAAAGAATTAATAAATGGTGTTAATATAAATAGTATGTCTACTGCATGCTATAGAACAATGTAATTCTTTGGAACTTAATCCCTGAAGAATAAATTGAGGTGCAGCTAGCACAGTTGCCCTCAGTATCATCTCATCACCACCACCAAAAGGAGTTTTTCACCCGTTAAGTTTCCTTAGGTGAAACAAACTAATTTTGAGGGAAGTAGAGCCAGACGACCAAATAGAAGCCTCCACTAATCATCCTCTAATCGTCCTCCCCATAGGAACACCAAAACAACTCTTCACACACACAAAAAGCACCTTCATAAGAGCCAAACATCAGGTAAACATCCAGTACTTGGTTTTAACATCGTATTACAGAAAGAGGCACTGAAAGACGTAGGAAAGACATTCCTTCTTGAATTGCTTAACCACTTCTCCTTTATCCCTTTGGCAGTGGCTGCATGGTGCAGATAGAGAATCTGTGTGCTTGGGGAAGAGACAGTGCAGTGATTATGAGACCTTGCACTGGAACTCAGTGCTGCCCCATCACAGCAGAAAGCAATATTGGGCATAACTCATCCTGTGCCCATAGAGGAAGAATTTAAACCAGTCCTAATCAGAGGGAATCACCCATCTCAGTAGCATAAACCTGAATTCTGGCAAGCCTTGCCACTGCAGACTGAAGGATTTTGGGGTCCTAAATAAAGCTGAAAGGCAATCTAAGCCCCAAATACTGCAATTTCTGGGCAAGTACTGGTGCTTTGCTGGGCTCATAGCCAGTGGACTTGGGGGCATGCAACCTAGTGAGACACCAGCCAAAATCACCAAGGGAATGCCTGCACCACCACCAGGGAATGCGTATCCCATACCCCAGGCAGTTCAGTGTACAGGTCCAGGAGGCACTTATTCCTCCCACTTGAGGAGAGGAGAGGAAAGTGTAAAGAGAACTTTGCCTTGCAACTTGGATATCATCTTAGCCACAATAGAATAGGGCACCAGACAGAATCCTTAGGTCCATTCCAGGCCCTAGGTAACAGATGACATTTCAAGACAAACCCTGGGCCAGAAGGAAGCCTCAGGCCTTGAAGGGAAGCAAGATCCATTACCTGCTGACTAAAAATCTCCTGGGCCCCAAATAATCAGCAATTGTAGCCAGGCAGTACTCGCCGTGGGCCTTGGGTGAGAAACAAAGACATGCTGGCTTTACATGTGATACAGTGCATTCCCAGCTATGGTGGTTACTGGGAGAGATTCTTTCTGCTTGAGCAAAGGACATGGAGGAGTAAAGGGGGCTTTGTTTTGCAACTTAGGTACCAGCTCAGCCACAGTGAGGTAGAGCAGCAATTGGGCTCTTGGGATCCCCGATTACAGGCTTTGGCTCTTGGATAGGACTTCTGGATGTGCTTTGGATGAGCAGGGAGTCCATTTCCCTGAAGGGAGAGTCCTAGGCCTGGCAGTACTTACCACAAGTTGACTAAAGAATATTTGGGCCTTGAGTGAACATCGGTGGTAGGCAGGCAGTGCTTGCTGTGGTCCTAGGGTGGTGGTGGCCAAGGGATAAGCTCCTCTGCTTGTGGAAAGGGGAGGGAAGAGTGGGAAAAACTTTGTCTTATGGCTTGGGTGCTAGCGCAGGCACAGTAGAATAGAGCACAAGGTGGAGTCCTTAAGGTTTCTGACTCTAAGCCCTGGTGCCCAGATGGCATTTTTGCACCTGCCTAGGACTGGGAGGAACTCACTACTCTAAAGGGAAGAACACAGCCTGGCTGGTAGTGCCATCTCCTGACTGTAGAGTACCTTAAGTAAACATAGGTGGTAACCAAGCAGTGGTTACCCCAGGCCTTGGGTGAGACTCAGTGCTGTGCAAGCTTCACATCTGACCCAGCACAGTCCAGTGGTGGTAGCCACAGGGGTGCTTGTGTTGCCCCATCTTCAACTCCAGGCAGCTCATTACAGAGAGACTCCATTTGGTTGGAGAAAGTAAAGGAAGAGGAGAAGGATTTCCACCTGGTAATCCAGGAAATTCTTCCAGTTCTTATCCAAGACCACCATTGTACCTCTGCCAGTCTGAAAGAGCCCAGCATCACTGGGCTTGGGATGCCCCCTAATGCAGATACAGTCACAGTGACAAAAACACCCCACAACACCCAAATCCCTTTGATTAACTGGAAAGCCTTCCCAAGAAGGATGAATACAAACAAGCCTAGACTGCCAAGACTACAGTACATATATAACTCTTCAATGCCCAGATACTGGTGAATACGTACAAGCAGCAAACCATCCACAAAAACACACCCTTAACAAACAAACTAAATAAGGCACCAGAGATCAATCTTGGAACAAAAGAGGTATGTGACCTTTCAGATAGAGAATTCAAAATAGCTATTTTGAGGAAACTTAATGAAATTCAAGATAACACAGAGAAGGAATTCAGAATCCTTTCAAATAAATTTAACAAAGTGATTGAAATAATTGTAAGAAATCAAGCAGAAGTTCTAGAGTTGAAAAATGCAAATGGCATACTAAGTAAGGCATCAGAGTCTCTCAACAGAAGAGTTGGTCAAGCAGAAGAAAGAATTCGTGAGTCTGAAGATAGGCTGTTTGAAAATACACAATCAGAGGAGATGAGAGAAAAAAAATTTTTTAAATGAAGCATGTCTACAGGATCAAGAAAATAGCCTGAAAAGGACAAATCTAAGAATTACTGGCCATAAAGAAGAAGAAGAAAAAGAAATAAGGGTAGAAAGTTTATTCAAAGGGATAATAAGAGAGAACATCCTAAACTTGGAGAAAGATAACAACATTCAAGTACAAGAAGGTTATAGAACACCAAGAAGATATAACCCAAATAAGATGACTTCAAGACAGTTAATAATCAAACCTGAAGGTCTAAAGAAAATGTCTTACAAGGAACAAAGAAAAGAAAAACAAATTACACGCAATACAGCTCTAATACATCTGACCACAGAATGCTCAGTAAAAACCGAGAGTGGTATAACATATTTAAAGTACTAAAGAAAAAGACTTGTATCTTAGAATAGCATATCCAGCAAAATAATTATTCAATATGAAGGAGAAAAACTTTTGTAGACAAATAAAAGCTGAGGGATTTGATTAACACCAGAACTGTCCTACAATGACTAAGAAAGGAAGTTCTTCAATTCAGAAACAACAAAACAGTAATGAGTAATAGGAAGTCATCAGAAGGTTCAAAATACACTGGTAATAGCAATACACAGAAAAGCACAGAATATCATAATTCTGTTATTGTGGTGTGTAAACTACCAATATTTTGAGTAGAAAGGGTAAAAGATAAGAGTTCTACCAAACATTTCAAGAACTAATACCAATCCTACTTGAACTATTTCAAAAAAGAAAGGCCAAATTCATTCTATGAGTCCAGTATTGCCCTGATATCAAAACCATACAAAGATACATCAAAAAAGAAAACTGCAGACCAATATCCCTGATGAACATTGATGAAAAAAATCCTCATCAAAATACTAGTAAACTGAATTCAACACATTTAAAAGATCATGCATGCATCATGGCCAAGTGAGATTTATCCCAGGCATGCACGGATGGTTTAATATATGCAAATCAATCAATATGATACATCATATTAACAGAATAAAGGACAAAAATCATATGCTCATTTCAATTAATACTGAAGAAGCATTTAACAAAATTCAGCATCCCGGCTGGGCGCAGTGGCTCATATCTGTAATCCCAGCACTCTGGGAGGCCAAAGTGGGTGGATCACCTGAGGTCAGGAATTCAAGACCAGCCTGACCAACATGGTGAAACCCCATCTCTACTAAAACTACAAAATTAGCTGGGTATGGTAGCACATGCCTGTAACTCCAGCTACTTTGGAGGCTAAGGCAGGAGAATCGCTTGAACCCAGGAGGTGTAGATTGCAGTGAGCCAAGATCACACCATTGCACTCCTGCCTGGGCAACAAGAGTGAAAAACTGTCTCAAAAAAAAAATTTTTTTTCAGCATCCCTTCATGATTAAAAAAAAAGCAAAAAACTGAATATAGAAGGAACATACCTCAACACAACAAAATCCATATACAACAGCCCACACTTAGTATCATACTGAATGGGGAGAAACTGAAAGCCTTTCCTCTGAGATCTGGAAAAAGACAGGGATGTCAGTTTCATCACTGTTATTCAACATGGAACTAGAAGTCCTACCTAGAGCAATCAGACGAGAGAAGGAAATAAACGACATTCAAACTGAAAACGAAGAAGTCAATTTATCCTTGTTTGCAGATGATAAGATCTTATATTTGGAACAACCTAAAGACTCTACCAGAAGACTATTAAAACTAATAATCTCAGTAAAGCTGCAGATGCAACATCAACATACAAAAATCAATAGCATTTCTATATTCCAGCAGCAATCTCAAAAAGAAATCATGAAAGTAATCCATTTATAATAGCTACAAATAAAATAAAAGACCTAGGAATTTACTTAACCAAAGAAGTGAAAGATGCCTACAATGAAAACTATGAAATATTAATGAAAGAACCTGAAGAGGACACAATACAATGAAAAAATGTTGATGTTCAGGGATTGGAAGAATTAGTATTATTAAAATGTGCATACTACCTAAAGCAATCTACAGTCAATGCAATTCCTATCAAAATACCAATGACATTCTTCACAGAACTAGAAAACACAATCCTAAAATTTATGTGAAACTATGAAAGACCCAGAATAGTCAAAGCTATCCTAAGCAAAAAGAACAAAACTGGAGGACTCACATTACTTGACTTTAATTTACACTACAGAGAGATAGTAACCAAAACCTCATGGTACTGGCATAAAAACAGACACACACACCCATGGAACAGAATAGAGAGCCCAGAAACAAATTTGTACATGCACATTCAACTCATTTTTGACAAAGGTGCCAAGAACAGACACTGTGGAAAGAATAGTCCCTCGAATAAATGGTGCTGGGAAAACTGGATATCGATATGTAGAAGAATGAAACTAGCCCCCCATCTCTTACCGTATACAAAAATAAAATCAAAACGGATTAAAGACATAAATTTAAGACTTTGAACTGTGAAAATACTAAAAGAAAACATTAGGGAAACTCTTCCAGTCATTAGACTAGGTAAAGGTTTTTTGAATAATACCTCACAAGCACAAGCAACCAAAGTAAAAACGGACAAATGGGATCACTTCAAGTTAAAAAAAACTTCTGCACTGCAAAGGAAGCAATCAACAAAGTGAAGAGAAAGGTCACAGATAAGAGAAAATATTTGCAAACTGTCCATCTGACAAGGGGTTAATAACCAACATTTGTAAGGAGCTCAAACAACTCTATGAGAAAAAAAATCTAATAATTCAGTTTGGAAATGGGCAAAATATCTGAATAAACAATTCTCAAAAGAAGACATACAGATGGCAAATAGGTATGAGAAAATGTGCTCAACATCACTGATCATCAGAGATATGCAAAACAAAACTACAATGAGATATTACTCCATTTAAGCTTGGCTTTTTTGGATAAATTCAAAAGACAGGCAATAACAAATACTGGCAATGATGCAGAGAAAAGAGAACCATCATACACTGTTGGTGGAAATGTAAATTAGTATAATCATTGTGGAGAACAATTTGGAGGTTTCTCGAAAAACTAAGTAATAGAACAACCATATGACCCAGGATTCACACTGCCAATATAGATATATACCGAAAAGAAAGGAAATCAGTATATACAGGAGATATCTGCCCTCCTATATTTATTGCAGCACAATCCATAATAGCTAGGATTTGGAAGCAACGTACAAGTCTATCAACAGATGAATGAATAAAGAAAATGTGGCACATATACACAGTAGAATACTAGTCAGTACTCCTGAAAGTACTGTTCAGTGTACTCCACTGTATAAAATTCCAGTTTTATCCATGTTGTTACAAATTATTTGTAACAAATTATTTGTAACAACATGGATAAAGCTGGAGATCTTTATATTAAGAAAAATAAGCCAAGCACAGAAAGACAAACTTCAGATGTTCTCACTTATTTGTGGGAGTTAAATATTAAAACAATTGAACTCATGGAGATAGAAAATAGAATGACGGATAGCAGAGTCTGGGAAGGGTAGTGGAGGAGGAAGGAAGTAGGAATGGTTAATGAGTACAAAACAGTTAGATAGAATGAATAAGATCTAGTATTTGACAGAACGATAGGGTGACTACAGTCAACAATAATTAATTATACATTTTATAATAACCAAAACAGTATAAGTGGAATGTTTGTAACACAAAGAAAGGATAAATTCTTCAGGTAACAGGTAACCAAAAAGAATAGAAAACTGAAATGATAACTATTGCTGTACTTCTCTCCCAGAACGTCCTCTCCTTTGTTCCCAAGAGCATTCTTCTTATTATTGATATGGCTAAATTCTCCTGTTCTCAAGAATTTCTATAATTTCCCCCCTTAGTGCTGAGGTGCTCCTAAAGTCTCACAGGAAACATGATTGCAAGGTTTTCGAATGAGTCAAGCAACATGATATTGATTTCTCTTGCCTTCTCAATAGATACAAAATAAAGACCAGGCAAAACTGTTCACTTGTGGGTAGCCTGCAGGTACACACATACAACCATATGTGTATACCCATACACACAACCACACATAAAGATTTCAATTTCAGAGAAAATTTCTAGTTGCAGTTGAGTTTTTCAAGATTGTTGCATGAAACATCTTCACTTTTTAGCATTTTCATATAAAGTTGGGAAATTTATATTAACCCAAACAATTTTACCTAATTTTCCTTTTTGTTATCACTTTAATCATCCTCAGGGTATTAGGACGCATGACAGAGTCACACAGAAACATTATTTCTCCACTTCAATGCATTAGAAGAAATTTAATAATGAATCTAGGATCTAGTTATATTAAGAAATCCAATAGAAGGGGGAAATCACTTATAAATTAATCATGTTACTTAGATAGATAGTTCATTTTTTAAAAAAATTCTAGGGCAGGTGTGGTGGCTTATGCCTGTAATCCCAGCACTTTGGGAGGCCAAGGTGGGTGAATCACCTGAGGTCAGGAGTTCGAGACCAGCCTGGCCAACATGGTGAAACCCCATCTCTACTAAAAATACAAAATTAACTGAGTTTGGTGGTGTATAACCGTAATCCCAGCTACTTGGGAGGCTGAGGCAGGAGAATCACTTGAATCCAAGAGGTGGAGATTGTGGTGAGCCGAGATCATGCCATTGCACTCCAGCCTGAGCAACAAGAGTGAAACTCCATCTCAAAAAATAATAATAGTAAAAACTCTAGGACTTCCCCAAACTAAAGTCTTCCCCAGTAGAAGAATCAATATGACAGAATTCCGTTTAACTTTATTTGTATATCTCCTAGAGCAGTGATTCTGAAACTTTGTGCCTCAGAATTACCTAGGAGGCCTACCTCCAGAGTGTCTGTCAGTAGGTCTGGGTGGGGCCTAGAAATTTGTGTTTTTAAGAAGTTTTCAGTGATGCAGCTTCTGCTGGTCCAGAAACCACACTTTGGGAACCCCTGCCCTCAAGTACACAGTACAATGCTAGGCACAGAGCAACTACTCATACATTCAGAACCAAATTAAATTATTTGAACTATAGTGACGGCAGGATAAGATTTGACTCATACAGATTCTTAGGCCAGTATTAACCACGTTTGTGGTTAGTAAAGTGGTTTTAAAAGGGTTTTCCTATGTTATAGACATAGTTTATAATCTTAAGATCTGCCCTGTCCTGCCTTTCCAGGATATTCTAATCGAGTTGGTGAAAAGCTAGTATAAGTATGGTCCTGGGATTTTTATTGTAGAAACTTCTTTTGACTTGCAATCTGATGTGACTCAAGATCACAGAATACCAGACCATGCAATTATTTAGCAGCAGAATTATCTTGCTATATCCTTCGCCCCTGCTAAGGGTCTTTACTTTTGCTGACCCCAAAAGAAGAGAATTTATACCATAAGACTGACAGTCCTACAGAACTGAGAGTCCTCTATCAATGGCCAGAGGCAACCCTACCTCCTTATTTTCATCCCCTTTTGATAAAGAAGGGATTATTCTCAGCATCCACATACTGGGAAATATTATTGGCATTATTCATGAAACAACAGCCAGGACAGTGACCCCAGGAGTTCTGCTCATAATGACCTGCTTAGTGGGCACCCTTAAAAGATTTACTACATCAGGTTTTTATTAAGGCACCTCTTCCAGGCTATTGTTCTTTTCATAGGTATCACAATGGTTTCCTCAAGCAGTTTTAAAGTGGAAATTCAAAAATGTCAAGCATTTCTCCCCCACTCACCACTCCTCTCTTTCTTTTCCCAGGTTGTGATGAATAACTTAAGCCCAGCCTGGAAATCATTCAAAGTATCCGTAAATTCTCTATGCAGTGGAGACCCAGACCGCAGGCTAAAGGTCAGAAATCTGTGTCCAAAAAATGTGATTTTTTTAAAAATGCATTTAATCCTCCTCTTCCTTTTCAAAATAATATTGACAAACCCAAAGTTTTCTTTACAATGTACCCAACCCTCTCATCTTTTTTTTTTTTTTTTTTTTTGGAAGTTGGAATTTTTCTTTTCTTTTTTTTTTATTGCATTTTAGGTTTTGGGGTACATGTGAAGAACATGCAAGATTGTTGCATAGGTACACACATGGCAGTGTGGTTTGCTGCCTTCCTTCCCCTCACGTGTATCTGTCATTTCTCCCCATGCTATCTCTTCCCACCTCCCCACTCCCCCGTCCCTCCCCCATTTCCCCCCAACGAACCCCAGTGTGTAGTGCTCCCCTCCTTGTGTCCATATGTTCTCATTGTTCAACACCTACCTATGAGTGAGAACATGCGGTGTTTGATTTTCTGCTCTTGTGTCAGTTTGCTGAGAATGATGGTTTCCAGATTCATCCATGTCCCTACAAAGGACATGAACTCGTCGTTTTTGATGACTGCGTAATATTCCATGGTGCATATGTACCACATTTTCCCTATCCAGTCTATCACCGATGGGCATTTGGGTTGGTTCCAGGTCTTTGCTATTGTAAACAGTGCTGCAATGAACATTCGTGTGCATGTGTCCTTATAGTAGAATGATTTATCATCCTTTGGATATATACTCAGTAATGGGATTGCTGGGTCAAATGGGATTTCTATTTTTAGGTCATTGAAGAATCGCCACACTGTCTTCCACAGTGGTTGAATTAATTTACACTCCCACCAACAGTGTAAAAGTGTTCCTGTTTCTCCGCATCCTCTCCAGCATCTGTTGTCTCCAGATTTTTTAATGATCGCCATTCTAACTGGTGTGAGATGGTATCTCAATGTGGTTTTGATTTGCATTTCTCTAATGACCAGTGATGATGAGCATTTTTTCATATGTTTGTTGGCCTCCTGTATGTCTTCTTTTGTAAAGTGTCCCTCTCATCTTTTAGCATCTTGATGGAAGAAACTAGGGCTATTTCTTCTGCTGGAGCCATTGAAGCTCTTCTGCTGGAGCCATATGAAAATCCAAAATAAATTCCAACTATGTATGTCAAGAGGCAAAACCCATGTCTTCTGAAAGACAAAACTAAGGCAGTAAGTTCAGGGCATAATTGAGAGTTATAAAAATGAAAATAGTGTCGTATCAATTATCTACTGTTGCATAGCAGAATAATGCAAAATTTAGTAGCTTAAAACAAGATGCATTTATTTAGCTTATGATTCTGAGTACTGGCAAGTTGGTCTGAAATTTTGTCCCTCAGAACCACCTAGGAGGCCTACCTCCAGAATGCCTGTCAGAGTGTCTAAACTAATCTAGGTAGTTCCTCTGTTGGTCTTGCCTGGACTTTCTCAAGCATTTGTGGTCAGCTACCCATGAGCAGAGTGGTTCTTCTAGGGGTTGACTGGCTGTCATCTGGAAGGAGAGGAGGGATGAGGCCATACAGCTCTCATCATCCAGCAGGCCAGCTTGGACTTACAAACACAGTGAATCTTAGGGTTCAAAGAATGCAAGAATGGAACTCCATAAGATCTCTTTACAGCCTAGGCTTAGAACTCACACCAGTGACTTCCTCCACAGTCTAGGTCAAAGCAAGTCACACAGTCATTACAGATTTAAAGGGAGAGGAGATAGACTACATGTCTCTGTGAGAGAAGCTGCAAAGTATGGTAGCCACTTTTTTCAATCTATCACAAAGGCTTTTTGAGCACCTTGGGAATGTAAAAGTTGGAAGAAAATACACATTCAGAATAACCAAAGGAAGACAATAGGTTGAATCCCAGAAGCAGACTTCAGGAGATTTTTTTTTTTTTTTTTTTGAGACGGAGTTTTCGCTCTTGTTACCCAGACTGGAGTGCAATGGCACGATCTCAGCTCACTGCAACCTCCGCCTCCTGGGTTCAGGCAATTCTCCTGCCTCAGCCTCCTGAGTAGCTGGGATTACAGGCACACGCCACCATTCCCAGCTAATTTTTTGTATTCTTAGTAGAGATGAGGTTTCACCATGTTGACCAGGTTGGTCTCCATCTCTTGACCTCGTGATCTACCTGCCTCGGCCTCCCAAAGTGCTGGGATTACAGGCTTGAGCCACTGCGCCCGGCCCAGGAGATATTTTTTATAGTCCATGCTCTGGCCTTTCCTCTACCTTGAAAGTCTAAAAGTTCTGTGTTGTCAATGGCCCAGAGTTGATTCAACCAATTAAGGGTAATTAAGCAAATTTACCGGAGACAGGTGCTTATAAACTAAAAGGCCAATTGATTAATATTCAGTGAAAAACACAACTATCAAGCAGACTTGGCAGTCATGTCAGCTTCACTAGGGCATTTTCTTGTGGGCAACCCACAGAGAAGACAGTCATCAGAAAGGTGCTGTGATTGCCTGAATCACAGCTGGATAACTGAGACAGTTAATGGCTTCAGATTCTGAAAACCAGGAGTGCCTCCGCTATGGAAGTAATGATCCATCAGGCAGACTAAACATTCATGTTGACTTTTCTGGGCAACCAATCCCCTGGAAAGTGTTACCTGGGCACTGATGATGTTTGCCTTAGTAGCTTTACATTTTCCTCACTACTTTTGCCCCACAAACCTTCTGACAGATATAATTTTTTGATTCATTGGTATGATCAGTCAGGTTAGAATCCCATCTAATTGGTTAATCCTAAGATCTTTAAGCTGGCTTTATATGTCTTTGCTTAAACCCATTATATATGAGGTTTGCAGTTGAACTCTTAGCAGACATGTTCACTTCCATGTTCTTGAGAAGCAACTCAGAGTTGTATCTGATATCTCTCCTGTAAGAACCAAGATATTTTCAAGCCTCAACCCCACTGGAAACTTTCAAGCCAAAATCAAGATTCCAGGCCATTTGGTCCTTCATGTGGAAGCTCCTATGCAGAATGGCCAAGAGCTGTAACTTTAGGCATAGGATGGCAGTTACCTATAATTTGAGCAGCACCCTCCTATTCCCAGGGAGATAATTGACCCTTTAGGGGCCAGAAATAAAATAATATTTCTTTTAGCTATGAATCAGCTTTTTATGAGGAGTGATTAAATAGATAAAAGGAGAGAGTCATCTGTAAGTGAACAAATACAAATGCAAAACAGGAACACTTGGTGGCTTTTTGAGTGCTCTGATGCGTGTAGAGGAATATGTGGGAGCTAAGAAGACAGATAGATGATAGACAGGCAGACAACAGAGGAAAGAAAATGAGAGAAAAGAAGAATATCAGAAGGAAGAATAGAGGAAAAGAAGGAAGAAAAGAAGGGAAGAAGAAAGGAAGAAAGGAAGGGAGGAGGGAAAGATCAGGGTTTCTTTACACATGCACTATTGACATTTGGATTTTGCTATGGGGAACCGTCCTGTGCATTGTAGGATCCTTAACAGTAGCCTTAGCTACTAGATGCCAGTAGTGTTCCACCCCCATCACATACACACACACACACACACACACACACACACACACACACACACACCCTGCTTCTTGTATCAGTCTAACAACCAAAAGTGTATTCAGACATTGCCAAATGTTCTCTGGACGGTAAAATCACTTGTAGGAACTTAGATGAATCTAGAAACCACCATTCTCAGCAAACTGACCCAAGAACAGAAAGCCAAGCACCGTGTGTTCTCACTCATAGGTGGGTGTTGAACAACAAGACCATGTGAACTCAGGGAGAGGAGCATCACACACAGGGGACAGTTGGTGGGTAGGGGAGAGACATTGGGGGATGGGGAGGGTGGGGAGGGATAACATGGGGAGAAATGCCAGATATAGCATGCACCTAAAGTAAAATAAATAAATAATTTTTTTTAAAGTATTTAAAAAAAAAAACTACTGGTATGGTACATCAAACTTATACATTAGAGTCATCTGGTAGCCTTGTTAAACCCTCAAGGACCTATAAAAATGTTTTAATTTTTTTTTTAATCAGAAGAAGAGAATGGACATGTAAGATTAACTAAAATATTCTAATTTTTTTCTTGTATCAGAAAGCAACGAACTTTTTAGAGTCCATGAGAATCTGTTGTGTTGAGGGGCCCATGAAAGCAAAAGTGCCTAGGGCCAATGAAAGTCACACTGTGTTCTTATCCCAAACGTCATTATCATCTCATCAGAAAATACTTCAGTATGTATTGCTAACAGATAATAAATCTTTCCATTATTAAAAGTATAAAACATTCTTAAGAACACTATACTTCCTTAATGCCATCAAATATTCTGTCATTGTTTATGTTTGCCAGAGCCTCTCATTTATTAAACAATTGTTTCTATTTGTTCATTTTTATTTATTTATTTATTTATTTATTTATTTATTTATTTATTTTGAGATGGAGTTTCGCTCTTGTTACCCAGGCTGGAGTGCAATGGCGCGATCTCGGCTCACCACAACCTCTGCCTCCTGTGTTCAGGCAATTCTCCTGCCTCAGCCTCCTGAGTAGCTGGGATTACAGGCACGCGCCACCATGCCCAGCTAATTTTTTGTATTTTTTAGTAGAGACGAGGTTTCACCATGTTGACCAGGATGGTCTCGATCTCTCGACCTCATGATCCACCCGCCTCGGCCTCCCAAAGTGCTGGGATTACAGGCTTGAGCCACCGCGCCCGGCCTATTTGTTCATTTTTAAATGAAGATTTAAACAAAGTCTAAGCACTGCATTTGACTGAGATGTCTCTGAAGCCTCCATTAATCAGTTCATTCTTGCTCCCTCTTTTTTTTTCCTCTTGTAATTTACTTAGTAAAGAAATCAGGCTGGTTTGTCCCAATAGCATTTCTCACTTTCCATGTTTCCTATAAATGGGTATTTGGAACTTGATCAGATTTCAGGGTCTGTTTTCTGGCAAAAAATGCCCCAGTATTATTAAAAATTTATGAAGTTTTGATGTATTTGAGTGTTTCTATCTATTTCCGTTATTATAATTCCCTTGCAATCTTAAGTTGTCCCATATTTGGCCAATAAAAACTTTTTTCAAGTTGGCTGTTGAATTATTTTAATATAAACTTAGTAATGTTTAATAACATCCTTGCTTTCTGAAATGAATTTTTAAGCTAAATCAATTTTACAGTTCTTTTTCTTTATTATATATATATTTCTATGGATGCAGAGCCATATTTTAATGTCTCTTGAAATCATCCCACTCCATTGTAAGACCTCTAGCCCATGGAACAGTCAGATTCATTTGTTTTACTTTGTTTTCAATTTTTAGATATTTTTTTCAAATCTAATTTTATCTTATATTAAAGGTTTACATGTCCAAAGTTAAAACTGCAAAACAGTATATTCACTAAAGATTAGCTTCCATTCCTGACTCTGCTACCTGTTACCCTCATTTTGCAGAATATTTTATATGTTGCATTTTGTAGCATACTTTAATACCTGGTAGAGCTAGCCATACCCACCTCTGTATTCCTTGCCTTTTTAAGGTTTTTCCTGGATATTTTACCTGTTTTTTTCATTGAGCTTTATAAACAACTTACTTAATACCAGAAAAAGAAAACCCAAAACTTGATAATATTTTATTGAGATTGCATTTAACTTGTGAATTAAGCAGAATTTTCTCTTTATAATATTGAGTCTTCCTATCCTAGAATATGGCATGTATTTTCATTCATTTAAGTCTACTTCTGTGTTTTGCAGGAGTGCTTAATGTTTTTTTCTCTTATTTTCTATGTACCTGTTAGAACTTCTGACTATTGTTTGTATATATGAAGGTCATCACATTTTTTCTTAAACTAATATTTTTAAGTTCTCTTATTGTTTATAATAATTTCCCCATTAACTTTGTTTTTTTTCTTTTCCTTTTTCCTTTTTTTTTTTTTTTGTCTGAGACTCTCCCAGGCTGGAGTATAGTGGCATGATTTAGGCTTGCTGCAACCTCTGCCTCCCAGGTTCAAGTGATTCTCCTGCCTTGGCTTCCTGAGTAACTGGGATTTCAGGCATGTGCCACCACACCCAGCTAATTTCTATATTTTTAGTAGAGACGGTGTTTCACCATGTTGGCCAGGCTGGTCTCAAACTCCTGACCTCAAGTGATTCACCCATCTCAGCCTCCCAAAGTGCTGGGATTACAGGTGTGAACCACTGTGCCCAACCTGTTTTTTTCCCAAATATGTAATCACACTACTTGAAAATGCAGATAGTTTTTATCTGTACCCCTTTTTTTCTTCTAATACCCTCAATGTGAGAGATGGTAGTGGAGGTAGAGGTCCACCTTGTCTTATACATGAACATAGTAGAAAATTCTACAGTGTTTCCCCATTAATTTTGACAGATATTAAGTTTTTTGTAGAGGCAGAGCCTTGCTATGTTGCCCAAGCTGGTCTCAAGCTTCTGGGCTCAAGCAGTCCTCTCCCTCAGCCTCCTAAAGTACTGGGATTTCATGTGTGAGCCACTGCATCCAGCTGGGATGCATTTTTTAATGTAACTCTAAAGGTGTCAGATGGTCAGTGCTTTCTCAGCCACATCTACTGAGCCTTAAATACCTATGATATTGAATACAACTAAATACCTTAAATATTCAGATAATATTCTTGCTAGTTATGGTAACCCTAGAGACAACACCACAACATGCTAAAATGTCTTCTGAACTATACAAAAGGCATTACACTACCACTTTCTGTGGCATCCTAGACATGTCATATTCTAGGATAAAAAGACCCAATAAATATTATTTCTACGGCACGTTAGAGTTTATAAAGCCCTTACCAAAATCATAATTTCATTTACTTCTAACTACATTGTGAGGTAGGTTCCATTGTCTTCATTTTACAGATGAGGAAACTGGGACTCATAAACCCATGTTGTTAAATGTCAAATTCAATACTGTTTTAATCAGATTGCACTGCCTCTATTTTATTGTATAATACTTATTAGAAAGTAAATCATCCTGATAAGCACATTTCTTGACCTTTTCTACCAGAATGATTTATTTATCATTATTTAATATTTAAAAGAAGTAAGATTTGTCTGTATGTAACATTTCATAAAGTGAGACACTAAAGGAAGATCTCTCAGTAAAACTATAACACAGGGCTTACTTATCAATGTATGATTTTAAGAAAGCATGTACCTTTTGATTCTAGGAAATATGGCATTAATCATTTTCTTTGATTTGATTAACATATTGTTAATACCGAGAACATCTTCTTTGGGAGGCAATGCTAATGTTCAGAATAGATTCTTACAGAGTGTTCTTAGAGAAGAAAAAGGTGAGAGGGTACTGTCAGCAAGTATTTATTCACAACCCAATTATGCCTAGCACTGTGGAAAAGTGTCATGCCAGAACAATCTTGAAAACACCATATAAGCACCCTAAGACCATTTAATCATATATATTATAGGGCCATTTTCTATCTTTCTCTAATTTTCAGACCACACAAGTAATGTGGATATTTCCCCTATACAAAGTTCATCAGGCATTCGGAGTATGGTTGAAGGGGAAACTAAGGTGATAGTACCAGTTGTTTCTGGATCAGTTCGCCCCTATGCCTTATGTAGGAGAGAGGCCCGGGTTATTAACTGAGACCATGGCACAGCAAAGGAAATAGCAGAAGAGGAGGAGGAACAGGTCCCAAAAGTCCAAGCAGAAGTGAGTAAGACACTGGAACCCACTAAGGGGTGAAAGGAGGCCCAAATACAAGTCTCAAGCAACCCCTGAGTGACATTTCACCCGTAATTCATCTTGCTTGTTCTTTGTGCTCTCTGTCTTAGGCTACCATACCTGGTTGATTTAAAACAGCCATGTTCTTGAGTTGCCTTCCGACACCCCCAAAGCTGGATTCCCAGACAATCAGAAAAGTGTTCTATTAAATCAGAATCCCACACTCAGGGGTTCTGGAATCTTCATTTAACAATTTTCATAAACAGTGCTGGTACAAGCCATTGGCCAAGCACATATTGAGAATTTTTTTTTTTTAAGTTGCAGGATACATGTGCAGAATGTGGAGGTTTGTTACCTGGGTATACATGTGCCATGGTGGTTTGCTGTACCTATCAATGCATCATCTAGGTTTTAAGCCCCACATGCATTAGGTGTTTGTCCTGATGCTCTCCATCCCCTTGCCTCCCACCTCCCAACAGGTCCTGGTGTGTGATGTTCCCTCCCTGTGTCCATGTCTTCTCATTGTTTCACTCCCACTTATGAGTGAGAACATGTGGTGTTTGGCTTTCTGTTCTTGTGTTAGCTTGCTGAGAATGATGGCTTCCAGATTCATCCGTGTCCCTGCAAAGAACATGAACTCATTGTTTTTAATGGCTGCATAATATTCCATGGTGTATATGTGCCACATTTTCTTTATCCAGTCTATCATTAATGGGCATTTGGGTTGGTTCCAAGTCTTTGCTATTGTAAATAGAGCTGTGATAAATGTATGTGTGCATGTTTCTTTGTAGTATAATAATTTATAATCCTTTGGGTATATACCCGTAATGGGATTGCTGGGTCAAACGTTATTTCTGGTTCTAGATACTTGAGGAATCATCTCACTGTCTTCCACAATGGCTGGACTAATTTACACTCCCACCGACAGTGTAAAAGCATCCCTATTTCTCCACAATGTCACCAGCATCTGTTGTTTCCTGACTTTTTAATAATCACATTCTAACTGGCATGACATGGTATTTCATTGTGGTTTTGATTTGCATTTCTCTAATGTGCAGTGATGATGAGCTTTTTTCATGTTTGTTGGCGACATAAATGCCTTATTGGGAGAAGTGTCCGTTCATATCCTTTGTCTACTTTTGGATGGGGTTGTTTTTCTCTTGTAAATTTGTTTAAGTTCCTTATAGATTCTGGATATTAGCTCTTTGTCAGATGGTTAGATTGCAAAAAGAGAAATACTGTCTTTCTACTGATTCTCTAAACCTAGCTGACTCGCTACAGGCACCACCCTTATGTAGTTAAGCACTGTTTCTAATGCCTTACTATGAAGCTGAGTGTATATGTATATACATATGTATATGGGTACATTCTGTTCTTCCTCCTATAAGAAATCCTTAACATCTGTCTTTTGATTACATCCAACTATTCATATCTTTCTCATTTCATGAGTGACCAGGCTGTCTTCAATTGAAATGGTATTTTCTCCACAAATTAACTATGTTTGCTTTGTCCTTTCTGAGCCAGACTGACACACTACTGCCAAATGGATTTGAGTCCATTCAGAGTTTGCCTTGGAACTTCCCCCTTTATTTCCATCCCCATGTGACTCTTAACTCCTGGGTCCCTACTTACCTCTTATTTTGTCTCTGATCTTTTAGAATTAATTGCATGTTTGTTTTCTTTCTGTTTTATGCTGATTTTTTTTTCTAACAAACCTTCTAGCTCTTACTGCTTGGAAAGGAAGAGACAAGTTCCAACCCCCAGATCTGAATCCTTGACATTGGCCCCAATTTAGCGCTGTAATTCCCCCAAACCAATAGAAAGGGCTTTAATCATTAGATACCCCTTAAATCACATAAAAATTTCCTGACTATTAGTGCAAACCACAGGCAGTTGGAATTGAGGAGTCCACTGCCATGTTCAGTATTGTTGGAAACACCTGGAACAAAGAACCTGACATTTTTAGGCAATTGAAAGCAATTTCACCTTCTTCTCTGTGTGCCTTATATTTGTAAGGGAAAAAAAAATCCTTGGATGGCTTATGGTCCTCTTGAGTTTTCTTGAGATCTGGTCAGATTCAAGTGCTTTCTTTATAGCCTTCTGGACTCAAGGGCTGCTGCTTTTGTGCCTGTCAATAGTTCATTCTGCCTAAATGTCCTGGAATTTACCTGATTGCAGACTCATTGAGGTGTCTCTATATTGGATCAGCCGTAGCACAGGAATTCTTGAGTCCACTTAACTAAATGGCACCCCTGAACACAGCAGGCTGCCTCTAGTGAAATTGGAAATCAATACTGCAGCATGAAAATGCAGTAGCCAGCTCAAATAGTGTTAAATCATGCAGGAATCAAGGAGGCTTCTGAATTGAGAAAAAAACTACACATTCTGTCAACTTTAATCATTCTTTCTTTCCATTAATGTTACCTTATTTTACAGATTAGGAAATTAAGAATCTGTGTTTTAACAAATTGCTTATAATTACAGAGCTTAGTCTGCACAGCCTTAGTTTAAACCTGGGTGTCTTCTGCTCTATAATATCTGCTCTTCACTATTTTAAAAACAGCTAATATTTACTGAGCATTTACCAGGTACCAGATACTGTGATGGGCACTTTGATTACATTTTCTCATTGAACCCTGTAATTATCCTAGGTTAAGCAATGCTGCAGTAGCAAAGAGCCCCTGTGTAATAGAAGTTAATTTCTTGCTCACATAACAATCAAAAGTAAAACTTTCACATCAGTGTTTGCCTCTCCTTCATGAAGTAATTCAGTAACTCAGGTTGCTTCTATCTTGTGGCACATCCATATCTTAGGGAATTATTTTTGTTTGCATCCAACAGGCAGAAGGGGAAAAATGTGAAGAGGGCTCTCTCTAAAAGTTTTAACTGAAAACAACATCTAGCATTGCTGCCTATATTCCGATAAGTAGAATTCAGTCACATAGCCACAGTAAACTGCAAGAGAAAGTGGGAAATGTGGCCTAGTAGGATGTCTAGAAATAGAAGAAAACAGATTTTTGGTGAATTGGCTGGCTCTTCCATGGGGAGATACTCTTATTATCCTCATTTTGAAAATGGGAAAACCAAGGCTAATAAAGATTAAATAACTAGCCTAACTTCACAGAGCTAGTAAGTGTCATTGAAAGGACCAAGTCTTTATGACTCTGGAACCTAAACTCCATACCAGAACCTAAAGTCCAATAAAACTTTCCATGACGATGGAAATATTCTATATCTGCACTGTTCAAAAGAGTAGCCACTACACACATGTGGCCAAGGCAATTCTTTCCCAACCTCTCCTCTCCTTCTCTTCAAGCCTCCTTCTTATTTTCAGTCTTCCCATTCTGGTATCCCATCCCTTTTCTTCAAAGAAACATCATTCTTCCCATCCACCAAGGAGAAAATTCTGCCCATTCTTCTGTCAAGCCTCTGCTGCTAATGGGACCCCTCCTCTGCCCAGTCTTTCATGACTCCAAATGGGAAGGAATGGGCTCTTCCACATATGAGGTCAACACTTGGTGCTTCAATGTCAAAATAATTTTTTCATTAGTGAGAATTAGGTCTGATTTCCTCACTATCTAAAAAGAAAGCCTACCGTGCCAAAGGAAGTGCTAGTTTGTTTGGTTTTTCCAAGAAACCATATAAACTGGTCCTACATAAAAAAGAATCTTGGGAGTTAGTGTTTCAGTGGTGAAAAAAGAAGTCGGAACAAAGATGGTGGTAATCCTCGCACTACAATGTGAATATACTTAATGCCAAAAAGCTGTACATTTAAAAATAAATGGCAAATGTTATATTATCTATCTTTTAACACAATAAAAATTAAATTTAGAAAAAATATTTTTCCTATGCACATGACTTAGAACCTGCTCCTTGTGAAACCACTGCCTGACGTTATTGTACTAAAGTGTGTTTAACTCTTGCCTAAAGCTGGCATACCTTACCTATAATGGCTCTTGCTCTCTCTCAGCAATCTGGGATGAGGGTATGGCCGCTCCTAAGTTATTCTTTCTTTTTTTTTTTTTTTGAGACGGAGTTTCGCTCTTGTTACCCAGGCTGGAGTGCAATGGCACGATCTCGGCTCACCGCAACCTCCGCCTCCTAGGCTCAGGCAATTCTCCTGCCTCAGCCTCCCGAGTAGCTGGGATTACAGGCACGTGCCACCACGCCCAGCTAATTTTTTGTATTTTTAGTAGAGACGGGGTTTCACCATGTTGACCAGGATGGTCTCGATCTCTTGACCTCGTGATCCACCCACCTCGGCCTCCCAAAGTGCTGGGATTACAGGCTTGAGCCACCGCGCCCGGCCAAGTTATTCTTTCTGACTCCCAAATTCCTCCCTTTTGGAAACCTTTGTGGGCAAAGGATGAGTTATTTCCTTGCCCAACCATTATGAGGGAAGAAGCAAAAAGAGGCAGCACAACTTGGCCAAACTGTTTTTTTGGGAAAATTGTCCATGGTCCTGCTCTGTCTTTGATTTTTAAAAAAATGTTTTTTAAAAAGTCATCTTTGGAAAACATTTTGCAAGTCTGAACTAAAAGCATGAAATGCTATTCAGTGCCCTGATGAAGTCTCTGGTTGAAAGTAAAGAGGTGGCCCTCTTATTACCTGGGTGAACACTGCCCTGCTAGCGAGCAGGTACATCTAAATAAATTGTAATTGCTGCAACTGGAAGTAGTTTCCTCACATTATTTAATCCATTTGCATCCCTTTCTGCACTGAAAATGGATAGCTAACCAGTTACTGGGAAGATGCTTGGGGAAAAATGGGACCTGAATAAAGTTGCTTAATGATAAAGGGAAGGATTATTCTGAGTAGAAATTCTGAGAAGCCTTCAATGCAGTTTTGTGTCAGAATTCAAACTGATGGAACTCACTGCTCTGGCTAAATAATGCTGTGTTCTGGTAACACTGGTTATGCTGGTTGCTCTTAGTTGATTGTTTATTTACTTAAAAATATTTTTAATATGAGTTACTCTATAGTTTATTGCACTACTTTGTTCATGCAGAAACTGAAAAAGTTGCCTTAAGATGTCTATTTTTGTGCTTTTGAAATTTTTTTTTTTTTTTTTTTTTTTGAGACGGAGTTTCACTCTTGTTACCCAGACTGGAGTGCAATGGCGCGATCTCGGCTCACCGCAACCTCCGCCTCCTGGGTTCAAGCAATTCTCCTGCCTCAGCCTCCTGAGTAGCTGGGATTACAGGCACGCGCCACCATGCCCAGCTAATTTTTTGTATTTTTAGTAGAGACAGGGTTTCACCATGTTGACCAGGATGGTCTCAATCTCTTGACCTCGTGATCCACCCGCCTCGGCCTCCCAAAGTGCTGGGATTACAGGCTTGAGCCACCGCGCCCGGCCTGAAAATGTTGTTTTTAACCAAGCCTTGTCAATAGGAAGGTTCCCACCAAACTGGGTTGACATCCTAAGAGGACTTTTCATTGAGTTAGCTTCTGTAAGGGCATTCAACTTCTCTCCCACATTTTAAACATTAAAACAGAATGTTGTTTAAAAAAGAAGAAAACATCACAATCTGCAGCCATCCTGGGCTTTTTTTTTTTTTCTGGAAAGTATTGTCAGTAGACCCATCCAATAAAACATGAAGAGACCTGTCTCTTAGGAAGAAGGCCAGCTTTCATAAAGAAAGAGTCCTTGAAGCAAAGGGAAATGGCCCTTTCTTAGATGCTTGGCAGAACAATCCCATAGACCTTCCTTCTCAGGAACTGGAGGAGGTATCAGCATATCCCCAAAGATATGGCGCTCATAAGATTCCACCTGTCTGCAGTGTTTGTACTTACCAAAAAGATTAAGGAAGGCCAGAACTTTGTGTGGAGCACACAAAACAAATATCAAGAAACAGCAGAAAAGAAAGTTAGAATGACCATCAACCCCACCTCCACCCATGCAGTTTACAAAGAAACCAGCTAGAGATGAAGAGATGCCTCCTCATGTTGGAGGCCCCTCATGCTGTGTGACTCCAGTCAGGGCCCCCATCTGACGGGGTCTAGTCTTCAGCTTCTTTGCTGGTACAGAAACTCAGCTTCGTCCAATCACTCAGACCTGGTGGGACCTGGAAGAAATTACTCCTGCAAAAGGCTGATGCATAAATCAGGAGGCCAACATAGTAATTCACAAAAAATTTAATAAAATATAAATAAAATTAATTTGGCAAGAACGGTAATTATCAAGCTCCATACAGGGGACCTCTTTCCTGATACCTGAATACTTATGAAGCAAAATTAGCAACCAAAATATGTGATCTGGTGAGCATAGAAAAATCAAGGTGAGGACACATGAGGAATCTGGAGAGAGTCTACTTTGGTCAGCAGTTATGACTCAAAGACTCAAAAGTCTAAAGAGCCTGATTAAGTTAATAAGGTGCTTGGTCTTAAAAATACAGATAATTCTAGGCTTTCATGTACTCTTTAAAGCTATCTCTGACTCCCAACTTTTGAGGTAAGCCACAGCATGTCTTGTCAATGTATAATTTTCAAGAAGTTAAAGGTATGACACTCATTGAACTATCAAATGAATATATACCAAAAATTTCATTCAACTCATTAATTAATAAGGTAACTAATAAAAAGATAAAACTTCTCCAAGAGCATTCTGGGGAATATAGTTTGCATAGTCTTTTTCTTTAAACAGGACTAAGATTTCTAGATACAAAATTCATTATGGCAATAAACCATAAACTTCAAGGTCATCTTTACACCAGAAAGAAATCATTGCATCATATACAAGTTTAACATATATAACTTTCCAGAGTCTGAACTCTCAATTATTAAAAATAAATAGTGAATAGCAGAAACAAACAATTGTAAATTCTTATAGGAAAATATATCATCCTTGGATGGGCCTATTAAATTATGATTAAGTGGGGCATTATAAGGGCTTACAGTCACACTCTTGGACTTGTTTTCAGGTTGTGGATAATGTTTCTTAACAGATTCAAGTAGCTCCTGAGCTCAGATTTCTACAAGATCCTGATATATGCCTGAAAGTCCCATCTGTCCCTCTTCATTGCCTCTGCATCTCTGAATAGCTGGAATGTTCTTAATCTTCACGTGTCAACTCAAAACTGAAGCACTCAGAGATGCCTTCCCAGGCTATGTTGTTCATACATACATTCCTTCAGTTACTCTTCATCTCATCACCGTAGTAATCTCCCTTATGGCACTTACCACCATCTGTGATTATGTTGTTTTCTTGTTTACATGTTTATAGTTTGAGTCCTATACTGAAATATAAGTGCCAAGGTCCATGGGAAAGGAGCTGGACTATCTAATGCACCTCTATATCCTAAGCCCCTAAAACAGTGCTTGGCGTATAGTAGATTCTTAATAAATATGTGCTTAATGGATGGATGGATGGATGGACAGATGGATGGATATATACAGAAGCCCATAGTTACACTAACTCGATACCATTTATGACATTGTACCAGATTTTTGCTATTTGGTCTCACCTTTTAAAGACACCGAGAAAAACTCTCTTATCTACTCCCTCTTATTTCCACATATATTGACGCTAGTAATTAGGTTAATTAGGTTAATGTTTCTATCACGTCAGTTATGACCTCAGACACTTCCTTTAATTTAAGACAAGTCTAAATTCATCATGGAAGTTTTCTTTCCTCATTGTCATGTCTCGGAGAAAACCCCACTGCCACTCATTTATCGCCGTATTTTCTCCTAACAGTTTTTCCCTTAAATTTAAACATACCTTTCCCTCCATTAGCCATTAGGGACTTAGAAGAAGGAAAGGAAAGAAAGGAAGAGTCTGGAGGATGAAGCAGCCAACAGAGAAAAGCAGTCCTTCAGGAATGAGGGGCTGGAATGCAAGTCACAAAAAGAAGAACAGTATTGTGGTTATATCTGACTCTCACAGCATACATAGCTTTTGGAGGAGAAAGAGGCCTAAAATCTTAGAAAAGGATGGTGAAGCAGCCTTGTGGATTTTCTAAATTTCAGGTCATTTTTATTTCACTGGCATATTTTATGGTTTAGTACTTTGCTTCTTTGAATAGTTCCTAGGATGGCAAGGACCAAGTCTAACACCAGCAATGATAAATCCTGGTTTGCCTTTAAGCAATGAAATTTTTAATGTAATAAATCAGGAGAGGGATGTGGGGTGAGTGAGACAAACAGGATTCAATTAAATCTTAAGGTGGGTGAAAAAAGAAAGAGCATCCTTTGGATTCTGATCCTCAGAACTTTTTTTACAACCTACTTGTCTCCACCCACCTGACCCCCAACTTTGCTTTCATTTCCAGTAGCAATTAAACTTTTACTCAAACATTGTGCTGAGCACACAGCATACCTGATTGCGCTGGTATTTAAAACACTTCATGGCAGCTATGCCATGGAAGAGTAAAATCACTAAATGGACTTGTCAGGAAGCATTACCTCCAGCTCATCTCCCCTGCAGACCAGCTGGCCTTCTTCTAAGCTCTCTTACAATGCAATCACCCCTGCTACTCCCAGTAATCAAACTGACTCTTGAAGGCATGTGATGTAACAAACCACAACAGAACTTAGGACAAGGTCAGCATATGATCTAGAATAATATTGTCAAACTTTAGCAACATCAGAATCTCCAGGAAGGCTTGTTGAAACATACATCATTGGGTCCTAACCCCAGAGTCTCTGATTCAGTAGGTCTGGGGTGGGGCCCAAGAATCTGCATTTCTAACAAGTTCCCAGATGATGCTGATGCTGCTGGTTCAGAGTTCACGTGTTGTAGAGAATCACTCATATAGAATAGTCAAGAGGCAGTCTCAACAATACATTTCCCTCAATTCACCCCTCTCCACCTTAAAAAATTTTTTTTTTTGAGACGGAGTTTCGCTCTTGTTACCCAGGCTGGAGTGCAATGGCACGATCTCGGCTCACCGCAACCTCCGCCTCCTGGGTTCAGGCAATTCTCCTGCCTCAGCCTCCTGAGTAGCTGGGATTACAGGCATGTGCCACCATGCCCAGCTAATTTTTTGTATTTTTAGTAGAGACGGGGTTTCACCATGTCGACCAGGTTGGTCTCGATCTCTCGACCTTGTGATCCACCCGCCTCAGCCTCCCAAAGTGCTGGGATTACAGGCTTGAGCCACCGCGCCCGGCCAAAATTTTTCTTTTTTAAAAAAAAAATTTTTTTAATTGCATTTTAGGTTTTGGGGTACATGTGAAGAACATGCAAGATTGTCGCATAGGTACACACATGGCAGTGTGATTTGCTGCCTTCCTCCCCTTCACCTATATCTGGCATTCCTCCCATGCTATCTTTCCCCACCTCCCCACCCCCCGTCCCTCCCCCATTTCCCCCCAACGGACCCCAGTGTGTAGTGCTCCCCTTCCTGTGTCCATGTGTTCTCATTGTTCGATATCTGCATCCACTGTTTCCTTTTTGTGAAAACCAGTTTATCTACCCAGTTCACTCCAATTAATCGTATTACTCAAAGACTCTTTCCCAGAGTGTTTTAAAGCTAGAAGGAAGCTTTGGAGTCATCTCTCAATTGTTGCTTCTTAAATCAACACTACTGACATTTGGAGTTGGATAATTCTATGCAGTGGAGGACTAGACTGGGTTTTGAAGGATGTTTAGTGAGCCTCTATCCACTAGTTGCAAGTGGCACTCCCCAACCCGACCCAGTGGTTATAAACAAAAATGTTTCCAGAAACTGCCAAATCACCCTTATCAAGAACCAAAACTCTAGTTAATTGTATCTTTACTCTCTCCCTCTTTGTTGGGATTTAAAGGTGAAAATTCATTGCATGTCTTCCTGAGTTTGGGCCAGTTGAGGTATAAAAAGAGAACTCAAAAACATGGCCTTTAGAATATAATTTAACTGCTGCTAAAGCTGTCCTCAGTGCACAAATAGGAATGCTTTTCCTGGGAGATGTTTAGATTGTCATTAACAATAGGTGAATGATCTCTGGCTTTAAACTAACACAGGAACAGAAAACCAAATACTACGTGTTCTCACTTATAAGTGGAAAAGAGGGGAGCAACAGACACTGTGGCCTACCTGAGGATGGAGGGTAGACGAGCAGAAAAAAATAAAAAAATAAAAAAAACTATTGGGTACTAGGCTTAGTACCTGGGTAAAAAAATAATCTGTACCAAAAAAACCCATGACACAAGTTTGCCTATATAAAAACACACCCATATCCATGAACCTAAAATAAAAGATTTTTAAAAAAAGAAAAACAATAGGAGAGCAAGCCCATAGCTAATCTTAGGTAGGGAAGAAAATAAATATATAAATACCAGGTGAGACTGCAGTGGCAAAACTAAGGCAGTGGATCTCAACCTTGGGTTCATATTAGAATCACTTGAGGAGCTTTAAAAACCGCTGGTTCCTAGATCCCACCTCAGACCTATTAAATAGAATTCCTGAGTATAAAGGACAAAACATCAGAAATTTTTTAAAAGCTGCCAAGGTGATTATAATGTGCAGCCAAAGGAAAGAACCACTGCTTAACTTAACAGACTGGGAACATTAAATACTTTGTTGGATTTTTCTTGAGGGTATTAAGAAGACAGCCCTAGTCTGATACAAGATCTCTCAGTGTTTCTTAAGACTTTTTCAGTCACAAAATTCTGCTGGTGTGTTAGTTACATAAACATAATAGGCCATGAAATACCTGTGGGCTTCAGAGAAGACTTCCTGGGAGAACTTTGTGTCTAAGCCAGGAACTTGAACATATGTGCAAAGACCTGGAAGTTTGTGGTCAATAGGCTCAGTGCTGCAGCATTTCAACGTGTTGGGGAGAAGACCCTAGGGCAAGATAAGAGATGACAAGCCTAGTGAGGTAAACAGAACATTTAAATCATATTAAGGACCTTTAATTTCTATTCTGACAGCAATGAGAGGCACTGAGGGCCTCTATGCAGAAGAGTGATGTGGTCATATTTGAATTTCTGGGATTAGGACTCTGCCTGTTTTATAGAATTTGGGTTGCATGAGGGCAAGACTGGAGGCAGGAGTTCTGGTTAGAAGTCACATTGGTAATCCAGGTGAGTTAATTGCTAGACAGGGATGACCAGAACTTGGTACCAGATCACTTTTGGGTATAAAGAGTAGAAGAAGAAAGACTTAATCCTAATTCTTGGGTTGGTCACATGGATGAAAAATGGTACCACACCTTAAGATCAGACCACTGAAGGAACAAAAGGTTTGGGGTGAGAAAGATGAATTCAGTTTTGTAATTTCTGAGTCTAAGGTGTCTACAGACTATAGAGTGGGCAGTTGGCCCAGGACTGAATCAGATTTAGCACTGAAAGTCTCACATCCCAGGAAACCACTCAGTCCTGGGTGAACCAGAACAACTGGGCAACATGGCAGTTGCCTGCCTAAGTTTGATTCTCAGAGGAGAGAGCTGGGACAGAAATATGAGTTGTCAGTAAATATATGGCAATTGTGTGTGTGTACATGCATGTAAGCACTCATGTGTGTGTGACTAGAAAGGAAAACACCAAACTAATCACAGTATACACTTCTCAGTAGTTAAATCATAAAGCTATTTATTTTTTAATAAGCTTTTAATTTTCTACCTTAAAATGTATTGTATTGCAACAAGGAAAAATAAAATGCTAGTTTAAAATTCATACAGACATTTTTAATATCCATGCCAATTTGTTATATTTGCTTAGACCTTTCTAGTTCCTATTTAAAAATTCAAAATGGAAATAATTATTTTTAAAAGTTACAGAGCATTTTCCCAGTGTTGGGCAAGTGTATTCTGTTTTTGTATAGTGACATTATGCAACGTTAGGAAATAGACTACAGGTCAATTTGGTTAGTACCTGGGTGACATACTCCTCTTAAATTCCAGCATCTACTTAGGTTTAAAGTAACCTTACAATAGGACAATTGCTTGGTGATATGAACTAAACTAATAGAGAAGGCTGCTGTCCTTCTACATTTTTATTAGCTTTCTAAAATGAGATTATAACATACTACTTTGCTGTGTTGTTCATTCTGCAATGGCAGCCTACAATACACAGTAATTAAGTATATATTTGAGATTTAGCAGCTGCACCTAACTTCTCTAGAAAGCACATGGCCAATGATTTCATCAACTGTTCATTAAAACCAGTAAGCTAAAAATGATGACAGCAATCCTCAATCTGAGTGCAGAAGAGAACATGGGAGAAGCCTATGTAAGTTCTGGATCCTGTGGAATTGGGCAGTGCTAGGATTTAAAGCCAAGTACTCCTTAGAATCATGTGATAGAGACCTCAAGATATTCCAACCACCTTATCATCCCAGGGAAATAAACTGAGAACCAGAGAGGAGAAATTACTTCCCCTGGACCACACAGCTCATTAGAAGCCAGACTAAAACTTGGATCTGGACTTCCAGAAGGAAAAAGAGCATTAAGACAGTATTGTGTACCTACTGTGTGCCAGGAACTGTGCCAGGTACTACCCACCTTCCATCCCCCCTGTCCACACAACAAAATTGCAAGGTTAACAAAGAAGGAAACTGAAAATCAGAGAGTTGACTAAGTTCCTAAAGATTTGCAAACCTCTTGAGGGAAAAACCTGAAGCCCAGGTCTGGTTGACTCTGAAGTCCTTTCTCCTACGGTTTCCTAAAGCCTGTGTTTCTTCTATCAGGCCATACTAACTTCTTCAAAACTACCATTCTGATGTGTAGGCTAAATGAGGAAACAGGTTCAACTGATCTCACAAGGCAGGAGAAAAACAAAACGGTGTATTTGTTTATCTATCATCTTCAGTGATTAAAGGAAAAAGGAAGAGGAGAAATCACGACTTTTCTGAGACTTAGTATCACCCAATACATTTCACCTGAAGTGTGCTTTAGGCGTAGACAGTCGGGAAAAAGAGGTTTCAAGGGTTTTTCTAAGCTTTTAATAAAAGCTCAGAGAGCCCCATAGTGTTTAAAATATCTCAGGAGGACCCTGTATATATGTGGGCAAAATTATGTATGGAAAGAGAGGGGAAGGCCCTTTGAACAATTCTTTCTTGCTTTTCTGAGTCTAAAATCAGAAGTAATAAAAACTATCTTCTGCTTTTCTGCCTACATTGTATATACTGTATCTATTTTTTAATGCTTACCCAACATTTTCTCTTCAGAGCCTCAGCTAGAAAATAGCACAGGAATTACTATTCCCGTTTTACAGATGAATAAAGTGAGACATAGATAAAGTAATTGACACAGGGTATCATGAATAACTAGCAAAGGTGGAAAGAGAAAGTGGGAAAAAGATGTTTGAAATGGTTTACAGTTTTTCTTTACTATGCATTTCTATCAATAAAAGCACCCTTGAAGATAGACACATTTTACTAATTAGAAACATTTGCTATTATACTAATATAGTATGTATATTTTACATTTTATGCAATAATAGAATTTTAAAAGGATATGGTCAAAAAAGAATATAAATGAAAGTTCTTATATTTTCTTCCTACACTTCAATTGTGATGCTCACACCCTAGGGTGGCCCCTGGCCAAAGCAGTATCTTGACAGTGGATAGGAGTTATTTTAGCCCTCAGAGTTACCTCTGAATCTGCACAACTATAAGACAGCCGTGGGCACAGTAGAAAGCCCCTCTTCACCGTTCTCTTCTTTGAGGCTCTGTTCCCCAAGACTAGAAGCTGGTTGTTCAGATGACAGAATGGTACCATCTGTGAGCAAATGTTCTGCATGATCTGTACTAATTTCCAAGATAGCAAAGACATTCCTTAGCAGCAACAGAGCCCAGAGATGGTACCTACCTGTGCTCACTGGATGCCTAGAACTTTTCAGAACTTTTCCTCATCCTGACAAGCTTATGTATTTCTTTTTCTTCAACGAGTTTATTCACTTTTGTTCTAAATTGCCAAAAAGTATTTCAAAGACTACCAAAGGCCCAGAGTTGAGACAATTTTCTAGCATTGTTTTTTTTTTTTTAATTTTTGTGGGTATATAACAGGTATAAATATTTATGGGGTTCATGAAATATTTTGATACAGGAATGCAGTGTGATATAAGCACATCGTGGAGAATGGGGTATTCATCCCCTCAAGATTTACCCTTTGAGTTACAAATAGTCCAATTACATTATTTTAGAATGTCCACTGAGACTGTCCTCAGCAGGACTATCTTTCTGAATTTAGCTTCACAGCATGTGTTGGACCTTAGAAACGTGGGGGAGGTTTTTCGAGGGGGTTTCCAGAGGACACAATTGAACTTTGTGTTTTTCTGCTATATATAGTGAGATTTTCCTCACTACAGTGTTAAAACTATATAGTTTTCTGCTATATGTGTGTATTTTCCCTATATGTAGGGAAAAGGATTTCCTTTGTTTCACAGAGTAGGTCGTTTCAATGAAAGTTATAAAAAAAAGGAAATTATATTTTTATATTGATTCATTTTACAGAAGAGGAAGAAATAAAAAAATATGTTGCTATGGAAGGGGGAAAATACCCTTTGGCCTAACTCTTAATTCTTGGTATATTGTATATTTTAAAAGAAATGTAACTAGAATGCTCCAGTGTCCTGTATTGAATGAAATGACAGATTTTCTATTATTTTCCTTTTATTTGTGTGTAGTTTGTCGCTTTTTTTCAGCAGTTTTTGTCTTTAGTGAATCACAGAGTAATATTCTAAGCACTTTCTGAACGAAGTAAACCCTACATTAGAAATTGGATACTATGAAACTATTGAAAAGAAAGGCCTTTCATGCATAGGTTCTTGAGCCTCCTGAGTCTTTTTCCAAGGTCAAGGTGAGAGTTCCACTCACAATTCTGAAACTCCTCTTTGTGACTTTAGACAAATAACCTTCCTGTGCTTAAATTGTATTACCAACAAAGATGGTAATGCCTGCCCCCACCCACTTCTCAGTGACCTTTTTTGAGTAAGTGAGAAAGTCTAAAAAGGACTTTGGATTCCTCCAAGGGACGTGTTATTTTAGAAATCCATTATTGGGAGTCAGGGCCACATAATCAGTGCAGTCACATATTTGCCACAAAGGCTCTTGAGACTTCAAAGAATGAAAAAAATCAATGAATTGCTTACTTTATCAAAACTCTGTATTTGAAACTGTGGATCTTTTGAAATTTATATATGACTCTAGGTAAGATACTTTCCTTCTCTGGACCTCCATCATTAATAAAATGGGCATAAATAGTACCTGTCTCAAAGAGTTGTTGTAAGAATTAAAGGAGGAAATTAAAACAATACACTCAGCATATAATAAATGGTCAAAAAGCATGGGCAAAGTGACCTGTATTAGATGTTATGACAGGTAATTCATTAGGATATTTTGTTGGTCAGACATCAACCAAATTTCATTTGAAATTTCAAATGAAACATACTTGTGTTCTCTTAGGCACCAGCCCCTACTATAGAGAGTCAGAGTTTCCAAGAAAAAAAAAATGGGCAAGCATAAAAGATGAGGAGATATTATCTGTAACTAGTTATAATGAAGTCTTCTAAATATATAACTCCAGCTCTTTGTTGTAAAAGACTAGCCCCATTTCAAAGTAGGTACAGTGTTAGTCTGGACATCACAAATGGATAGTGGCAATAACAGAAATGTAATTCAAGACATCCTGTATCCTTTCCATTTGCAGAACCATTTCAGTCTTCCAGGTTTTTCCATTTTTCATTTCTAGGCAGCAACGGTTTGGTACCTCCAGCATCTCTGTTGGTAGTAAATTTTTAGTTCCAGTTCATTGGAGGCTTTTTGTTTGTGTGACATTACTCTTGGTCTCCTCTTTCTTACCTGAAAACTTTTTTATTGACCTGCAATTAAATTTTCTACAGTTGGAATAATTGCTTGCTGTTTCTTTGCTTCTGATCACTACTGGAAAGCCATCTGGACTTTAGATTGTGCCCAACTTTCCTTCACCATCCTTGATTATGCCCCTCATATGTAACTGCTAATTTTATCTAAAGTCCAGAGTATTCTTAGACCTTTTCCATTCCCGTAAGTCCCGGAGGATGACACTGACTTGCCTGAGGTCACAGAATCAATCAGTGACTTGAGATAACAGTCAAGATCTTCTAATTCCCAATTCTGTGATCTTTTCACTTCTTGTATGGATGGCCCCTTCTTGTATAAGCATAAATGTGATTCACATCTAAAATCTGGACATGGAAAATGAACTAAGCTGAAAAGAACTATTAGCAAGAACATAAAGTAGTATTTTTCAAAGTGTAATCCCCCTAACCAGCAGTGTTAGCATCACTTGGGAACTTATTAAAAGTATAAATTGTCGATCAAGCTCCACCTAAGTCCTACCAAAGCAGAAAATCAAGCCCTCTGGGTGATAACTGATGCGTGCTAAAGTTTGAGACCCAATGGTACAGACTCTGCCAAAAGTGTGTACCTTAATTATAAAAGGCTATTAAATGGGTACTGTATTCACCCATTCTCACACTGCTATGAAGAAATATCAAGATTGGGTAATTTATAAGGAAAGGGGTTTAATTGACTCACAGTTCTGCGGGGCTTCAGAGGCCTCAGGAAACTTACAATCATGACAGGAGGGGAGGCAAATATGTCCTTCACATGGCAGCAGCAAGGAGAAGAGCTGAGCAAAGGAGTAAAGCCCCTTATAAAACCATCAGATCTCATGAGAACGCACTCACTATCATGAGAACAGCAGCACGGAAGTAACTGTCTCCATGATTCAATTATCTTCCACCAGGTCTCTCCTTCTTCACATGACAACAAGGAGAAGTGCCAAGCAAAGAGAGGAAAGCCCCTTATAAAACCACCAAATCACATAAGAATTTACTATTATGAGAACAGCAGCATGGGTAACTGCCCCCATGATTCAGTTACTTCCCACTGGGTCCCTCCCATGACATGTGGGCATTTTGGGAACTACAATTCAAGATGAGACTTGGGTGGGGAAACTGCCAAACCATATCAGCCACTAATGCATGAAATTGTGTTAGGACCTCACTTAATTTTAAGTCTATTATTTTACCTAGAAGACAAGGTAAGATAACACTTTTCAAGGTCCAAGGTTTTACTTAAATTAGCAGAAGTGTTCTTAGGGTCCTGCAGGATCATGGACCTGGCTGAAAGAAAGAACACAAAATTTAGGGGAGACACTGCCAGAGGCAGGCAGGTAGTCAGTCTTCTTGATGGAACATACACTCTTTGCTGTCCAATTCAGCAGACATCAAATTTCCTCTGTAATCTTACACCATGTTGTTTTGCACATATGTATTCCTTCCTGGTCCCTGAAGATATTTGAATTTTCTAAATACTATTTAGTCTTTTTTTATTTTTTTATTTCAATAGGTTTTTGGGAAACAGCGTGTATTTGGTTACATGAATAAATTCTTTAGTGGTGATTTCTGATATTTTGGTGCACCCATCATTCAAGCAGTGTGCACTGTACCCAATATGTATTCTTTTATTCCTTGCCACCCCTCACTCTTTCCCCTAAGTCTCCAAAGTCTCATGTGTTATTCTTATGCCTTTGTGTCCTCATAGCTTAGCTTCCACATATGAATGAGAACATAGGATGTTTGGTTTTCCATTCCTGAGTTAGTTCACTTTGAATAATGGCCTCCAGTTCCATCAAGGTTGCTGCGAATGCCATTATTTTGTTCCTTTTTATGTCTAAGTGGTAGTCTGTGGCATATAAAAATCCCACAATTTCTTTATCCACTCGCTAATTGATGGGTATTTGTGCTGGTTCCATATTTTTGCAATAGCAAATTATGCTGGTATAAACATACATGTACAGGTATCTTTTTCATATAATGACTTCTTTTTTTCTGGGTAAATACCTAGTAGTGGAATTGCTGGATCAAATGGTAGATCTACTTTTAGTCCTTTAAGTAGTCTCCAAACTGTTTTCCATAGTGATGTGCTAGTTTACATTCCCACCAACAGTGTAAAAGTGTTCCCTTTTCACTGCATCCATAACAACATCATTTAATTTTGATTTTTGTATCATGGCCGTTCTTGCAGAAGTGAGGTGGTATTGCATTGTATTGTTTTGATTTGTGTTTCCCTAATACTTAGTGATGTTGAGCATTTTTCCATATGCTTGTTAGCCATTTGTGTATCTTCTTTTGAGAATTGTCTGTTCATGTCCTCAGCCTACTTTTTGATGGGACTGTTTTTTTCTTGCTGATTTGTTTGAGTACTTTGTAGACTTTAGATATCAGTCCTTTGTCAGATGTATAGATTGTGAAGATTTTTCTCCCACTCTGTGGGTTGTCTGTAAACTCTGCTGATTATTTCTTTTGCTGTGCAGAAGCTTTTTAGTTTAGTTAAGTCCCATCTATTTGTCTTTGTTTTTGTTGCATTTGCTTTTTAGTTATTGGTTGTAAGACTTTACCTAAGCCAATGTCTAGAAGGATTTTCCTGATGTCATCTTCTATAATCCTTATGGGTTCAGGTCTTAGTTTTCAGTCTTTAATTCATCTTGAGTTGATTTTTGTATAAGGTGAGAGGAGAATCCAATTTCATTCTTCTATATGTGGCTTGCCAATTATCCCAGCACCATTTGTTGAATAAAATGCCCTTTCCCCATTTTATGTTTTTTTTGTTTGCTTTGTCAAAGATCAGTTAGCTGTAAATATGTGGCTTTATTTCTGGGTTCTCTATGCTATTCCACTGGTCTATGTGCCTGTCTTTATCCCAGTACCATGCTGTTTTGGTGGCTATGGCCATATAGTATACTTTGAGCTCAGCTAATATGATACCTCCAGATTTGTTCCTTTCCCTTAGTCTTGTTTTGGCTATGCAGGCTCTTTTTTTGGTTCTATATGAATTTTAGGATTGTTCTGCGAAGACAGTGTGAAGAATGATGGCAGTGTTTTGATGGGAATTGCACTGAATTTGTAGATTGCTTTTAGCAGTATGGTCATTTTCACAATATTGATTCTACCCATCCAAGAGCATTGGATGTGCTTCCATTTGTTTGTGTCATCTATGATTTCTTTCAGCAGTTTTGTAGTTTTCCTTGTAGAGGTCTTTCACGTCCTTGGTTAGGTATATTCCTAAGTATTTTATTTTTTCCAGTTATTGTGAAAGGGGTTGAGTTCTTTATTTGATTCTCAGCTTGGTACCTGTTAGTGTATAGCAGACCTACTGATTTTTGTACATTAATTTTGTATCCTGAAACTTTGCTGAATTCATTTACCAGTTCTAGGAGCTTTTTGGATGAGACTATAGGGTTTTTTAGATATACAATCATAACATCTGCAAACAGTGCCAGTTTGACTTCCCCTTTACTGATTTGGATTCCCTTTATTTCTTTCTCTTGTTTGATTGTTCTGACTCAGACTTCCAGTGCTATGTTGAATAGAAGTGGTGAAAGTGGGCATCCTCGTCTTGTTTCAGTTCCCAGGGGGAATGCTTTCAACATTTCCCTGTTCAGTAAAATGTTGGCCATGGGTTTGTCATAGATAGCTTTTATTACCTTAAGGTATGTCCCTTCTATGCTGATTTTGCCGAGGGTTTTAATCATAAAGGGATGCTAAATTTTGTCAAATGCTTTTCTGCATCTATTGAGATGATCATGTAATTTTTGTTTTTAATTCTGTTCATGTGGTGTATCACATTTACTGACTTATGTATGTTAAACCATCTCTGTATCCCTGGTGTGAAACCCACTTGATCATGGTGAATTGTCTTTTTTTGATATGCTGTTGGATTTGGTTCACTAGTATTTTGTTGAAGATTTTTGCATCTATGTTCATCAGGGATATTGGCCTGTAGTCTTTCTTTTTTGTTATGTCCTTCCCTGGTTTTGGCATTAGGGTGATACTGGCTTCCTATCACCCTAATGCCAAAACCAATGATTTAGGGAGGATTCTCTCTTTTTCTATATATTGGTATAGTGTCAATAGTACTGGTACCAATTCTTCTTTGGATGTATGATAGAATTTAGCTCTAAATTTATCTGGTCCTGGACTTTTCTGTTGGCAATTTTTTATTGCCATTTCAATCTCGCTGCTTGTTATTGGCCTGTTCAGAGATTATATGTTATCCTGGTTTAATCTCGGAGGGTTGTATATATACAGGAATTTATCCATATCCTCTAGTTTTACTAGTTTATGCATGTAAAGGTGTTCATAGTGGCCTTGAATAATCTTTTGTATTTATGTGGTATCAGTTGTAATAGCTACCATTTTGTTTTCTAATTGAGCTTATTTGGGTCTTTTCTCTTCTTTTCTTGGTTAATCTTACTAATGATCTATCAGTTTTATTTATCTTTTCAAAGAACTAGCTTTTTGTTCTATTTATCTTTTGTGTTGTTTTTGTTTGTTTATTTGTTTGTTTCAATTTTATTTAGATGTGCTCTGATTTTCCTTATTTTTTATCTTCTGCTGGGTTTGGGTTTGGATTGTTCTTGTTTCTCCAGTTCCATGTGGGATGACCTTAGATTGTCTATTTGTGCTCTTTCAGACTTTTTGATGTAGGCATTTAATGCTATGAACTTTCCTCTTAGCACTGCTTTTGCTCTATCCCAGAGGCTTTGATAGATTGTGTCACTATTATTGTTCAGTTCAAGGAATTTTTTAATTCCATCTTGATTTCATTGTTGATCATTCAGGAACAGGCTATTTAATCTCCATGTATTTGCATGGTTTTGAGAATTTCTTTTGGAGTTGATTTCCAATTTTATTCCATTGTGGTCTGAGAAAGTACTTGATATAATTTTGATTTTCTTAGATTTACTGAGACTTGTTTAATGGCCTATCATATGGTCTATCTTGGAGAATGTTCCATGTGCTGATGAATAGAACGTATGCTCTGCAGTCATTGGGTAGAAAGTTCTGTAAATATGTGTTAGCCATACTTGTTGCAGGGTATGGTTTAAGTTTATTGTTCCTTTGTTGACTTTCTGTCTTGATGACCTGTCTAGTGATGCCTTAGAGTATTAAAGTCCCCACTATATGTTGCCATCTATCTCATTTCTTAGGTCTAATATAAGTAATTATTTTATAACTTTGAGACTTCCAGTGTTAGGTGCATATACATTTAGGATTGTGATATTTGCCTGTCAGACTAGTCCTTTTATCATTTTATAATGCCCCTCTTTGTGTGTTTTAACTGCTCCTGCTTTTAAGTTTGTTTTGTCTGATATAAGAATAGCTACTCCTGCTCACTTTTGGTGTCCAATTTGCATGGAATATCTTTTTCCACCCCTTTACCTTAAGTTTATGGGAGTCCTTCTGTGTTATGTGAGTCTCCTGAAGACAGCAGAAACTTGGTTAATTCTTATCCATTCTGTATCTTTTAAGTTCAGCATTCTGCATCTTTTAAGTGGAGCAATTTATATTCAATATTAGTATTGAGATGTGAGGAACTATTCTATTCATCATGCTATTTGTTACCTGAATACCTTGTTTGTTTGGTATTTTTTTCATTGTGTTATTATTATATAGGTCCTGTGAGATTTATGCTTTAAGGAGTTTCTATTTTGGTGTATTTCAAGGATTTGTTTCAAGATTTAGAACTTCCTTAGTTCTTGTAGTGCTGGCTTCATAGTGGCAAATTAGCTCAGCATTTGTTTGTCTGGAAAAGGCTATATCTTTTCTTCATTTATTAAGCTTAGTTTCACTGGCTACAAAATTACTGGCTGATAATTGTTTTGTTTAAGGAGGCTAAGAATAGGATCCCAATCCCTTCTAGTTTTTAGGGTTTCTGCTGAGGAATTTGCTCTTAATCTGATAGGATTTCCGTTATAGATTACCTGACACTTTTGCCTCTCAGCTCTTAAGATTCTTTCCTTCATCTTGACTTTAGATAACCTGATGACTTTGTACCTAGGTGATTATCTTTTTGTGATGAATTTTCCAGGTCTTCTCTGAGTTTCTTGTATTTGGATGTCTAGATCTCTAGCACGACTTAGAAATTTTTTCTCAATTATTCCCTCAGATATGTTTTCTAAACATTTCTCTTCTTCCTTGGGAGCACCAGTTATTGTTGGGTTTGGACATTTAACATAGTTCCAGACTTCTTGTAGGCTTTGTTCATTAACAAATTCTTTTTCTTTGTCTTTGTTGGACTGGGTTAGTTTGAATGCCTTGTATTTGAGCTCTGAAATTCTTTCGTCTGCTCATTTGATTCTCTTGCTGAGACTTACTGCATTTTGCATTACTCTAAGTGTGTCATTGATTTCAGAAGTTGTGATTTTTTTTTAGTTATGCTATTTCACTGAAGAATTTTCCTTTCATATCCTGTATCATGTTTTTTATTTCTTTAAGTTTGATTTTACCTTTCTCTGGTGCCTCCTTGGTTAGCTCAGTAATTAACCTTCTGAATTCTTTATCTGGCAGTCCAGAGATTTTGCCTTGGTTTGGACCTATTACTGGTGAACTGGTATGATCTTTTAGGGGTGTAGAAGAACCTTGTTTTGTCATATTACCAGAATTGTTTTTCTGGTTCCTTCTCATTTGGGTAGATTATGTCAGAGGGAAGATGTGGGATTCAAGGGCTGCTGTTCAGATTATTTTGTTCCACTGGGTGCTCCTTTGATGTGGTATTCTCCCTCTTCCCCCAGGAATGGAGCTTCCTGAGAGCTGAACTATAGTGACTGTTTTTGTTTTTCTGGGTCTAACTGCCCAGCAGAGCTTCCAGGCTTTTGACTGGTACTGGGGAGGATCTGCAAAGAGTCCTGTGATGTGATCCATCTTCAGGTCTTGCAGCCAATGGATACTAGCACCTGCTCTGGTGGAGGTAGCAGGGGAGAGAAGTGGACTCTATGAAGGTCCTTGGTTGTGTTTTTGTTTAGTGCACTGGTTTCGTGTTGATTGGCCCCTAGCCAAGAGGTGGCACTTTCAAGAGCACATCAGCTGTAGTCCTATAGGGAGGATGCAGACTTGCCCTAGGGACACCTGGTTAAGTTTTCAGGTTTCTCATGTGATACACAGGGCCACAGAGCTCCCAAGAGATTATGACCTTTGTCTTCCTGAGAGCTGAACCAGGGCAGGTAGAGAAAGACCCCCAGGTCAGGGCAGGGATAGGTGTGTCTTAGCTCAGCCTCTCTTTGGGCAGGGCTTCTGCAGTGGCTGTGGGTGATTGGAAGTGTGGTTCCCAGTCCATTGGAGTTATATTCCCAGGGGGATTATGGCTGCCTCTGCTGAGTCATACAGGTCACCAGGCAAGTGGGGGAAAGACAGCAGTCACAGGCTCCACCTTACTTCCATGCAGCCTATAATCCTAACAGCCAGATTCACTCTTACAGAGAGCCCCCACCCTCAACAGCACCAAGTCTATTTCCAGGCAGGCAGTGACCAGGGCTGAGAATTTGCCCCAGACCACGAGCTTCCCTGCCAATAAGCAAGCAGAGTCACAGTTTTTTTGGCATCTCAGGGAGCCTGCAGCAGTGATCCAGTTCCTTCAAAGGGTCTGTGGAGTCTCTTGGCTTTAATGGTATGTTCCCACAGTAGTTCTTGGAGCAAAAGTTCACAGTGTGAGTCTCCACAGGCTGCACTGTCCATCCAAGAAGGAGATGCAAGTTAGTCCTGCTTCCTATCTGCCATCACAATCCCTCTCCCCCTATTTAGCCTTTATGCAGAATATTAGATTGATGTGTCTCAGATAACACTGTGTAATAATAGATCCTTTGTGATGTCCTATTCTGTATTCAACAGAATGTTCAATAGTGGCACAGTCTGATAGGGCTATCCACAAGACATGTGTTGCTATTCGGTACTTGAAATATGGCTAGCGGAAGCAGAGGGATTGAGTTTTTATTTTACTTAATTTTTATGAATTTACATTTAAAGAGCTACATGTGGCTAGTGGCTAACCTACTATACAGCATAGGAATAGATATATTGATCTAATACTTTACACAATAGTCGATTAAGTAGAAAGACAATTATACACTTTTGAATAGTATTTAGAAAACTTACAAATAGATAACCTATAATAGTCTTTATAAAAATTAGTGAGGTACTTTTAGGGCCACTCCAAAAGTGATTATGTCTAAATCATTTATTAGAATAGTTTGACAAAGTTAGGAGCCTTTTGTTTATGATGGGTGTTCAGTCATTCTATGACCAGCAGGTTTTCTGAGACTTTTTACAACTTCAGCTCTTAGAAATTTATTTTAAATGGGAAGAGGTTACCGAACCCAAATTTGAGAAGAATCATGGAAAGCTCAAGTGTTCCTCTACAGAAATCATGCAAAGCCATTCCAAAAATCAAAATTTATTTTTGATTCTTATGATTGAGCAATAAGTCACCGATTAAAGACCTGTCATTATCAAGTTTCAAAGGGGTAAGCTACAAATGAAAGAGTTTGAATTTTAAAAGTTCATGTGTGACTGCATCTGATGCATCTGATGTGTTATTAATTGATTGATTTTTTTCAGATATTTTTAAGTGTTTGATAATTTCCTCAGCCAAAAGGAAAGACACTGAATCTCCCCATTTTCCACTTAAGATGATTTCAGCTTATGAAGTAATGACATAAGTCCTATGATAGTCTCTCTTAAAACACAGCTAAATATTTCTTAAGCTTTACAGTTTCTCACATGAATGCTGAAAGAACATTGCTTCAATTTTTGCCTTCTTTTCCCTTAATCTCCTTTCCAGTTATGAGATATTGTCAGGCTCAAGAATGACAATATTGAAGGTCTAGGTAGGTTCAAGGTGAAAATAATCATATTTACCCAATCTAAAATATTCATCTCAAGAATGGTGGGAAGCAAATGAGAACTGATTATGAAGTTACTGGGTATTACTGGCCCCTAAACTAGTTTTAATTGTCTCTAGAATTGTTTTGCTGGCTGACATTCTGCAAAACTGGATTGTGATGATAAATGGGTTTGATTACTTACTTTCTTCATTGATTCTGACAGCTATACCTGAAGAAATTATTCAAAGTCAAATACTATTTCTAATCTACATTTCCTATGAGTAAACCTTGGCAAAATATTTGCCAATCTTTGCATTTATATATTCTAAACTTATTAAGTCAGTGAATAAATGCTCAGCATATGCAAAGTTTCTAGTAATATTAGGGAAAAAAACAAGATAGTCTTATGCCCTGAAAAGCAAGTATTTAGAGTGTATTAAGGAGGAGGAATTGATCGGCCTTGTCAAATGCTGTTGATAGGTCAACAGAGATGAGGACTGAAAATTGCTTATTGAATTTACCATTGTGGGGTAATTGAAAAGACCCCCATATTAACAAGAGTAATTTCAACAGGGTGGTGTTGGCAAAAGTCTGGCTCTGTTACTGACTCAGTGACTTTGGGCAAGGTACTTAGCCTCTCTAAATTTTAGTTTCCTCCCTTGTAAGATGAAGGTAATAATCTACTTCATCGGGTTGCATAAGATAATAGGAATAATGTGGTGGTGTGCAGTGGCTCATGCCTGTAATCCCAACACTTTGGGAAGCCGAGGCAGGCGGATCACCTGAGGTCAGGAGATCGAGACTAGCCTGGCCAACATGGTGAAACCCCATCTCTACTGAAAATACAAAAATTAGCCAGGCATAGTGATGTGTGCCTGTAATCCCAGCGACTCAGGAAGCTGAGGCTGGAGAATCTCTTGAGCCCAGGAGGCAGAGGCTGCAGTTAGCTGAGATCCTGCCATTACACTCCAGCGAGTAAGCACAGAGTGCACTGGGCGACATACCAAGACTCTGTCTCAAAACAAAGAAACAAACAAGCAAGCAAACAAACAAAACCCCAACAAACAAAAAGAAAAAATAGGAATAATGTATGCAAAGCACCTATCACAGAACTGGCACAGAGTAGGCCCTCAAAAAATCTGAAGTCTCCTTCCACAGCTCTCCCATTCATCTCATCTCTCTTCTCCGGCAAACCACTTCCACCTGCCCCCCACACACAAAAACTGATACTTCAATGTTTTATCATATTCCAGGGACTATTTAGTATTATAGGCGACAATTCTCTCATTAAAATACACTTTATGATGGGGACCATATTTCAATGACCCCTTATTATTAACTGAAGAAAAAGAAAAATGTTAATGATTTTAGTTTTTCTGTGTAAGGTGATACATTGGACTAGAAGAAAAACAGGTAGCAATTTAAAAATACAGAGTCATAAAATAATTTCTCGTTAAATTAAATATTTCATTGTTAAATTGAATTATTTATTAAGACTTTTTCAGTTTGAAACTGTGCAAATTTAAACCAGTAGCTCATTTTCTAGGCCTACTGAAGTTCCATATGTCTGGCCTCCCACAAAAAATTACTATATACTAAACTTTTAATCAAAACCCAAAATCCCCAGAGAAATGTCGAAGGATGGGGACTGGGGAAAGCTAGAGAGGTGGAAAATTGCTCTTTAAAATATTTTACTTTGAAATTTCAACTGGTTTTGTCTTCTCTTGGGATTTAGGGAATGATTGTATTAACTTTAATGATTTTATGGTGACTTTATAAAAATGGATTTAATTTTAAAAGGTCAAGGGTAGCCATATTCTGAGAAAAAGGATATCTGAAAATATGTCATTCTACATGCAATTCTAATTTTCACAGAAGTAAAGGCCTGGGAGGTCATCCAAGTAATGAGATTTTGTGCTAATTCCCCAGTTAGTCACACACAGTGAGCGCGCAGTCCATGTGGCTTCTGACTTCTGTCGAAGCTGAGGTGGCTGGAGAGGGATTCTCCATGATTTAGAACTTCTGGGTACCCTGATTTAGTCATAATCAGCAACCTGATTCTCCTATCTGCTGAGTCCCCAAAGAAAGGTTTTTATCTCCCTATCTCTACATCTACTATATTTCATTGAGTCTAAAGACACAAATTTTATTTGCATTTGTCTTATGTCTTGGAAATCAGGCTTTATCTTAGAATCTATTGCCGTTGGTCAGTCTGTATGATGGAAATACTCTACACTGTTCCATTCAATATGGTCACCCCAGCCATATATGTCTCTTTAGCACTCGAAATGTGGCTGGTGCAACTAAAGAGGTAAATTTTTAATTGTGTTTAATTTTCATTGTTGAAAATTTAAATAGCCACATGTGTCTAGTGGTGTCCCTAACGGACATCACATGTGCAAGTCAAATTCTTAGAGGAAGGATTTAACTTTGTTTCTTCCACTCACTTGAGAAATGAACAACTTGAGCTCCTTTAAATTAAATTCTCTGTTTGAGGTTTCTTCACTGTGCCAGTAGTGAGTTCAGACTGAGGCCCTGGGTACAGTAATTCCCCCTTATCTGTAGTTTCTCTTTACAGAGTGTCAGTTGCCATTGGTCAGCCAGTCTGAAAATATTACATTACTACTCTTGCTTTTTGGGACGATGAGTAAGTAAAATAATAGTTACTCGAACAAAAACAGTGTGATACTGTGACAGTAGATCTGATCATCAAGATGGCTACTAAGTGACTAACTGGCAGGTGGAATAGACAGGATACCCTGGACAAAGGGGATGATTCGTGTCTTGGATGGAACACAGCAGGACAGCGTGAGATTTCATCATGTGATAGAACACATGCAATTTAAAACTTATGAATTGCTTTTTTCTAGCATTTTTCATTTACATCACAATGCCTACATCATTCATCTCACTTCATCTCATCATAATGGCAATTTTATCATCTCACATCACCACAAGAAGAAGGATGAGTACAGTTCAATACGATATTTTGAAAGGTGGGGGAGAGGGAGAAAGAGGGAAAGAAGGAGAGAGAGAGAGAGAGAGAGAGAGAGAGAGAGATATCACATTCACAAATTCCTATTACAGGCATACTTCAGAGATGTTGTGGGTTTAGTTCCAAACTATTGCAATAAAGTGAATATCATAATGAGAGTCAAACATATTTGGGGGTTTTCCAGTGCATATAAATAGTGTTATATTGACCAGGCATGGTGGCTCACACCTGTAATCCTAGCACTTGGAGATGCCAAGGTGGGTAGATGGCTTGAGGCCAGAAGTTCAAGACCAGCCTAGCCAATATGGTAAAACCCTCTCTCTACTAAAAGTACAAAAATTAGCCAAGCATGGTGGCATATGCCTGTGATCCCAGCTACTCGAGACACTGAGGCATGAGAATTGCTTGAACCTGGAAGGCAGCGAGCCAAGATCACACCACTGCACTACAGCCTGGGCAACAGAGTAAGACTCTGTTTAAAAAAAAAAAAGTTATGTTTACACTATCCTGTTCTTTTTTAAGTATGCAATAGCATATCTTAAAAAAAGATGTACATACCTTAATTTAAAAATACTCTTGCTAAAAGATGCTAATAATAATCTGATCCTTCAGTGAGTCATAATCTTTTTGCTGGTGGAGGGTGATATGGTTTGGCTGTGTCCCTACCTAAATCTAAACTTGAATTGTATCTCCCAGAATTCCCACATGTTGTGGGAGGGACCCAAGAAGAAGTAAAATAATCATGGGGCTGGTCTTGCTGTGCTATTTTCATGGTAGTGGATAAGTCTCATGAGATCTGATGGGTTTATCAAGTGTTTCTGCTTTTGCTTCTCTCAATTTTCTCTTGCTACCACCATGTAAAAGGTGCCTTTTGCCTCCCACCATGTTTCTGAGGCCTCCACAACCATGTGAAATTGTAAGTCCAATTAAACCTCTTTTTTCTTCTCAGTAGTGGGTATGTCTTTATCAGCAGCATGAATATGGACTAATACAGAAGGTGTTAGGATGTGGCCTCAATGTTGATGGCTGCTGATGATCAGGGTGGTGGTTGCTTAAGATTGGGGTGGCTGTAGCAATTTCTTAAAATAACAATTAAATTTGCCTTGTTGACTCTTTTATGAAAGATATTTTTTGTACCATGTGATGCTATTTGACAGCGTTTTACCCATGGTTGAATTTCTTTCAAAATTGGAGTTAATCCTCTCAAATTCTGTCACTGTTTTATCAACTAATTTTATGTAATATTCTAAATTCCTTGTTGTCATGTCAACAATGTTTACAGCATCTTCACCAGGAGTAGATTTCATCTCAAGAAACCACTTTCTTTGATCATTCACAAGAAATATCTCCTCATCCATTCATTTTATCATGAAATTGCAGCAATTCAAACACATCTTCAGGCTCTACTTCTATTTCAAGTTCTCTTGCTATTTCCACCACATCTATTTTCCACCACATCTGCAACTTCTTCCTCCACTGAAGTCTTGAATTCCTCAGTCATCCCTGAACAGTAAAATCAACTTCCAAATTCCTATTAATGCTTGTAGTTTGACCTCCTCCCATGAATTATGAATGTTCTTAAGGTATCTAGAGTCATGAATTTTTTCCAAACTATTTTCAATTTACTTTGCCCAGATCCATCATAGGAATCACCATCTACAGCAGGTATAGACTTACAAAATGAACTCCTTAAATAAGAGGACTAGAAAGGCAAGATTACACCTTGATCCATGGGCTGCAGAATGGATGTTGTGTTAGCAAACATGAAACAATGAATCTCCTTGTACATCTTCATCAGGGCTTTTGGGTGACTAGGTATATTTTCAGTGAGCAGTAATATCTTGAAAGGACTCTACTTATGAACAACAGCTCCCACAGTGGACTATAAATATTCAGAAATCCATGCTATAAACAGATATGATGCCATTCAGGCTTTATTCTTACGTTTATAAAGCACAGGTAGATTTAGCATAATTCTTAAGGGACCTAAGATTTTCAGCCTGGCCAATGAGCATGGACTTCAACTTAGAGGCACCAGGTGCATCAGCCTGTCCTTCAAAGATCTGAAGCCGGACATTGGCTTCTTCTCTACACCTAAGAAAGACCTAGAGGGCATCTTCTTCTAATATAAGGCTATTTTGTCTACATTGAAAATGTATTGTTCAACATAGCCATCTTCATCAATGATCGTAGCTGGATCTTCTGGATTACATGCTATAGCTTCTCCATCAGCACTTGCTGCTTCACCTTATACTCTTATTTTATGAAGACAGCTTCCTTTCTTAAACCTCATGAACCAAATTCTGCTAGCTTCAAACTTTTCTTATGCAGCTTCCTCACCTCTCTCAGCCTTCACAGAATTGAAGAGAATTAGAAGACTTACTCTGACTTAGGCTTTAGCTTAACAGAATGTTGTGACTGGTTTGATCTTTTATCCAAACCACTAAAACGTTCTCCATATCAGCAAAAAGTCTTACTTGCTTTCTTATCATTGATGTGTGCACTGGAGTAGTACCTTTAATTTTCTTCAAGAATTTGTTTATTGTGTTCGCAACTTGACTAAGTTTTTGTTGAAAAAGACCTAACTATTGGCTTATTTAGGCTTTTGACATGCCTTCCCCACCAAATTTAATCATTTCTAGCTTTTGATTTAAAGTGAGAGACACGTGACTCTTCCTTTCACTTGAACATTTAGAGGCCACCTAGGGTTAATAACTGACCTAATTTCAGTATTGTTGTATCTAAGGAAATAGGAAGGCCCGAAGAGAGGGAAAGAAGGGGGAACGGCCAGTTAGTGGAGAGGTCAGAACCCACGCATTTATTGTTTAAGTTCACTGTCTTATAGGGGCACAGTTTGTGGTGCCTCAAAACAATTACGATAGTAGCATTAAAGATCATTGATCACAGATCACGATAGTAGATACAATAATAACTAAAAAGTTTGAAATATTGAAATAATTTTAAAAATGTGATGTAGAGACATGAAGTAGCACATCCTGTTGGAAAAATGACACTGATAAACTTAATCAAAACAGGGTTGCTGCAAACCTTCAACTTGTAAAAAATGTAGTATCTGAGAAGAAAAACAAAACAAGGTATATCTGCATTGATTACTGTTGGTAATCTCTTACTGTGCATGATTTATAAATTAACCTCTAGGTATATATAAAGAAAATCATAGCATATATAAGGTTTAATACTATCCATGGCTTCAGGCATTCACTGGAAGTCTTAGAACGTATCCTTCATGGATAAATGGGCACTACTCTACCAAATATGGTTCAAATTTTTGGAAGAGATTTTTTTTTCTATCTCTAGCGAATACCAAAGTTGATATATGTACATTTTCCTACTGCCTCTTTCTGAAGAGTGAGGTTTTTTTTCTCATTTACTCTGACCCTAAAGGATAAATCTATAACATCCCAGAATTAGGCAAAAGTCTTCTGTTAAAATCCTAATTCTGGATGCTTTTAATGTTATAGTAGAACCTAAAATAATGGTGCTTCCTTTAATCAATAATGCCTTAAAGCCAATAAAATATGTAATATAATTTCTGGTACATAACAGAGGCCTAATAAACGTTTAAAGAAAATGGAGAAGGGATGAAAGGACCAATTGGGCCAAAGAGTTTAGATGTTTCTGAATAATCGTTCCTTGACCCCATAAATGTTTATGGGAAGGAGTGTGGTTAATTGTACTATTAATTTTGTTTAGCTGAAAAAAGGAGGAATTGGAGAAGGGGTTATATATGAGGCTCTGCCAAGGTGCAAAGAGAGAGAGAAAGGCTTAATAATTGATGTGTCAGTCAAGAGTTGTGGCAGGAAAGATGGCAAACCTAAATAGATGGAATAGCGCCTGCCATGGCCTGGTTTTATAAACTGGACTAGAGCTCTGTTTGCACAGGGTAAGGACCAGAAGCTAAAGACACCATTTTGAAAATATCTCTCTGAGCTTCTGTGCATGAGAAATGCAGCTCTGGGGTCAAGGCAACAATGATGCATCCCTATGAGACCTTACTGTTTTTGTCAAAACCAATCAGATAAAAGTCTCCCGGTAAAGTACTGTGTGAGTGCAGGGAAAAAGCACATTTTAAACAGAAACAATCTAAGGAGGAATGTTATTCCACTGAAGAATCTAGAAAGCACAGGCAGCGTTTGCCTCCCAAAAAATTACTCCATATTAAGATTTATAGGTCCTAGATCTGTCAAATTATTAAATCTACTTGGATTTGGGCTGAAACTCAATGTTTAGTGTGTTCTATTAGTGATAAAAGAGAATGAAAAGAATATGGAAAGTTAATAGGCTTTCTAGAAAATGTAGCCATTTGTTATTCCAACTGTGATTCATTGTTCTTCTATGTAAAAAAACAAAAGAGAGTTAAATTGAGGACGGAACAAAAAGGCTCTGGGGAAACGGGTATAATTTTCATGGTAAGAAAATAAAGCCCTGTGTTTTTTGGTGCAAGGACAGGTTACTTCTCCCCAAGGTATGACCCTGGTAATTTCTGGTGAAAGCCACAATTCCTAGAAACCTGGACCCAGATATCAGCACTTACGATAATATGTACCCCAGAGCTAAAGTGAGAAAGCTGTGTTCTAAGGGCATATGTAGCAATGGGACACAGTCACAAGGAAAAGAGCCAGGATCTGAGCAGCCTCAGAAAACTTAATGTGTGAGATAAGCAATGGTCAGAAAGATGGCCAAGTCAGACTCAGAAAACCCAGGTAGAGTCATAGCAGAACAAAAGGAAACAATATCCAGACTCACAGACAAAACTCAGAAAGACAACAATAGCAGAGAGTAAAGCAAGGCCAGGCACCCAAAACTAAGGAGGATGGTGAGAAGGCTCAGACCTTACAGAGCCAAAGGGCAGGGCAAGGTGGTAAACAACTGCCATGGCCAATAAGGAGAAAAGGAGAGGTACTCTCTCTATGTTTTACCCATAGAACCTTGGGTAATGCCTAATACAGAATAGATACCCATTACCTACTGAACGAATACATCGGCCCAAGAAGCAGATTTAGTTGGAAACAGCCCTTCCTAGTTCAGCCAACTGAACTGGTTTAGCTATCACCTAAACCAGTGCTTCTTAAATTTTAATATGCATAAAATCACGTGGTGATTTTGTTTAAATGCAGATTTTGGTTCAATAAATCTGGGATTGGACCTGAGAATATGCATTTTAATACAGTTGTGACTGCTATGCTGCTGATCGATAGATCACACTGATTCACACCAGGATTTGAGTAACAAAAGCCTTGTCGCAGAAGCTTGAACTAGCTTTTTGTTAAGGCATAAATCAATTTCAGGAGGGAGGACTGCAAGTAGAAATAAAGAAAGCACCTGCCAGGAGTAAGAAACTGAAGTCTAGCCAAGAATGATAGTTCTCGAGAGGAATGATTTCAGAAACTCTCTTGTGACTGCTGACAGCTCCTACCACAGCAAGAGGAGAACTGGGTAGCTCAGAATTGCACATGCAGGACTTTTTTGTTTTTGAGTAGGGAGGGGAGGTGGAATGTTTAAAATTGCTTATTCACAGGAGTCATCACAAGTTTTCATAACCTGAACAAAAATCATCACCCAATGATAGATTTCATTTCAACACACTCCATCTGTCTTGTTGCATAAAAATAAATAAAAGTTCAGGGGTTTTTTTGTTTTTTGTTTTTTGGTTTTTTTTTTTTTTTTCAGTTTAAGTATGTCACTACAGTAGAGTTTAGTGACATCAAAAGATGAGATAAAAATAGAGTTGATGGTGTAGCAAAAGATAGAAATGGAGACTTTATAGACATTGCATACAAAATTATCACATTAACTCTTTGTAATCTCCTATTAAATATCTGGCCCCTCCTCTGTCCTTGTGCTTACTGTCCTCTATGAACTATAGCATGTGGTCTGTATTTAAGGAAAATTTGCATCATGCTTCTGTCTCTTCTGGATACCTATTGATGTCTCTGGCTATCAAGCAACAGAACAACAACAACAAAAACAAACAAACAAACAAACAAAAACTGATGCAACCCAACTTGAGCTATGATAAACTTGTGTGTTCTAGGGCAGCACTTTCAGAACCATGGACAGAGGCAAACTCCTGTGGAGACAGATCTCTTTGATTTCAGTATGGGCCTTGCAGCCATCTCTCTCTTGCCACTGTGCAAAGGACAACCATTTTTGATCTGCTCTAAGTGTCCACCCTCTCCTGTAAATTATTTCCCCCTTCCCTATATTATGGGACTATTCCCTACTATGCATATACATACAAGCCAACATAGTCTTTTCCCCATAGGCAGGTGTTGCCTATATATTCCTAGAATTAGACACCCACATATTAAACAAGCTTTCCAGGATGTACCTCTAGCTCCTTGTCTGTTTCACATTGAGTGCCTGCTCTGCTTCAGTATGTGTCTCTCAACTATTGGCTGTCAACCTACATCTGTTCATGTTTGTAGTCCAGGCAGTGGCCTTCAAGACTCTTAAATGAGGCACACTTTAGGATAGGATTCACAATATGTTTCATAGTATAACAATCTTAAGGTCATGTGTGAATCATCAGGATTCTAATTTATTGACAAACTGAGCAAATTTAAGTTGTTATTCTTCCTAGTGTAGTATAGCAAATGAAATCATGTTTGCAGCAGGGGATTAACTGCATTTCCTAAGATCAAAATTGAGAGTAAAGAAGTGAGGTAAAGGAGGTTCCTGAGAGTGATGAAACCAGACAACAGACCACAGCCAGTGGTCTATCCTTATATGGGGCCAGTGCTTACAAATAATAAACCTATGAGTTATAGAGACTCAGGAGGCATGGGCTTACAAAACTGATTGATTATAATTAGGGAAAGATACATTGAAATGTGACAGCTAAGAACATTTCTTTTTTTGTTTTTTTCAGAGACAGGGTCTGGCTCTGTTGCCCAGGTGGGAGTGCAATGGTGCAATCTTGGCTCACTGTAATCTTTGCCTCTGGGGCTCAAGCCATTCTTCCACCTCAGCCTCCTGAGTAGCTGGAACTACAGGCATGTACCACTATGCTGAGCTCCTTTTTTTTCATACTTTTTGTAGAGATGGGGTTTTGCCATGTTGCCTAGGCTGGTTTTGAACTCCTGAGCTCAAGCAATCTGCCCACCTTGGCCTCCTAAAGTGTGGAAATTACAGGTGTGAGCTATTGTGACTGGCCTACATTCCATTTAATGTAATAATTTTTAGGAAACATTATTGTAACTTCCTAAGAATAGGATTTACGAACTAAAAGGGTCATGGGAAAGAGTCTCTGAAGCTGGCACTAAAAGCTGCAGTATCTGAAAGATAATGGCCTAGAGGACATCTGACATGGTAGCATTAAGAAAAGTAAGAGAAGGCTGGACATGGTGGCTCATGCTTGTAATTCCAGTGCTTTGGGAGGCTTAGGCAGGAGGATTGCTTGAGGTCAGGAGTTCAAGATCAGCCCGGGCAATATAGCAAGGTCCTGTCTCAAAAAAAAAAAAAAATTTAAATTAGCCCTGTGTGGTGGTAAACATCTGTGGTCCTGTTAGTCCAGAGGCTGAGGCAGGAGTATCACTTGAGCCCAGGAGTTTGAGGCTGCAGTGAGCCATGATTGTGGCACTGCCTTCCAGCCTGAATGACAGTAAGAGACACTGTCTACAAAAGAGCAAATGACCGTAAGAAAGGCACAGTGCAGTGGAACACTGTCAGTGGTAGTTAGGAACAGAAACTCCATGGTTCTCAGAGTCAAAGGAAGAAATTAGGCTTATTCGCCCAATGATGGTTCTAAGTCAAGGTCAACACAATCAACTTTGAACTCGTAATTTTACCTCCCAGAGTTTTAATTTAAAAACCACACTGGTTTTTGCTAAGGATTCCTTTTGGATACAAGAGCCTTTCTACTCATAGTGAAAATAACAGACAAAAGCCACTTGATGATGGTGTTATGAGTTTTCTATTGCTGCTGTAACAAAATTACCACAAAATTGTCAGCTTAAAGCAATGCAAATGTATTATCTTAGAGTTCTGGAGATTAGAAACAAATAATTTTGATTTTCTCTCTAGGCTAAAACAGGTGTCAGCAGAGCTGCACTCCTTCTGGAGACTCTAGGAAAGAATCAATTTCTGTGACTTTTCTAGCTACTATAGGCTACCTGCATTTTTTAGCCTGTGACCCCTTTCTAGCAATCATAGCACCCCGACTTCTGCTTTCATTACTGCATCTCTTTCTTTGATTCTTACTCACCTGCTCCCTATTATAAGGACTCTTGTAATTATACTGGGCCCACCTGGATAATCTGGGATTCTCTTCTTGTCTCAAAGTACTTAATTATATTTGTTAAGTTCCTTTTGCTATTTAAAGTAACATATTCAAAGGTTCCAGGGATTAGAATATGGATATGTTTGAGGAACCATTATTCTGCCTACCATAGGCAGTGTCTTCACTGAACAACAAAAAATTAGCATTTATCTATGCTGAACATGGTGAGTAACTCAGGACCCAAAGAGCTCAAGAAAAGTGGCTCACTGTTCTAAAAGTAAAAAGATTTATTCTAGCCTAGTTTGTCCATTTACAACCTTTAAACACTTAACATCATTTCTTGCTCCAAGAAACTCTCTCCTTAAGTCATTTTCTTGCAATACATCATCATTATTTTTTAAATTAACCAAACAATTACAGCAATTTTTGTGTTCTGAAAACAGGAACATGACAGTTGGCTTCTCTCCCAGAAACCTTTTACATTTCTTTTTGCCTATGAGTATTGTGAAAATCATCTCCAACAGATGCAACCAGAGCAGTGCACTTGCATGTTGCTGTGTCCTGGCTAAAACTCTCCTGGGATGCTTACACCCAAAGGAGCATGGCAGAATGGCCACTCACTACTTTTGCCCTAATTAGAGGAGGGTTTTGTTGCAAGGTAGGGGCTTACACCAACAAAACTTCAGACAAAAATGCTAATCAGAGACTAAAGACTTCACTTCTCCTGCAATCACATGCAAATCCTGTCAATTCTACCTCCTTAATCTCTTCATCCTCCCTTCTCTCCTCTCAAACCTTATGCCTTTTGTCAAGGCAGTGTGACACATTGCAGGAATTCCCAAAATGACTTAATCCTATTAACCATCTAGGGCAGGCGTCCCCAAACTTTTTAAACAGGGGGCCAGTTCACTGTCCCTCAAGACCGTTGGAGGGCCGCCACATACTGTGCTCCTCTCACTGACGACCAATGAAAGAGGTGCCCCTTCCTGAAGTGTGGGTGGGGGGCGGATAAATGGCCTCAGGGGGCCGCATGCGGCCGCTGGCCGTAGTTTGGGGACACCTGATCTAGGGTGTATATTAAATATACAGATTCCTAGGCACCTCATTTAAAATTCTTATTCTGTATCTTGGCAGGGGCCTTGGACTCTAAGTGTGTAATAAATACTCCAATGTGACTCTTATCATTAGGCTAGGATGGGCAAGACTGACACAATGAAATAGGATGGGTTTAGAAATCAGGTATACCTTTGTTTGAACATTTTTCAAGCCAATGAACTTGGAAAAGTTACTTAGCTGCTCTGATCCTGTACAGTGAAGAGTTCATTGGTTGTTTGGAGAGTTGAATGGAATCATGTTTGCATTTCACTGCACACAAAGCCCAGAGTTCAATAACTGTGAATTATCTTCTCTTCCCACTCTTCATGTCTCTCCCTTTATTATAATACCTGTCATATTATAGTTTTCACAGCTGAGAGATACTGATACTGACTGACTCTGCAAATGTCACAGAAAGAACCAGAAACACTTGTCTAAGTCCTCTGCCAGGATCTTCCCTATTTGTCCAGTTGTCAACTTCACTGTGTAATTACACGGGCTTTCGGGGCTCTCCCTGCCACACAGCTACCTCTCATTCATAAGAAAATGTCACCTTTCTTCAGAGGACCGATTGCACAAAAAAAGTCAATCATCCCTCACAGCTGTGTCAATTGTTGTTCTAGGAAGTGTCTCCAGTAAGTGACTGACTTTTATTCTCCAAGGGAAAAAAAGCTTGACAATTTTACTACCCAGCAAGTTGAGATTACAAATGGATCTTGGAGAGGGATACTGCTAGCCAGAGAGTTCCTGTAAACACTTTCAAGTTCTCCCTGCAGCAGAGCAACCACAGAAATTCATGTCACATGCGACATGCTGCATGCTATTGTAATATATTTAGCACCTGCTGTGGGACTGGCTAAATTTTAAAGGCATCTCCATTTTCTTTTTGGTGGTTTTAGGCTCAACATAAACTAGAAAGCAATTCCATTTTTCAGTGGCTTCAAAGAATCTTGGGAGTATATTGTGACTCATGCTCTATTTTTTCCTCCTCTTTCTTTACTATTTGTCCCAACCCTCTTTTTCTCCTTGATGTGGTGACAGTGGGTTCAGAATAATAATTAGGTTCTTTACTAGATATTGTTAGAGACAATTTTTGCCCAAACTATTGTGATCCTTTTTTTTCCTACATCCCCTACTTCTGACAAACTGTCAAAGTGTGGTTCCCAAACCACCAGTATCAACTGAACATTTGTAAGAGATGCAAATTCTTAGGCTACACCCAAGATATACTGGGGCCTAGAAATCTGCATTTTAAAGGCTTAGTTGATTCAGTTTGAGATTTATTGCATTATATTCATTTTTTCTATCTTTCAACCATCTGCTAAAAGCAACCTCACCATTATTTGAGTTTTAATAGCTTAGAATACTGCCCATCTATCTATAGAACGCTTAGAAATCCTCTATGCCAACTTACTTCATTTTATTCTCCTTTCCCTCTTATTTTCTTCTCCCCATCCCCATGCACATCAAGTAACTATGTCATTCTCCACACTACTTCTCTCAAACTTTGAATTATAATAAACTCAATAAACTAGAAGTCACCTGAGATCCCCTAAGCCAAGGTTAGCAGTGATGTCTTCTCAGTTGTGAGAGTTGTGAGCCATTAACAGTAGGACTAGCCATTAATAGCTGACTACCATGTTGAGCAGTATTCTAAGGTCAAGTCCAAGATTAATGAGTAAAGGCTCCATGAAAGATTGTTGATATGTGCTATGAAGGTTATAAAAGAGAAGGTATCAGCATAAGTGCTCCATAAAAGCCTCATCTGACGTGGACCACGATGGCTTAATTTTATAGTTGAGGAGACTGAGAGCCCAGAGAAATGAAGTGACTTGTCAAAAGTCACACAACTGGTGAGTGGCAGAACTTCAACTTAAATCTGGAAATTATGTCTAATATTCTTCCCAGAATAACTAATGTTCTTTCCCTTTGCTCCTCCTCCTTCTCTCCGTTGCCCTGTCTCTTGAACTCCATCACAATTTTCACCCTTGTAGCTTTCTGCCAGCAATTAACATATTAACCTCTATCATAGAGGTTCATGTCTCTTGACTTTTCCTTGTCAATCTCTCTTACATGTGAAAGTGAGCATCACCCTTCTTCCTTTCTCTTTCTTTCTCTTTCTTTCTTTTTCTGTCTTTTCCTTCCTTCCTTCTTTCCTTCCTTCCTTCCTTCCTCCCTTGCTTCTTTCTTTCCTCTTTTCTTCCTTCCTGTCCTCTTTTGATCAGCAAATTTTCGTTGGAAACATACTAAGGACAGTCATTTTTATAAACACTAGGGATACAGCAGTTAATAAAACAGACAAAAATCCCTCCCCCTTCATAGTTCCTGAATTCTAGTAAGAGAGACAGAGACAAATAATTAAGTAGAATACATGCCATATCTGATGGTGACAAGAAAAATAAAGCAGATAAGATAAAGGAATAAAGCAGAGAGGAATGCAATTTACAATAGAATGGTTAAGAAAGGCCTCTTAAGAAGGTGAAATGTTAATGCAAACCAGAAGGAAAGAAGGGAGCAAGCCATGCCAAAATCTGTGGAAAAAGCAGTTTGGGCAGAGCAACCACAAGTACAAAGTCTCTGACTTGGACACATTCCAGACAAATTTGAGGAAGAGTAAGAAGGCCACCATATATGGGGCAGAATGAATGAGGAGGAGGATGGTAGGTGATGTTGTCGGGTAATTGATGGTGGTCTTAGTCATGTGAGACCTTGTGCACTATCATGGGGATTTAGGATTTTTCTAGTCCTCTGTCGTTGTCCTTTCCAAAGATCTTCAAACTCGATATCCTTATCTGCCTCCCAATTTTACCTACAGTCATATCCCCTTCCCCGACAATTGCTTCCTTGCAAGCACTCTGCTTGACCAGGTCATTTTTCTCTTACTCTATGGGTAACAGTGTTACAACTTTTTCCACAATGCTTTCTGCCTGTTCACCTGCCACATTGTTCTTCAAAGCTCACATTCTATTGCTTTCCATAAAACCTTCCACAATATCCACAGACTAACACCCCTCTGAATATAGGTTGTCCTTAAATCCTGAGTTACACACAAGCCCTTAAATGTGAACCACTCTCTGTTGCTCAGTCAGCTAGCAGTCATGGGCCAATGCTGTCTCTCTCCTTGGTAGCAAGGACTTCTGCTTCCCCTGCCTCAACAGTGTTTGCTCTACAAACACACATGGATTTTACAGATATTCCAGGCACTGTGAAATGCCTTCTCTAACAAATACTGCAGACTTGCACACCTAACGTCCAGTGGCAATGGAACAGGTTTCTGGATGGTCAGAGCAAATGCAGAGAAAACACATTCTACCTTAAACGGTACTTTCTTTCCACAAATATTCTAGAAATGCTGCAAGAAAGCCCCAATACTATGGAACATACAGGTAGAATCTGGCCACACTCCCAGGATTTCAGGAAGGGCTGAATAGCCAGGGCTTAACAGGCCTTATTAAATAGCCCAAGACTCAGAAAATCTTTCAGAATTCAGAGCAGCCTTAACAACTGGGTCATCTGGTTAACCTCCTAAACAGCAGAGGTTCACATTTATTCTCATGCCCCACCATTATGGCAACCCAGCTATTCACATTGTTCTCACTATTCGGTACTCCTACTTCCACAGCTAATTGCTTTATTCTTTTTCTCTGTCGTAAGTTCTGATTGGTCCTGTTAGTCTCCATTGTTTATAATGAGTAAAACTTCTACACCAAGTCACCTCATAGGCTTTGGTCAACCTACAGCTTGGCTGTCCTTACACAAGGTACTCACTTCTCGTCTTTCATCTGTGGCCAGGGGAGCATGGGCATGAGACCATTATGGCAAGTTACATGGAGAGAACCCTCAGAAGGGGACTGTGGGGGTAGCAGATGTTCTAAAGCCTAGATTGCCCAGTCAAGTGTTTAAATTAGTCAGTGTCATAATAGAGCCTGAGATGCCTATATAAACCAAACTTCTCTTCCTGTAAAAAACTATGATCTGTAAAAATAAATTCCAACTCAAAGAGCACATAAACAAAGGTTTTAAGAACACTTTTATGCAACATGTTATTATTTTACAATGCATTCTATACCACTCTGTTATTCATTGACTAAGGGTCCTTGAGTTAGTGAGGTTCCTATTGTGTTAAAATACAATTTGTCAAGATTTAATGGTCACATAACTTCTAAGCATCATCTGTTAGAGTGAAGTATGTTCAAGGATGCATTTTATTTAACTAGTGGTATTGCTATGGTATTGTTATTTTCTGTGATAATCTATTGTAGAACTGAGTGCTTTAGATATATTCCACAAGACCTGGACTTTTATGTGAGCTGGAGACCTAAACTCTATTTACAGCAGTGTTGATTCTCTAAGGAAAACAGTGTTTTGAATTTCAAACACCCAATTTACCATAGAAACATCCAGAGTATAATTGTTTAATTGAAAATTAATGTAGTTTTACTCTACAAATCTTTTCATATCACCTGATGCCAGCACCTTTGAATCAGCTGCGTTCAGCAAACATGTCTAAAGGTTCTCGTCACAGCCATCTTACGGTGTTTGATTCTCTCCATGTCTTCGTAAACAGTGCAAATATGAAGGAAAGGAAACTATGTAGTTATCTAAGACAGTGGTTCTCAAACTATGGTCCTAGAACTAGCATATCATCATCATCATCATCTGAGATTGTTCAAAATGCAGATTCTCAGGCCTTACCGCAGACTTACTGAATCACAAACATCGTGGGTGGGTCCAGAAATCTGTGCTTTAACAAGCCCTCCAGGTGATCTGTGTGCATACTAAAGTCTAAGAATAGTGATGTACGATGCTTGTGCGAGCTTTCCAAGACGGCAGGGAGGCTCTATTTCCCCTGAGAACAATGCGGTGTACCCATAACTTGGCCAAGAATAAGAGTATAAAGAACAAGATATGAAGATATCTTGAACAAGACATTAGGAACAAGTATTAAAAACAAGATAACTGTTGTATCTCTAGTTACTTCTGAGTGAGGGTCAAATCTGGGAGGAAGCCCAACCTAAGGATGAATGCCATATACATTGGTTCTCTGTCACCATTCTCTGTCCTTCCCTTCTGCTTCAGCAGGCTGCCCAGACCCCACCTCATTTCTGATCTCCTTCAGTTTCCTGCATAGAATTTTCTCCTACTTGTTCTGTCAACCCAAAGTCCACATTTCCTTTCAACCTACTTCAAAAATGACTTCCTGCAGGAAACTGTCTATATTGTCTCTCAATGACATTCATTAAGCATTTATTAAACGCCTACTTTTTTTCCTGGCATAAGTTAGAGACAAATGAGTACCCGACACTGTTCTCATGTCCAATAAGGATGCACAACAAATCACTCCTCTCCTTTGCTTTCACTCAAACCATTCTCTGCATTTCCTAGTAAGTTATCACATAATTTCACTTTGGTTTTCAGTTTCTTCCAGCGTATATTTATCTTCCCTGCTGGATGACAAGTTTCTTGAGGGCAGTGACCGTGATGTTAAACTCACTTGTATACAGTATGTTTCCTGACAGCCTACTGAGCACATGTTGGGGGCATGTTGTTGGGTTTAATAAATGAGATCACAAAACAATAGTATAGACATGTGCAGAATGGATTCTATACCTTCACAGTAAGTTTTGCTGTCTTTTATTTCTCTCCTTTTTGATCCACCCTTTACCCACTGTTGGGCTATGAAACCAATAAAATCCTCAAGACAACACATTTGCCTAAAAGTGGATTCGTGTTTCTCTATGCTGGGCTGGCGAGGAATCCAAACAAGTGCCAGGCCTGCCACTGGGCCAAATGACAATTCGCCAAACTCTTAATTAAGTTTAAAAATAAATCTTAAATACTCTTCTTTAGTACCCCTTCTTTCGGTTGGATTGATGTTTAGGCTTTAAAAAATATCTTGTAGAATCCTGACTCAGGGCCAAAAGGATAAATTGGATGCCATCAATTAGTGGAATTAGAAAGAACCTGCCAAATAAATGATTTGTACATGACCGGAAAGATACAAAGAAGAGTGATGGTCTGTTTAGCAGTGATGAGCTGTCCAAATTTTTCAGCTGAACTAGGTTACATGCCAAGCTGTATTCTCCAAGAGCAACTGCCTAAAGGTTGCTTACAAATTCCCTTTTGACACACATGCCAAAGAAATACTTAGGTTTACAGAGTGCATACCTGCCTACCAAGGTGGCTATTTGCAAATATCAACAACATTTTGCAAGGCTTATAGTTGCCAGTTTACTCCTGTATAGATCAAAGCTGCAGAGGGTATCATAAGAACTAAACTTCTAGGTAAAGATAGAAGGAAAAGAAGGCAAGATTCCTGTGGCTGTCTTAGAAACTCATGCTGAAAAAATCATCACCATTTTATTCATAGGATGTTGGGGTCTTGAGTCATCAGAAGACTTTGGTACCTGCTACTTGATCTTGTGGCTTTAGAGAAATATAAAACTAGAAGGATTTGCCATGCTAAATATATGTTTTTGTGAAAAAGAGAGATGAGATGGTAGTCTCACTCTGGCTCTAAGGTTGTGAGTAGGAGGAAGAACCGCTGGTAAGAAAAAGCAGCTGAACTATAGACCTAGAATTCCTAAAGCTATTCATTAATTAGCAGCCTCAGATGTACTCTGTTTCAAGGTAACTCAGTTTCCCATTTAACTCTGACCCAACCATGATCTCCTCTGGGTACTCTGTGGCCACACTGTGACAAGACCAGATCATTCAAACCAAATGTCACTAAAAGACAGGAGAAGATAATAAAGAGAAAATAAATCTAGGAATTGTGTGAAACTAGAATGGTCTGATTTACAAGATACGACTTCCTCTTCGGGGCTTGCCGCTCTGTACCAGTGACTAAGGTGATGACGTTCAGGTAGTTCTTTTCCTCCTAGCACACATTCTACCATCAGTGTGTTCTAGACATACGTGCATCCTGACTCAGCAGACTGGGAACCAACAATAGGAAATGGGTTTTAATCTTATATTCCAACTGTGATCAACAGACAGCAACTAACTGCCATGCTGGATTGAGGAGGAGTTAAAAGTAGGTTTTATCTCTGCTCAGTGAAGCAATTATATGATGGATTACTGATGTCTTGCAATGGATGAAGATAAGAGGATGCAGAGGAAGTAGTGGGGGCAATGAGTAATAAAATCTGTGCCTGGTATTTGCCATCCTAGTCTAGATCTAAGAGAGAAATCCTGAGAGAGGTACAGGATCTTCTCTTTCACTGCTTTATGGATCTGATTCCTCTTCAATGACAGATATGTGAATTAAAGCCTCCCCACTTCAGGGAGAACCTTACCTAACCACAGGAGCCCAATTTCCATGGGTAACTATGTTAGACTGTTGCATAGTAGCTTCAGTATTCACGCAAAAGAAACACTAGTAGGGATGCATATCTTTCCATCAGACTTTTTCTTTCTTTCTTTTTTCTTTCTTTCTTTTTTTTTTTTTTTTTTTTTTTTTTTGACACTCTGTTCCCAAGACTGGAGTGCAGTGGCTTGATCTTGGCTAACTGCAACCTCCACCTTCTGGCTTCAAGCAGTTCTCCTGCTTCAGCCTCCTGAGTAGTTGGGATTAGAGGTGCCTGCCACCATACCTAGCTAATTTTTGTGTTTCTAGTAGAGACAGCGTTTCACATGTTGGCCAGGCTGGTCTTGAACTCCTGACCTCAAGTGATCTGCCTACCTCAACCTCCCAAAGTGCTGAAATTACAGGCATGAGCCACCACACCCAGCCCATTTTTCTTCCTGGAATGAATTATGACAGTTGTGTTAGTGTTCCTTTTGGCCACATGAAACCTAGAGTTTCTGAAGTTACAAATAGCTATCACAGGCAAAGCAGCTGACCCTTCTGGGTCACTGTAAGCATTGCAAAACAGTCCATACTTGGAGAGAAAACCCAATTTGGGCTCATTTACCATTGCTCACAGTGAAGTTTATAGGCATTTCTCATTTCTGGCAAGCTGAGAGAGAAGAAAGAGTTACAAAATGGCTTCAGTTAAAGGAAACTATTGCAGGAGAGTGCACATTGCTAGTTTTAAATACTAATGTCAGAAGAAAGACTAAATGAGAGCAGGGGCTGGTGTGCAAAGGAAAACAGTTGTGAATTGGGAAGACCTAAAAAAAGACATTCCAGATCAAGAGGAATGGAGAGGTCCTCCATATGCCCACACAAAGGACATCGGTTATAGATTATGCTAAGACAGCAAGATTGGACTGAACCTCAAGGTGCAATAAGCAGCTTTAAATCTAGATTTAAAGTCCCTATAAGTGTTGGCCTCACAATAGCCAAGAGCAACAATCAAGACAGGGAAGTGCTGAAACATCACAAGTCAACCTCTGTATTCCACATGTAGCCCAGTGACAAGCATGTATAAAATATGACTGATTACCCTGCAGTTTACTTTGTCAATGAGTCTTGAAGTTAATTATGTATTTCTCTTGGGCACTATTATAAATAAGGTATGGCAAATAGTGATAAATTTAATGGTCCTTAGCATTCAGCTTATTAAATTGATGACACAATCATATCAGTATAGATGAAGATGGACCTTCTTCATCAGGGATAATTTATATCAATAAGTGTAATGGACTATCTCTTTCTCCTTTGGCCAACACATTATTTATAGTTACAGGCAATTAATCTATTAGTAAAGGAGGAACAAATATATTTTGTTTTGTGTTTTTTTTAAAAAAGACTCCTGATAAATGCTGATTATAAGAAAACAGGAATTTTATATCACAGACATAAAGGTTAAAGAAAATGGGAGCTCACCATAAAAGTTGCTGAAATGGAAAATTTAGATGAATTCTGAAGAGGTAACTTGCACTTAACTGTGGCCTCTCCAGGAGGAGCCTTTAGATGTCCAGCCAATCTGCCTAGAACCCTGTTGTCTTCCATCCATTCCTGTACACTTAGATGACTCCATTCCTCCATCAGTCATCATTTTAGGTAGATATCTTCCAAGAAGTCTTTCCTGACCTTCTGGACTGAGTAAGATGTCATTCTTAGGTCAGACCTTTCAGAAGCAACCCTGAGATAAGGATTCATGAGAAAGTGTTTCCAGAAATAACCAATACGAGAGTAGAAAATTAGGACCAGAGAGAAGGAGGCAAGCAAAAGTAGGATATAAAGCAAAATCTCAAGGAGAATTTTGGTTCAGTCCTGCCAGGGATATCTAAAAACAGTGTAGGCACATCTCAGAGTTGTCGCAATCCAAGACAACATTTAAAGCTGGATGTGTGTCAGTCACTAGTAGGGATTTTTTCCAAGCACTTCCAGTACTGCACACTCAAGGAGAACAATCTAGCAGCCTCAGGACAGACCTCCAACAAACAGGCAGAGGTGCTGAGTGTGGAGAGAGAAAAGACATCAGGAACTCTGGTGTGCCTCAGAATGAAGTAATTCAATGTGACATGGGTAGGAATATTAATAGTATCTGCTACGCTCGGCCTGCAATGTGTTCCTGTAGCACCCTGAACACTCTAAGATAGCATTTACCATGCTGCATTGTAGTTGCTTAGTTAATTATCTTTCTTGCTAAATTGTAGGCATCATGATGGCAAAAGCCATGACTGCCTTGTTCATCATGTTATCTACTGTGACTAGCACAGTACCTGGCTCATGGATAGTATTCAAAAAATATTTGTGAAAGGAGGGAAAAAGGAAAGGAGAGGGGCAAGTTGGTTTGACGGAAATATTATACTAGTGTAATGTATTACACACTCAAACAAAAATGAATCTTGGTAAAACATTATTCTTAAGGGAATTATGCAAACTTACTTATTCTAAGCATGAAAATCTTGGCTCTAAAAGTTGAATATTGTCCATTCAGCCCAAGAGTTCATTTTTAACAGTCCAGTAGGGGCTCTTACATCAACTAGATGAGGGGAGAATAACAAAACAAGCTGGGAATTAAAATTAACGTCATTGTTGGTCAACCTAAGCAAACACAAATATGGCAATGATAACATTCATATTAATTCCCGGCTTGTTTTATTAAATGTTGTTGAAAACTCTTAACTAATATGGGCTAAAGAACCAGCTCCATTCCAATCACATGTAGATTATGATTTAACCTTTCATGTATTCCTTTACATATGTCAATTGCATGTATTTTTTAAAAACTAAATTTTCAGTCACTTAGTAAAATGAAGATTTGTTTCTTAGTCAAAAAAATCTAATAGGTTTTTCATGGGCAGCCTTCATACAGTGATTCAGGAACGCTGGTTTTATACACCTGCAGCTTTATCATACCACCTTCTTCTAAAGCCTTAAAGTCTCATACCTCCAGCTGGTGGATAGGAAAAGAGAATGGAGAAAGCACACCTCATTCTTAACTGCTTTAGTCCAGAAGTGAAACACATCACATTTCCTTGACGGTGTCTAGTCAAATGGCTAGGAAATGTACCCATCCATCAACAGCTCTACACTGTGGAAAGGGAGCACAAATATTTGATAGATAGCTAACCAATCATGTCACTCATTCAACAAATACTTGTAAAGCACCTAAAATATATGAAGTTCCTTGTTAGCTGTCGGGAATAAAATGGTAAGTTAAATAGAACTGGTTGCAGCCCCATGGAGCTAGCTTACAGTTTGGGGGGTAAATATACATTAATCAAGTAATCATGAAAACATATGATCCCAAATGTGCAATGAAGGAAAGGTTCAGGGGTAGAATAAAGTTTATAACAAGCTAAATCTAGCCTGAGTACCCGAGGAAGGAACGTTTGGGCTGATATCTGAAATGTGAGGAGTAGCATCTAGAAAAAGTTGGAGAGAAAAACATTCCAGGCAGAAGGAAGAGCATGTGCCGAGGCCCTGACATAAGCAGGAAGGAATGCCTGTGTGGTTGAAGCCCTGAGACTGAGAGGGAAAACACGGGACATGGGGCTGAGAAGTGTTGTAGAGTGAGGCTAGAGAAGTAGGCAGAGACCTTCAGGGCTCTATGAGCTGTGATGGGGATTTTAGTCTTCCCAGTTCTGTTGATTCTTGTTGTGTGACTACACCCTTCTAGTCACACATTGGTTTATGAAGGTTGTTTATATACATATATTAAGATAAACCTACACTGTTCTTGCACTTCCTCTCAATTCTCCACTATCATCAACCTCCTAGAGTATCCTTTCTTTAAGGCCAGTTGATTTCAATGAAAGTTGTCTTCCTCCCCATGGCACCATTTCAACACTGCAGTGCCCCAGGCACACTGTGGATTCTCATACCTCCATACACTTAAAACACACTTATTGTTCCTTGTACCTAGAAGGCTGACATCCTATCATACTTCAGACTTAATTGCATTCATCCTTCATAACTCAGCTTCCCTACTCAGTTCTACTGTAAGTTTTTCACTGGCTTTCCTCAAACTCCTGGCTGAGTCAGAGGCTATCCACTCCATACCCACTGTGCTCCACATTAAATACACCTCTAGCATAGCACTTATTAAATTGTATACTTGGTTTATTTGAACTGATTTTCCCTAGTATGTTCCAAGTTTTTAAAAAGGGATTCTTTTAATTTTTGTTTTCATATTTCCTGTGTCTTGCCATTTTTTTTTTTTTTTTGGTACACAGAAGCATAGAAGCACTGAAAAGATAGTATTAATTGAATGAAAAGAAAGTATTTCTCAAACTTCATTCTCAAAACACTAATTAGTTCCTTTCTTGGTCAAATTGGGGAAGATTGTGTATTATGCCCTAATCTTAACAATTGTTCACAGTGTAATAGATGTATAGAGTACAAAATTTAAGGAAGCAGCTGCTGTCAGCTTAATGCAGGCACCAACCCTGCACTTACAGTGCCCTGATAATGAGTGCTTTCTTCAATGTTGTGCCCTTGATGGCTGGTCTCCCTCCTTCTAGTAATAGGCATTGCACCTTGACATTTCTTTTTTTTTTTTAAATTGTACTTTAGATTCTAGGGTACATGTGTAGATCATGCAGGATTGTTGCATAGGTACACACATGGCAATGTGGTTTGCTGCCCCCCTCCCCCCAACACCTACATGTGGCATTTCTCCCTATGTTATCCCTCCCAACCTCCCCACCCCCCAAATTGTCCCTCCCTTGCCCCTCACAACAGATCCTAGTGTATGATGCTCCCCTCCCTGTGTCTATGTGTTCTCATTGTTCAACACCCACCAATGAATGAGAACATGTGATATTTGGTTTTCTGTTCTTGTATCAGTTTGCTGAGAATTATGGTTTCCAGATTCATCCATGTCCCTACAAAGGACACAAACTGATCATTTTTATGGCTGCATAGTATTCCATGGTGTATATGTGCCACATTTGCCTTGTCCAGTCTTTCGTCGATGGGCATTTGGGTTGGTTCCAGGTCTTTGCTATTGTAAACAGTGCTGCAATGAACACACGTGTGCATGTGTCTTTATAATAGAATGATTTATAATCCTTTGGGTATATACCCAGTAATGGTATTGCTGGGTCAAATGGAATTTCTATTTCTAGGTCCTTGAGGAAGCACCACCCTGTCTTCCACAATGGTTGAACTAGTTTGCACTTCCACCAACAGTGTAAAACTGTTACTATTTCTCCACATCCTCTCCAGCATCTGTTGTCTCCAGATTTTTTAATGATCACTATTCTAACTGCCATGAGGTGGTATCTCAATGTGGTTTTGATTTGCATTTCTCTAATAATCAGTGATCATGAGCATTTTTTCATATGTTTGTTGGCCTCATATATGTCTTCTTTTGAAAAGTGTTCATATCCTTCACCCACTTTTGGATGGGTTTTTTTCTTGTATATCTGTTTTAGTTCTTTGTAGATTCTGGATATTAGGCCTTTGTCAGATGGGTAGATTGTAAACATTTTTTTCCCTTTCTGTTGGTTGCTGGTTCACTCTAACGATTGTTTCTTTTACTGTACAGAAGCTCTGGAGATTAATTAGGTTCCATTTGTCTATTTTGGATTTGTTGACATAGCTTTTGGTGTTTTAGTCATGAAGTCTTTGCTTATGCCTATGTCCTGAATGGTTTTGCCTAGGTTTTCTTCTAGGGTTTTCATGGTGTTAGGTCTTATGTTTAACTCTTTAATCCATCTGGAGTTAATTTTAGTGTAAGGCATCAGGAAAGGGTCCAGTGTCAGCTTTTTGCACATGGCTAGGCAGTTTTCCCAATACCATTTATTAAACAGGGAGTCCTTTCCCCATTGCCTGTTTTTGTCAGGTTTGTCAAAGATCAGATGGTTGTAGATGTCTGGCATTGCCTCTAGGGCCTCTGTTCTGTTCCATTGTTCTATATCTCTGTTTTGGTACCAGTACCATTTTGATTACTGTAGGCTAATAGTATAGTTTTAAATCAGATAGCATTATGCCTCTGGCTTTGTTCTTTTTGCTTAGGATTGTCTTGACTATGCAGGCTCTCTTTTTGTTCCATATGAAGTTTAAGGTGGTTTTTTCCAGTTCCTTGAAAGGTTATTGGTAGCTTGATGGGGATAGCATTGAATCTATAAGTTATTTTGGGTAGTATGGCCATTTTCACAGTATTGATTCTTTCTAACCATGAGCATGGAATGTTTCTCGATCTGTTTGTGTCCTCTCTTATTTACTCTAGCAATGGTTTATAGTTCTGCTTGAAGAAGTCCTTTACATCCTTTGTTGGTGGCATTCCTAGGTATTTTATTCTGTTTGTAGCAATTGGGAATGGGAGTTTGCTCATGATTTAGCTCTCTGTTAGTCTGTTATTGGTGTATAGAAATGCTTGTGATTTCTGCACATTGATTTTGTATCCTGAGACTTTGCTGTAGTTGCTTATCAGTTTCAGGAGATTTTGGGCTGAGACGATGGGGTCTTCTAAGTACACAATCATGTCATCTGCAAAAAGAGACAATATGACTTCCTCTTTTCCTAATTGAATACCCTTTATTTTTTTTTCTTGCCTAATTGCTCTGGCTAGAACTTCCAATACTATATTGAATAGGAGTGGTGAGAGGGCATCCTTGTCTAGTGCTGGATTTCAAAGTGAATGCTTCCAGTTTTAGCCCATTCAGTATGATATTGGCTGTAGGTTTGTCATAAATAGCTTTTATTGTTTTGAGATATGTTCCTTAGATACCTAGTTTATTGAGAGTTTTTAGCATGAAGGCTGTTGAATTTTGTCAAAGGTCTTCTGTGCATCTATTGAGATAGTCATATGGTTTTTGTCTTTGGTTCTATTTATGTGGTGGATTATGTTTATAGGCTTGTGTATGTTGAACCAGCCTTGCATGCCTGGGATGAAGCCTACTTGATTATGATGGATAAGCTTTTTGATGTGCTGTTGCAGTCAGTTTGCCAGTATTTTGTTGAAGATTTTTGCGTCAAAGTTCATCATGAATATTGGCCTGAAGTTTTCTTTCGTAGTTGAGTCTCTTCTGGGTTTTGGTATCAGGATGATGTTGGTCTCATAAAATGATTTGGGAAGGATCCCCTCTTTTTGGATTGTTTGGAATAGTTTTAGAAGAAATGGTATCAGGTCCTCTTTGTACATCTGGTGTAATTCAGCTGTGAACCTGTCTGGACCTGGACTTTTTTTTATTGATACGCTATTAATTGCTGCCTCAACTTCAGACCTTGTTATTGGTCTATTCAAGGTTTCAGCTTCTTCCTGCTTTAGGCTTGGGAAGGTGCAAATGTCCAGGAGTTTATCCATTTCTTCCAGGTTTACTAGTTTATGTGCATAGAGTTTTTGTAGTAATTTCTGATTGTAGTTTGTATTTCTGTGGAATCAGTGGTGATAACCCCTTTATTGTTTTTTATTGCATCTATTTGATTCTTCTACCTTTTCTTTTTTATTAATCTGGCTGGTGGTCTGTCTATTTTGCTGATCTTTTCAAAAAACCAGTTCCTGGATTTATTGATTTTTTGAAGGGTTTTTTGTGTCTCTATCTCCTTCAGTTCTACTCTGATCTTAGTTATTTCTTGTCTTCTCTTAGCTTTTGAGTTTTTTTTATCTTACTCCTCTAGCTCTTTCAATTTTGATGATAGATTGTTGATTTTAGATCTTTCCTTGCTTCTCATGTGGCATTTATTGCTGTAAATTTCCATCTAGACACTACTTTAAATGTGTCCCAGAGATTCTGGTACGTTGTGTCTTTGTTCTCATTGGTTTCAAAGAACATCTTTATATCTGCCTTCATTTCATTGTTTATCCAGTTGACATTTAGGAGCTAGTTTTTCAGGTTCCATGAAGCTATGCGGTTCTGAGTTAGTTTCTTAATTCTGAGTTCTAATTTGATTGTCCTGTGGTTTGAGAGACTGTTATGATTTCCGTTCTTTTGCATTTGCTGAGGAGTGATTTACTTCCAATTATGTGGTCAATTTTAGAGTAGGTACAATGCAGTGCTGAGAAGAATGTATATTCTGTGGATTTGGGGTGGGGATTTCTGTAGGTGTCTGTTAGGTCCACTTGGTGCAGATCTGTGTTCAAGTCCTGGATATCCTGGTGGAATCTCTCAGCAATTGGTTGTCCATAAAGGGTTTTCTTTCTCCTTCACTCATGAAACTTAGTTTGGCTGGATATGAAATTCTGGATTGAAAGTTCTTTTATTTAAGGATGTTGAATATTCACCCCCACTCTCTTCTAGCGTGTAAGGTTTCTGCGGAGAGATCAACTGTGAGTCTGATGGGCTTCCCTTTGTGGGTAACCTGACCTTTTTCTCTGGCTGCCCTTAGCATTTTTCCTTAATTTCAACCCTGGTGAATCTGATAATTATGTGTCTTGGAGTTGCTCTTCTTGAGGAATATCTTTGTGGTGTTTTCTGTATCTCCTGGACTTGAATGGTGGCCTCGCTTGCTAGGTTGGGGAAGTTCTCCTGGATAACATCCTGAAGAGCATTTTCCAGCTTGGATTCATTCTCTCCATCACATTCAGGTACACCTATCAAACATAGATTAGGGCTTTTCACATAGTCCCATATTTCTTGGAGGCTTTGTTCATTTCTTTTCACTCTTTTTTCTCTATTCTTGCCTTCTCATTTTATTTCATTGAGTTGATCTTCCATCTCTGATATCCTTTCTTCTGCTTTGTCATCGGCTGTTGAAACTTGTGTATGCTTCTCAAAGTTCTCGTGCTGTGTTTTCAGCTCCATGAAGTCATTTATATTCTTCTCCAGGCTGTTTATTCTAGTTAACATCTCATCTAACCTTTTTTCTAGGTTTAGTTTCTTTGCATTGGGTTAACACATGTTCTTTTAGCTCTGAGAAATTTGTTATTACCCATCTTCTGAAGCCTGTTTCTGTTAATTCATCAGATTCATTCTCCATCCATCTTTGATCCCTAACTAGTGAGAGGTTGTGATCCTTTAGAGGAGAAGAGGCGTTCTGGTTTTTCGTGTTTTCATCCTTTTTTGCACTGGTTTCTTCCCATCTTAGTGGCTTCATCTATCTGTGGTCTTTGTAGTTGGTGACTTTCAGATGGCGTCTCTGAGTGGACGTTCTTTTTGTTGATGATAAAGTTATTTCTTTCTGTTTGTTAGTTTTCCTTCTAACAGTCAGGCCCCTCTGCTGCAGGACTGCTGGAGGTCCACTGCAGACCTTGCTTCTCTGGGGATCACTCACAGGGGCTACAGAACAGTAAGGGTTGCTGTTGGTTTCTTCTTCTGTTATCTTTGTCCCAGAAAAGTACCTGCTAAATGTCAGCCTGAGCTCTCCTTTATGAGGTGTCTCTTTGGGTATACAGGGGTTGGGGAGCTGCTTGAGGAGACAGTCTGCCCCTTATAGGAGCTCAAGTGCTGTGCCAGGAGCTCCATTTTTCCATGCAGAGCTGTTGGATGGGTATTTTAAAGTCTGCTGCAGCAGAACTTATAACCACCTCTTTCCCAGGTGTGCTGCTCTAGGAAGGTTGGCTTTATTTATAAGTTCCTGTCTTGCTGCTACCTTTTTTCATAGATGCCCTGCCCCGCACAGAGTAGTCTAGTCACAGCCTGCCAGCGGAGGCATTGCCGAGCTGCCACAGGCTCTGCCCAGCTGCTGTGTGAACTGCCTCGGTAGTGGTGGTCGCCCTTCCCTCCACTGAGCTGGACCATCCTGGGTCCAGCAGCACTTGCTGCAAAACTCTCAATCCAGAGCATTTCAGATTGCTTGTTTTGTGGGGGTGGTACCCACTGAGCCAAATCGCCTGGCTCCCTGTCTCTGCCCCCTCCCTTTCAATTGAATGGGTGGCTCTGTCTTCCAGGCATTCCATGTGCCAGTTGAAATGGCCACCTAGATTTGTGTATGTTTCTGTGCGCCAACCTGGTGCCAGCTGAAACTGCTGTGCTAAAAACTTGTGGTGCTTTTTGGCCTGGGTATCTCCTAGTCTATAAGCAGTGAAAATTTGTTTGGAAATGCAGTGGACACTTACCCTCTGCATTGTTCTTGCTGCGAACCACACTCTGGAGCTGTTTCTATTCGGCCATTTTGGATCCTCCCCCTCACCTTGGCATTTCAAAGGTTCTGAGGGTTTCTGTAATAGCAAAAATGGTTTAACTTCTATTATCTCAGGGTAATCCAAAATTATTTGAAAATCCAGCCCTTTTAAATTTTTCTTTAATACCTATTAACCTCCCATTGTACTGATGCTCTTTTAAATGAATTTTTAAGATGCTTTGCTACTACATGGATTAATACATTTTGATGTCTGCTTTTTCTAATGATAACCTTGATGTGGAAAATGGAATTTAGATGGAAACGTGGGTCCATTTATTAAAACTACCTTTGAAAATACATTGAATGTTATGATAGCAAGAAGAAATTTCTAATTAGCTTCCAATAACGTTGCTGGTCTCTCAAAGTAGTTATAGATGAGACCACTTTAAAAGGAGGGCCATTCCCATCAGTGAATGGATGGGCTTACACTTCCAGGTAAAGAAGTTCTGTTTTATCTCTCCAAAGACAAATAAACCTATTGGTCTGTCCAGTGATGGGATGAAATGAGAAGAAAAGTTCAATTACTTTGGAAATAAGCCTGATAAGATAGGTCAGTGACCCTGCTTAACAGTGTCAAAATCTCAGCTCTCTGCTTGTCCATCTTGCAAATGTGTGTCTGACTCCATCTCAGTAAAAGGAATAAAATGTCTTCCTGGCTGACTCAAAGAGCCAAGGCATTTTATCTCCCAGGAAAGTGATCCACCCAAAAGTCTGTCTATAATAATTGTATAAAAAAGGAGAACTGATTCCCTTTAATAAACAGAGTTTCAGCAGTAGCAATGTTAGGCTAACAGCTTAGTACAAATTTTTGGTTTCCTCATTTCATCAAGGAACTTCCGAACTATTTTTCTCATACTAGATAATTAAGCATCATAACTCAATGAGGAAAACATTGGCCAGGAATGGCTGAATCAATGTAGAAAGGCTAAGTGATATAGAAAATAAGCCTATGGAGATTGAAAGACCCCAGCACAAATAACTAAACAAAATTTCAGGAAAAAAGAGAAATATTGTAGTATCTTAAACTTGGTTTCTAGATATTTAGAGGTCGGCTGGAGTAAGTCTACATAAGGTTCCAGCCAGCACCGGGTTCCTGAGTGAGGAGAACCCAGGATCCAGATCCAGGTCAGATGTGATGGTTGCCCAAAGAGCCAAGGGTGAGAGAATCCCAAGGATTGGCAAGGCCCTAAAATGTCTTGATGCTTTTGTGTTCAGGGATAAACTAGACATTTGGCCCAAGTAAGCCAAAGAAATGTTGTGGACTCTAGACCAGAGCAGAGACCAAGAGCATGGGTAGTGATAAAACAGAGATCCAGAACCATGTGTGTGAATCTGACTGGCTGCCTGAGTGTCTTTTCATTGTCTGAGGGTGGTTAGTCCAATCTATTATAAACACCCAGAATTGACTTGGACACAGCAGTAGCAAAACTGTTTTGTGTGGATCATTCTTGTATGATGGGTTAAAAGTAGCTAATTTCTCCATGCTTTTGGAATCTGTATTGTTCTCCTATCCTAAAACAAAAATTCAAGTCCTAAACACCTATGATGGTTGCATTAGGCAACAATTAAACAAGAGAAGCAAGTAAATGAGTTTGAAATACATAGTAATCAAGTTGCCTGGCTGTGCCAATACTTCCTCCTATCTGTCAGTAAATCCCACATTGCCTCTTTGTGGTTTCCAGACTGATTAAGCCATACAAATGGAATCATCTGTTCTTTTTTGGTCTTCAAGCACCTTTTCCTCTTCAGGGATCCAACAAAAAGTTGCCTCCAGCATCAAATTACAGCAATCAATAAACCACCATGAGCAGCATGGCTCATTTAGAAACAGAGACACAGGGATTTTGCTAGAAGAAACAATGATTACATGTCATGGGTTCAGAGAATTATGGTACTTATTAGAAGTTAAAGAATGTGAGACTTTTCATGGCCAAATGCTGAACTATTCCTTTGCCTTCAAACCTGTTCTTGCTGTGATTCACATGTAGGTGAATGGTATGCCCAATGACACAAACCAAAAGTTTGGGGAGTAATCTTTAATTTCTTCTTCCTCCTTTTCTTCTCCCTCAACTCCAACATCTACATAGATATTGAGACTTATAGTTTCTACTTCCTTAATATATTTATAATCTTTCCAGTGTTGCAGATTTACTTTAACCTCTCATTGGACTTTTATTTCCCTCCCATTTCATTCATTCTCTACTGAACAGCCAGAACAATATTTCTAAATTGCTACTCTGATCATGTCATTTCTCTTTTTAAAATATTTCACACTGACTTTCCTGCAGAGAGTTACTCTGACCAAAGAATTCTATGGCATGTTCTAAGGTTTAGTAAATACTGGGGTGGATTGACTTTATAAAAATAGTGAAATACATAGATTAACAGATGGGAACAATAGACACTGGAGACTACTAGAGAGAAAGAAGGAAGAAGATAAGGGCTGAAAAACTACTTATTAGGTACCATGCTCACTACCTAGATGATGGAATAATTCATACCCCATGTAACAAAGCTGCACCTAAATCAAAAGTTGAAATTATTAAAAAATAATAAAATAGCATTTCGTCTCAGCCTCATATAATCAATGCCCAGAAAGTCACATAAAATATAGGAGATGCTCAAAAAATATTCATTCTAGTAATAGGCAGCACCAATTGAATATTCATTCAATGAAGAATAAATGGGCCATGTAAAAGACTAAGATTTAAATTCTAATTTCATCACTTTCTAGCTTAATAATCTCAAGAACATTACCTAGCATTCCTGGGCTTCAGTGTCCTTCAAAATGTGGTTACCAGTACCATTAGGATCAAATGAGATGTACTTGGAGGATTTAGCCAATGACTTATTTAATAATTGAAATAATTTAAATGCAGTCTGTATTAGTAGCAAATAGGTTAACAGGAAAAAAGGTATATGCTTTTTAGGCATCACCTATACAGAGTACTTTACAAAGAAATTGGAGAGTTGTGACCTCTGACTGCCAAGACTTGGAACCCACATTGCATACATCACCCCTGTATTAGTCAGGGTTCTCTAAAGGAACAGAACTAATGGAATATATATACATATATGTATATAGGTTCTCCTTAAAGAACCCTAACTAATACAGGGGTGATGTGGACAGTGTGTGTGTGTGTGTGTGTGTGTGTGTATTGAAAGAGGAGTTTATTAAGTATTAACTCACATGATCACAAGGTCCCGCAATAGGTCATCTGTAGGCTGAGGAGCAAGGAGAGCCAGTCCAAGTCCAAAACTAAAGAACTTAGAGTCCAATGTTCGAGGGCAGGAAGCATCCAGCACAGGAGAAAGATGTAGGTTTGGATGCCAGGCCAGTCTCTCTTTTCATGTTTTTCTGCCTGCTTTATATTTGCTGGCAGCTGATTAGATGGTGCCCACCCAGACTAAGGGTGGGTCTGCCTTTCCCAGCTCACTGACTCAAATGTTAAACTCCTTTGGCAACAGACACATCCAGAATCAATGCTTTGTATCCTTCAATCCAATCAAGTTGACACTCCATATTACCCATCATAACCCCTAATCAGTCAATCAAAAGGCATTTACTCAGGGCTCATCATGCAACTGGAATTCGCCTTTTTCAGTAAGATTAGTAAATCTTTCCCCCATAGCAAATAAGGATTTTGCAATTTTTAAAGTTTAGTTTGATGTTCCAGTGGAAAGATCAACATCTGTTGGAGTTAGAGCTATATTAAGTAGAAATAAATGATTTTGGAGTTCACCTTCTAAAATTGCCTTCTATTAGATTTGTCTTTGGTGAGCCATTACTGTCTAGAATGGATGCAGTGACATAGAACAGAAATCTGCAAGTGTGGGGCTCTATTAATAAGAAGCATGATGCAATTACTCTTCCAAAGTTGATCAAATATGATCCCACTGATAGGTAAAAATGACGCTAGTGAAGAAAAGGGAAATCCATAGATTTCTAAATCATTTTAAGAATTGGACAAGAATTTAAGGAAAATTGAGTGCAGTTCTTTCTCCAGATAAGATAGCCTTTAGCCCCTGGAAAATGAAGAATCCTATCTTAAAAAGGTAATGGCCATTATCTGACCAATGCTTCTTCCACTGAGGACTATGCAGAACAATTGTTTTTGTAAATCTTGATTGGATTTGAAAGGCAAATCTTTTCAGAATGCTGAGACTGTCTAGAATGCCTGTCTCCTCATGGTGTCTCTCCAATGTGAGATGTGGACAGATTTCTGTTTGTCTTCATAGCACATATGACAGATACAGTGGCTTAGCCTCTCGAGCTCTGGAACTAAGCACAACCTTTCTGTCTTATAACCCTGAGGTTGTAAAGTTACGAAGTTACAAATTGTGTACCTAAACTAAATTCTAAATAAAATATTGTTTTCTATATCAGTTCCTACTGATACTCTAAAACATTTGAAGAGATTTATTACTTACTTAGCATTTGTAAAAAGTGCTCCAAGATTCTTGCATTTAAAAAATCCCTCACATTTTACTTTCGTTCACTCATTCATTCATCCAGGCAACACTGACAGAGTCCCTATTAGGATTAGGTACCCACTTTAATTTTATATTTTTTTCACACGTAATTAATGTCTGTTTTTATGACTAGACTGTAAGCTTTATATAGGTAAAGATTAATCCATCTGTCTTCCCATCTTTATTGCTGTTTTACTGCACTTACGTATCATTTTTGGTGTTCTATATACTGTAGCTATCATTTCCCCAACACAGTTCAGGTACTCAGTGAAGACTTGATAATGGATCAAAATAAACCATCAAATGGGAAAAAAATTCACAATCACTTTTTGTGCTTCCTGCTATGAAACAGATCCAACTCATCCAAAGGAGGTCTAGGAAATAGGTGGAGATAGAAGATATAGAGACAGAGAGACCAAAAAACAAAAGAAGAAAAATGAGAGACATAATTTCAATACTTTTCATAGTAGTGCTTCATCAGATGTTAAAAGTAGTATGTATCATACCCCAACAGCCAACTGGACTGTCCTGTATTATTGAGTATGCATTAACTAGGAATTGTGTTCATATTTGCAATTCATATAATAAAGTTTCCTGAATCCAACCACCCTTCAGTCCCCAAATATCTGGTTCTCAAATAGATCTTACACCTGTAAATTGGGTAGAAGAGAGTGGTACAGGTTGAACCAGTGCAGAGTGGCTCTGATAATGAAGATAGAGTTCTTGTTGAAAGCCTGGGGCATAAATCACTGTCAAAGCGGTCTCTTCGCTCTGCCCACACAACCATGGGAGTTTCAATCCTCCTAAAGAGTAGCAAGGTATAAAGTTAAAAAGGTTTGGACAAGCATTTGGGAGGCTCCAAGTCTTATCTGAGCTAACCAAGCCTCCCAAGGCCATAAATCTCCAATAAAACCTTCCAAGAGTGACATACTTCTTGTAGAATGTCCCCAAGCTTGGCTGCAATCCAGAAGAGCAGAAATGTGTGAACTGACAAGATAAAGCCAACATACCCATTGCCCTTCCCTCCCTTCCTGGTCATTTCTGAGTCTGGCTTTTGTGAGTGTGGTAACATTTTAGGACTGTATTTGCCTACTTACAGCAATACTGCATTGAATTATCTTAAGGAACCAGGATGGCCCCTGATTGTTGTTTTCTGTCTATGGTTGGGTTTTCTGTTGTTGTTAAGTTGAAGAATACAATGTGAGCCAGGATATAATTGCCATAATAGTCACAAACCACAGACTCCTGGGTATATTCTATGTAGTGTTTCTGAGTATGTCCAGAGACCACATTCGTCCAAATTGGCAAGTTGCTTGCTTCAAAGGCAGATTCTTGTAACCCACTCCAAACAAGTGAATCAGAATCTCTAGAGGTAAAGCCTGGAAATCGGAAATTTGACAAGCTCTTCTTAGACATACTAAGTTCTTAGGCATAAAAACTTTTTATTGCAGTTTCTCCAATGCAAATTAAGTGTTTTAACAGATGACGGCTGAGGGCCAGAGGGATAGAATGACCTGCCCAATGTCTCACAGCTGGTTAACATCGAAAACCACACTGGGACCAAAGTCTGTGCCTTCCCATGTCTGTCCTTGATTCTCTACAACATCCTCCTCATCTCCTAAGACATTTACCAGAGCATAGCACAAGTCCTGTAGAGAAGTTCTTTGAGATGCTTGCACCATCTCTGGGGCATGTAATCTGAGGGAAGAGGAGAGCCTTAACTGGACAGATTACATTCCAATTTTGTGCAGCCTCTCACATAAACAAGAGAGTAGAGAAAGTATCTCTGCACCATCAGTTGTCCCTTCAGTCTCCCAGAATATTTTCCTGTTCTACCTGTCTTTACCTTGTGCTTAGGAGAGGGTCTAATATTAGTAATTTGTTCTTCTGTATAAATAAGATAAAGAAATGTTATACTTGCATATGCTGTTTACCAGGTACTACCTGGTTTTTACTTACTCTTGGAAGCCTTCTCTATCTGCAGCGAACACTCCCAGACAACCCTTGGTGCAACCCTCCATTTTTACCACCTCCACTGCATCACTGTTACTTATTTGCACATCCATCACCTGCACTATATCATCAACATCCTGAGGGATGGGGCTGTCTTTCATTTTTTTGTCCTCATTGCCAGCTCAATTCCTAGTCTATTGTAGTTGATTTTAAGAGAAAAACGGCGTGTAATAAATCCTTGCAGCAACCTGGCAAATAGAATAAAAACTAATTCCCACCGTAAAGATGAATAAACTGGATAGACAAAGGCAAACTGATACGAGGATGATTACATAGTTGTCCAGTCAAGCAGAGGAGATTTGAACTGAATTCTGAATGACCCCAAGAATGCCGCTGTTTCCACCATACCAGGGCACTGCCGAGTTCCCTTTCACCATCAAAGTGTTCCCTCTCCTGAAAGTATTGACTTTTTTTTTTTTGAGACAGAATCTCACTGCGTCACCCAGATTGGAGTGCAGTGGTACGATCTCGGCTCACTGCAACCTCCACCTCTTGAATTCAAGCGATTCTCCTGCCTCAGCTTCCTGAGTAGCTAGGATTACAGGTGCACGCCACCACCCTTGGCTAATTTTTGTATTTTATTTTTATTAGTAGAGATGGGGTTTTACCATGCTGGTCAGGCTGGTCTTGAACTCTTGACCTCGTAATCTGCCTGCCTTGACCTCCCAAAGTGCTGGGATTACAGGTGTGAGCCACTCCCTGTCGAAAGTATTGACTTATTTAACCAATTCTCTGATTTTGGAAAAGGAAATTTTGCCCCATTAATGAAAATGTAGTGAGACAAATGCAAAATGTAAACTGGGAACAGATATAGAAGAAAAAGAAAAGTAGGAAAGTCCACAGCCAGAGAGTGTAGAATCAGATAGGGGGCAAGATATAAGGAGCACATAGAGGTAAATGGTGTAATCAAAGTCTGTAAAAGAAGTTTGTGCTTTGAGATGCCCTTTTTACTAAATATAAGGTCTGAGTTTCAGGATTAGAGGAAGCCTCATTAGTCTGGACTCATGGTGCTAACGAGGAGGGTGATATAACCCCAAAACAGCACGGAGCACCCCACGCAGATTTTATGCCCTAGATGCTCTACGTTTCCTCTAGAGGCTGGGGTCAGAGTGGGAGAACAGGCTAGGGAGGGAAAATGAGTGGTGGGTGACTGTGCACAAACTCATTTATGAGGCCTGTTCCTGGTGGCATGCCCAATATTTAAAATAGATCTTAAAGCAAAGGCTGGTGGCAAGACCTGCATTTTACTTGATCTTGTTCCATCAAGTAAAGCAGACTTCTGATTCCCCTCCCACTTTAAAGTCAACCCTTCAATGATTTTCTTGCAAATGTCAAACAGGTCTTTGGACATGTTCATCTACAGGTTGCTTCGCTATTTCATGGCATGGATCATGCCATATACTTCTCCTGTGTATTATCTCCTGTTTATACTACCCCTGAAGCTAATAATAGCTAAAGGCCCTTCTTCACTTTCCTTGTATTAGCCCATAAACCAGTGACAAGTTGTGACCTTAAAAAATTAAAAATTTTAAAGCCAAGAGAAAAGGAACACATTTCCTTTAACTACAAGAATTGTGCATTGATCAGCAGCAGTTACGTTACTTGATGATCACAGGTTAGACAGCTAGCTGGTTTCTGTCCACCAGAAACTGAATCAGATTCAGAACCTTTGAACTCTGATGTCAAAGTCAGTCATACTTTTCAACATCCTGGATATTCTATAACAGCAGTAGTTGGTTAACCCCTCTATTTCTTAGTTTCATCATCTATTCAGTGGGAATGATAATAATAGTGTCTCACTGAGAAGATTACTGTGAAGATTAAATGAGTCAGAGCATGACAAATGTTTACAACACCTGAGACAAAGTGAGTGTTCAATGAAATGTTGGCATTGTAGTATGAGAGGACCAATTGTGCATCGCTGAAGACTCATTTCAGAATGTTACTACATGAAAACCAGGGAATAAGTAAAGAAAGTTGTAACCGTCAGAGTTCCACCTAAGAAACAGAACCATAAGAATGTATATATATTAAGAGATTTATTGTGAGGAATTGGCTAGTGTAATTTTGGGGGCTGGCTAGGCAAGTCCAAAGTCTGTATATCAGGCCATCAGGAAGGGCAGACTGGAAATTCTAGGGCAAGAGCTAAAGATCCTATCCACAGGCAGAATTTCTCCTTCAGAAATGACTCAGTGCTGCTTTTAAGGCTTTTCAACTGATTGTATCAGGCCCACCCAGATTATTAGAAAAATTTTGCTTTACTTAATTTGTAACAGCTTTTTTGAAAAACAATTGGCATATAAAGAATTGCACATAATGAATGTGCACAATTTAATGACTTTGGACATATGCAACTATCTGTGATACCATCACAAACTGATTGACATATCCAACACTTCCAAAAGTTTCCTTGTATCCATTTACTTATTTGTTTGTTTGTTTGTTAGAACACTGAACATGAGATCTACTCAATTAACAAATTGTGATGTGCACAATACTATACTGTTCACTATAACCACTGTGTTGTATATTACCTCTCTAGAACTTACTCATCTAACATGACTAAAACTTTGTACTTACTGAACAACAACTCCCCAGTTCCCCACCTTCCAGCCCCTGGCAATCACTATTATATTCTCTGCTTCTGTCAGTTTGACAATTGTATGTGCTTCATAAAAGTGGAATCATGCAGTATTTGTCCTTCTGTGACAGGTGTAGTTCACTTAACATAGTATTCTCCACACTCATGCCTGATATGGTTTGGATATTTGTTCTTTCCAAATCTCATGTTGAAATGTGATTCCCAATGTTGCAGATGTGGCATGGTGGGACGTTTTGGGGTTATGGGGGTAGAGTCTTCCTGAATGGCTTGGTGCCCTCCTTACTGTAATGAGTGAGTTCTTGCCTTGAGTTCACACAAGAGCTGCTTGTTTAAGAACCTGGCTCCTCCCTCACTCTCTCATGCTCCTGCTCTCACCATGCTGGCTCCCCTTCACCATGATTGCAAGCTTCCTGAGGCCCTCACCTGAAGCAGATGCCAGCCCCATGCTTTCTGTATGGCTTGCAGAACCATGAGCCAACTTAAACCTTTTCTTTGTAAATTGCTCAGCCTCAAATATTCCTTTATAATGAAGTAAGAACAGACTAAGACAGTAGCTGCTGTCACAAATGGCAGGATTTCCTCCTTTTCTAAGGCTGAATATTATTTCATTGTAGGTATATGTACCCCATTTTCTTTATCCATTCACTCATCAATGAATACTTAGATTATTACTATATCTTGGCTATTGTAAACAATGCTGCAATGAGAGTGCAGACATACTGTTCATGATCCTGATTTTACTTCTTTTATATATATACCCAGATGTGGGATTGCTGGATCATATGGTAATTCTATTTTGAATTTTTGGAAGAACCTTCTTATTGTTTTCCATAGCTGCTGCACCATTTTAAATTCCTAACAATGTACAAAGGTTCCAATTTTTCCATGTCATCACCAATACTTGTTATCTTTTGTGTGTGTGTGCATTTTTAAAAATAATAACCACTCTAGCAGGTGTAAAGTGGTATCTCATTGGAGTTTGATTTGCATTTTCCTGATAATTAATTATGCCAAGCATCCTTGTATACACTTGTTTGGCCATTTGTATGTCTTCTGTGAGAAACGCCTATTCATGTTTTATATCAATTTTTTAATTGAGTTGTTCATTTTGCTATTAAATTGTAGGAGTTTCTTATTTATTTAGAAAATTAACCCTTTGTGAGATACCTGGTTTGAAAATATTTTAACCCATTCTGTACATTGCCCTTTAATTCTGTTGATTATTTCCTTTGCTGTGCAGGAGCTTTTTAGTTTGATGTAGTCCTACCTGTCTATTTTTGCTTTTTTTTTTTTTTTTTACCTGTGCTTTCATCATTATATGCAAGAAATAACTGCCAAGACCAATGTCAAGACTTTATCCTTATGCATTCTTCTAGGAGCTTTATAATTTCAGGTTTTGTGTTTCAGTCTTTAATCCATTTTGAGCTGATTTTTGTATATGATATAAGGTATAGGTCTAATTTCATTTTTATATGAATATCCAGTTTTCCCAACATAATTTGTTAAACAGCTATCATTTCCCCATTGTGTATTATTGACACCCTTCGCAAAGTTTAGTCAAATATATATACATGGTTTTGCTTTTGGCCCCTTTATTCTGTTCTATTGGTCTATTTGCCTATCTTTATGAGAATAAACACCATTTTTAATTATTGTAGCTTTGTAACGTATTTGTAAATCAGGAAATGTGATGCCACCAGATTTGTTCTTCTTTCTCAAGATCATTCTGGCTATTCTGGGTTGACACCTCATGTTTAATTATTGTAGCTTTGTAACATATTTGTAAATCAGGAAATGTGATGCCACCAGATTTGTTCTTCTTTCTCAAGATCATTCTGGCTATTCTGGGTTGACAAAATTTAATATATTTTTGTGATAAAATCATTCAACAAACTAAGCATAGAAGAAATGTACCTTAATATAATAAAGACCGTCTATGATAAGCTCACAGCTAACATCATACTTAATGGTGAAAAATTAAAAGCTTTTCTCTAAGTTCAGCAAGAAGACAAGTATGCCCACTTTCATCATTTCCATTTAACATTGTCCTGGAAATTGTAGCCAGAGCAATTAGGGAAGATGAAATAAAAGGCAAACAAATGAGAAAGCAAAGTTATCTCTGTTTACCAAAGTAATATAGTCCTGTATATACAAAACCCTAAAGCCTTCATGAAAATAAACTGTTGGATCTAATAAAGGAATTCAGGATAAAATAAAGTTGCAGGACACAAAATCAACATATAAGAATTAGTAACATTTCTATACATTTACAATGAATGATCTGAAAAGGAAATTAAGAAAATACTTCCTTTTACAATAGCATCAAGAACAATAAAATACTCAGGGATAAACTTAACCAAAGAACTGAAAGACTTCTACTCTGAAAACTGCTAAAATACTGATGAACAAAATTAAAGAAGATACAAATAAATGGAAAAACATTTCATATTCATGAATGAAAAGACTTAATGTTCAAACGTCCATACTGCAAAAATAATCTATAGATTTGAAGTTTTCTCCATTAAAATCTTAAGTGCATTTTTTACAAAAATGGAAAAAGCAATCCTAAAATTCATATAAACCACAAAACCTCCTTTACTTTAAAGTAAACTGATTATAAACTGTTCAACCACATCTGCAAAACAGATTATTGTTTGAATAACTGGGGACTGTTAGCCAGTTAGCCTTGTTGATGCATGAAGCTGACCATCACAAAAAGCTAATGTACAATAAGTTGACATAGAACCTTTCTTTTAATGGGTTCAAGGCAATTGCAAAACAAGAGTAGGAGGGAGTAACCTGATCTCTCAGGCACAGTTATCCATGCATTCTGCAGACAGAGCTGAGAACCCCAGGGACAATGCACATGCTACTTGCCCTTGCATCCTTTTGTGGGGAAACAGTGAGCAGCTTCTTTCTCTCTGTTGCTTAGTGTGCTCATTAAACCATAGAGAATTCTAGTAGTTTACAAAAGAATGGGGATTTTACACAGAGCAGACTGACGAAAACTTGATTCTAAGTTCTTGCTTCTATTAAGAGGCATCATGGCATAACAAAAAATATCAATGATGACATTAAATACCTGGGTTCAGATCCACCTTTGTCACTTACCAGATGTCTAGTCAAGTCACATTCCCTCTCCAAGCCTGTAAATGGCACCTGTGAATAGCAGTTAACCTATAAGTGGTAATAATATTGTCATGTCATGGTTATTGTAAAGAATGTAAGACCATACACACAAATGGCCTGGCTTTATAAAAGATGCTCGATTAAGGCAAGCTATGATGCTAAACTTCCTTTAGTTCAATTAGTACCTAGTGTTAGTTGTGTAGTTTCTGGAAAGTTCCTTCATCTTTCTGTGCCTCAATTTCCTCATCTGTAAAATAAGCATACAATAAGTTGTTCTGTGCACTGAGTTAATATGTATGAAGTGCTCCGAACAATGTCTGGCACATAGTATACACTATATACTTTTTAACTATTATCATTTGTGCTTGTATGGTAGTGGTGAAATTAGGGAGGTAAGAAAACCGGATTTTAGTCCACCCTGTACTGGGTGAACTTGCATAAGTCACTTATCTGCCATCAATTTTCTTTTCTGTTAAAGGAAGGAGTTAACTAGGCCATCTGTCAAGCTTACAGATGTCAAGCTTATTTTAAAAGATTTTATTCCTAAACTGCTCTGTGAGATGAAGAACCTGAGAAGGTTTTCTGACTTGTAGATAGTTTGAAGGTGCTATGCTCTCACAGATGTGTCAAGGCCTTCTTATTGATTCACACCAAAGACTCTACCTCTGTCTCAGTTTTTATGCAGGGTGGTTGATCTGTCTACTTTTCATCAAGATGCGTTCCTCTGTCAGCTGCATCAGAGCTGTCATAAGCCAGCTTCATGCCAGAGAGAGAAGGAAAGGCAGTGTTCTTATTTGTCTGCTTCACTGTGTCTTTCTTCCTTTGCAATCCCTTCTCAGAAAGGTCAAAATAAAATTCTACAATTGCCCTGATGAGGAATGTCAGCTGATTGAAGGAACAGGACCCCCGTAAGCAGCACTGCTGCTGCTGAGAGGCCCCCCATGGAGTTCTGTCGAGCCTGACTCATCCTCCAGTTCAGGGAGGCCTGGTGGTCACTCCCTTTCTGCCCCAGCCAGAGAGCACATTGCAAACATCTTAAAGGCTTGTGGTTGGCACGTTAAGGGGGGGACAGTAATTCACCAAAGTATGATGCGAAATCTAAGAGAGGGCAAAGAAGGGGTGAATGGGGTGTGTGCCCTGTCTCTAAAGAAGGGGACTCCTGCTCTTTCCCAGTTCAGGAGAGTGCTAAAAAGGCTGCTCCCACTTCTTTTACTTGCTTCTGCCTCCTTTGCCTTTTTATTTGCTCCTTCCAAAGGTAAGAGAGTAATTATCTGAATGTCAGATGCAGGCATTCAGTGGGCTATACTTACTATCAGTCAAAGTTATGAGCCTCAGATACAAGGTCCCAGGAGCCACCCTTCTTCTTCTTTCTATGTCTAGGCCCAGCAAACTTTCTTCTGCTCCTTTCTCTGGGTAAGGAGTGTGTGAGTGTCAGGGTCCATAAAGAGGGGCTGGCACACAGAGAGTAACACACCTGATTGTAACAGCCAGTGGATCAATTCAATGTTTCACATTGTGATGATCACACTGCCCACCCTGAGCAATTTTTCCAAATGACTGAATCATTTATTTGTTCCACTTTTCATTGGAAAAATGAGGTAAAACTTCATCCTACCTTGAATGAAAGGGGTTCCCATCACTCTTATCAAAGCTACATTGCATTGCATAGCATTTCAAGCAGAATGAGCTAAGCCTTTCATTGACTTCATTTTGCATCCTATGCAACTAGGACTATTCTTAGCATCTCTGAATTAAAAGAAAGTTCAAAAACACTGATTTTTCTGTAACTCTGCTTGACTTTCTCTGCTACATTTTTTTGCATATGTTCCTGCAGTTTCTGCTTGAACATTTCTAGCAATAAAACAGTTTTTCAGAAATAGATTGTTTTGTTTGGTACAGGTTTATTGGAAAATGCTTCCTTTGTTAGTTCTTTGTAACCTCTTAAAATTCCATTTATCCCACTTACGGAATGAGAAAAAATAAATTGTCATAACTTCCTATGACAATATTTTAAGTACTTAGATGGTTCTTAGACTATGTTATGCCACAGTAATCTCAATGGCTGAAAACAACAAAGATTTATTTCTTACCTACACATAGGTCATCTGGGAGTTCTGCACTACCCTCACTTAGGGACCCAGGTTGGCAGAACAGCCGACAACCTTCCATTGTATTTCTGTAGCGTTCCACTCCTGGATTTCCCTGTCAAACTGTCTCTCTGCAGTCCTTCCCCTGACTCAGTTCTCAGTCATTGCTGTGGGCCATCTCACACTACTTTCTGGTCTGCTTTATCCCCAACGATACGGACACAGCCTCTCTTCTTTATTCTCCAAGTCATCATCAGCATAATGATGTTATGGGTAGCAGATTTGCGGGAATCTTGGGGTTATGGATGAAGGGCGAGTTGGGAGTGGGGGAATAGAAAGGTGACATATATAAATAATCTCACCTTGAAAATTAGATATCACAGTTTTCAAAATTCCTTACCTGTCTCTCCCCTCCTCCTATCCCAAACTTGGGTCCATCTTCAGCCCTCTGAGGAAACCTACCCTAATTTCTTCTCAATTCACATGTCTTGGAATTACTCAACTCTGTGTCTCTAGTTGTTATCAAAGAGAAAATTCAACTTGACCATTACTTTTTTCAGCAGATAAATTTAGCTCCTTTTGTCTTAATCTCTCTTTTCCATTCTTATTTATTCTTTTTTTTTTTTTTTTTTGAGACGGAGTTTCACTCTTGTTACCCAGGCTGGAGTGCAATGGCGCAATCGCAATCTCGGCTCACCGCAACCTCCGCCTCCTGGGTTCAGGCAATTCTCCTGCCTCAGCCTCCTGAGTAGCTGGGATTACAGGCATGTGCCACCATGCCCAGCTAATTTTTTGTATTTTTAGTAGAGATGGGGTTTCACCATGTTGACCAGGATGGTCTCGATCTCTTGACCTCGTGATCCACCCGCCTCGGCCTCCCAAAGTGCTGGGATTACAGGCTTGAGCCACCGCGCCCGGCTCCATTCTTATTTATTCTAATGCATTCTCCTTCCTAACCAAAGGGCTTCTTAATATTTCTTAGGCAAAATAATTATCTGTAAAAATCCTCCATATTTAAAGAGATAGCAGGAGCTGAGAAATTAGTTTTTCTTGATGTCTTTTTTTTTTTTTTGAGACGGAGTTTCGCTCTTGTTACCCAGGCTGGAGTGCAATGGCACGATCTCGGCTCACCGCAGCCTCCGCCCCCTGGGTTCAGGCAATTCTCCTGCCTCAGCCCCCTGAGTAGCTGGGATTACAGGCACGTGCCACCATGCCCAGCTAATTTTTTTTTGTATTTTTAGTAGAGACGGGGTTTCACCATGTTGACCAGGATGGTCTCGATCTTTTGACCTCGTGATCCACCCGCCTCAGCCTCCCAAAGTGCTGGGATTACAGGCTTGAGCCACCGTGCCCGGCCTCTTGATGTCTTAAAAAGGTCATTGCAAATGTTTTTCATTCCTACCAACCCCATTTTAGATAAACTTTCAAAGACTGTAAGTATGATGGTTAATGTTAGGGCATCAACCTGATTAGATTGAAGGATGCTTAGGTGGCTGGAAAAGTCTTGTTTCTGGGTGTGTCTTTGAGGGATGGTATTGTCAGAAGAGACTGAGATTTGAGTCAGTGGACCGAGAGAGGAAGACTCACCCTCAATATGGGTGGGCACTATCCAATCAGCTGCTAGCACAGCTAGAACAAAGCAGGTGGAAGAAGTGGTATAACCTCGCTTGCCGAGTCTTCTGACTTCCTTCTTTTTCCCATGCTGGATGCTCCCTTCCACTCTTCCTGCCCTTGGACACCAGACTCCAGGTTTTTTGGCCTTTGGACTCTGGGACTTATGTCAGTGGCTTCCTGGGGCCTCTCAGACCTTCGGCCACAGACTGAAGGCTGCACTGTCAGCTTCCCTGGTTCTGAGGCTTTCAGACTTGGACTGAGCCATGACTGACTTCTCTCTTCCCAGCTTGCAGACAGCCTAACATGATGGGGTTTTGCCTTGTAATCATGTGAGCCAATTCTCCTCAATAAACTTCCTTTCATATGTACATATATCCTCTTCTGTCCCTCTGGAGAACCCTGACTAAAACAGTAAACATGGATCATAAAGGGCGAATTTGGGAGTATTGAGGAAGTCAGATCATGAAAGACCTTGGAAGACTTGCTAGCCTGTATACATTTTTATTTTAAGCAGGGAATTAACATAATTAGTGTGTTATAAGGAGTATGAGAGTATAAGTGCCATGAGAAGACAAGCTGGGAGACTGTTGTAGGAATGCAGATGAGAAGGAGCAGTAGGAATGGAGAGAAGTGCTGGAGTCAAGCCATAGTTAGGAAACAGAATGATGAGGACCTGATGTGGGAGAGTGAGTGGAGATAGGAGTATCAGGAATGATGCCCAGTTTTCTGTTTGTAGCAACTGTGTAAGTGTTGGTGCAATTCACTGTGACAGAAAATAAATGAGTAGGAATAAATTTAGGGGGAAATGATGTTTCATTTTAGACAGATCACATTGTAGATTTGTGAGGCATCTGCAGATTACCAAGTCATATTTTTTCAGGCAAGACTGGCCAGTGGGATCTGCATCCAAAAGAAGGACTGAGCTGCCTCTTTGATTCCTAATATTACAAGGAAAACCTTTGAGCAAAAGGTCCCCTTTGCTGCCTTGATCTTATTTGAGATCTGAGATTCTTTGCTGCAAATCTTTACCTTAAGATATAGAAATGATATCTAAAGTAAGCTAAGATACCAGTACAGCCTCCACCCTGGGAATACATGGAGACCTTCCTCTTCACTTAGATGTGTAGCCCAAGCAGAGGGATTCCTGCTGATTCAATCTAGTCACTTTAAAAAGTATCACTCAGGAGCCCAGGATTTATCCTTAACATTGTTATAAGAAGTCCTTTTGTTAGAAGGGAATGGTTGTATCTTCTGTGTAATGGGTGCATAATATTTACCAGTGTGGTAAATATCTGATATTGTGTGTCCACTATTTTCCAACCGTTTTTCACATAGGTACATTTAAAGATTTCACTTTTTTGCCTTCTTAATACTTTTTGTTGTTATTGCTCTTTTGACTTCAGAAAAGAATAGAAGAAGAAAAATGTCATTAATATGGCCCCATTCAAATCATGAAGCAGGGGCTACCATTGTGGAAGCTACATACATGGACTCAGGCATTTGATTCCAGTGCAAACCAGGGACTCTATCTGCTATGCATAAAGAAGTACTGAAATTGGAGGCAAGACATCTGCCTTCAAGTCCCAGGTTTTCATTCACTAGAAGGTCCCTTTGGCAAGCCACATACCTCCTGTGGGTCTTGCTGGCCTTATCTGAAAAAATGGGCACATCATTGTAGACACTGCTGCATCACAGGGCCATTTGCAGATTGTGGCAAAAAGTCCAAGCAAAGGGCTATAGAAACCAGAATGACATCCTACATGCTCCAGTCTTAGACTACCAGGCTTTGGTTCCAGAGCAAACATCTTTCATCTACTCTTTGTCATAAAGTTTACGATATCTTCAGCTGCTGTGGCTACATTCTTAATTTTTTAAGAAAGACAATTGTTTTCTCTTACAGTGCATAGTATGGGACTGGGACTCCAATGGCAAGCATGACTTCATTGGAGAATTCACCTCGACATTCAAGGAGATGAGAGGAGCAATGGAAGGGAAACAGGTACATGGTCAACCACTTGTGTGGGTTTTTGCCTCCAAGCAGTCTCTATGATACATCCTTAGTACCCAGCTACAAATGAAACGGTGAGAGGCAAAATATCAATGTATGATTACGTGTGATAAGAAGGAAGCATCATGGGATGTGAGTTCCTAGATTCTAGAACTAGCCCAACCCAAAGCAATTGTGTGTCCTTGGAAAAGACACTGACCCCAAATGTTACAGTTTCCCCATTAGTAAAATGGAAAGGTTAGATGAGAGTATTTCTAATCTCCTTTAGCTGTATAGCCTTGAAAAAGTGACTTAATCTCCCCATGCCTCATTTTTCTCACCTAAAATATAAGAGTGATAATTGCACCTACCTCATAGAATTTTGTGAAGATTAAATGAGATAATCCTAGGTGCTAACAGAGCACCTAGCACATAACTAGCATTTTCAAAATATCTGCTATTAACAGTAATATTCTTTCTAGGTCTATATTTCTATGACTTGGTGACATTAACAACAGTTTAGGCCAGGCGAGTGGATCACGAGGTCAAGAGATCGAGACCATCCTGGTCAACATGGTGAAACCCCGTCTCTACTAAAAATACAAAAAATCAGCTGGGCATGGTGGCGTGTGCCTGTAATTCCAGCTACTCAGGAGGCTGAGGCAGGAGAATTGCCTGAGTCCAGGAGGCGGAGGTTGCGGTGAGCCGAGATCACGCCATTGCACTCCAGCCTGGGTAACAAGAGCGAAACTCCGTCTCAAAAAAAAAAACAACAACAACAATTTAATGCTTCATAGAAATTACTTGAATTCTCTAAATTTTTGTAGGTGTACCAGGTTTTCTTCCAGTGCCATCATTTTACTCCTACACACTTAATGCCAAGACCTGTACCCAAACACTACCACATACCACAAAGACACATTGTCCCACACAGAAACCTAAACCCCTTCTGTGTTTTCTTATCATATCGATACACACACTTTCCTATCGTATCATATATCATATCTAGATAGGTAGGTAGGTAGGTAGATATTATCAATCAAGAAGTCATCTGAGCTCTATTCATGAAACTTCTCCTTTTACCTGTTTATTGTTCACTTGCCCAATGTCCAGCTGCAGCACCTCTTTGCCTGAGGGCTTTCTCTAGCTGCTGGAGTCTATTTTATCCATGCCCAGAGTAGGCTAGAAGTATGGACGGAGATGTAACACCTTCCAGGAAGTAGACCCCAACAAATCACTAATGGAAGTTGGTGTATAGATACTCCAGCTCCCTTGCCCTTCAGCTAGCAAAACTCTGAGGTATGTTCTCTATACAATTTTCCAGAGTTCCCCAGCAGGCCCTAGTTGTCCACAGTGGTAACTGACTTGATAATGCACCCTTTTGGGGATGCCTCCTCTGTCTAATTCCCCATCCCTCTATTCATACTTCCTGGTATCACCTCCCAGATGGAATACTTACTTTAACGTTCTTGCCTCAAAGTTTGCTTCTTGGGGAACTCAACCCAAGATACCTGCCATTCTTACTCTGGAGTTCATCCTCCTCCTGGAGCAGAAACGAGTGAAAGCTGAGGGCTCAGAGCTTTTGAGAAAGTCTTTTTCTTTTCTTTTTCTTTCTTTCTTTCTTTTTCTTTTCTTTTTTCTTTTTTTTTTTTTTTTTTTTTTTTTTTTGAGACCAAGTCTTGCTCTGTTACATAGGCTGGCGTGCAGTGGCACAGTCTCAGCTCACTGCAGCCTCCACCTCCTGGGTTCTAGTGATTCTTTTGCCTCAGCCTTCTGAGTAGCTGGGACTACAGGTGTGTGCCATGCCTGACTAATTTTTGTATTTTTAGTAGAGACAGGGTTTTACCATTTTGAACAGGATGGTCTAGATCTCCTGACCTTGTGATCTGCCTACTTCAGCCTCCCAAAGTGCTAAGATTGTAAGTGTGAGCCACTGCACTTGGCTGAAAAAGTCTTTTTCTTTAGAGATAATACTCTGTGCCTATTCTGGTCAGAAGTGCTGATTAAAGATGCCCCAACTCATTTTCAACTCTCTCATATGTAAGGTCAGGATATAATCAAACTGGATGGATATGAACTAACATTTTTTTAGTCAGAAACATAATCTGAATCAGACCATTTATTGAACACATACCCTTGGTCTGGAAACTCAATGGAAACAATGACAGCTTTCTACTTAGCTCCTGCAAAACCTGCTGTAAATGCTCTATTAGGCACTCAGCATTACAAGAAACTTGTCAAATGCACAGAGACTTTCACCCACAAGCCAGGATGCAGAGTTTCAGAGCCACAGTTAAAACCACACAAAATTATAACCAAAGTCATTCCCAAGATAACAAGGATTGTAGCTAGAGAGTCTGTTGTTCTATTCAATATGCAGAACTAGGCCTATTTAGCTAATAAATCAATGACAGTATTCATACTACTTGCTAGAGTTCTAAAGAGTTTTATAAAGTTTTGCCTTATCCACATCTATGAATAGAAATAGCCCAAGCAGTAAATATAGGAAATATTTCATTTTTAGGCTCCTAAAAGGATATTAAAAATAAGAACATAACAGATACCATAGATGAAATATACCAAAACCTAATGCTGTCAAACAGAGAGAAATCTTTTAAGTTCCACTGAAAAAAAATGGACCATATGCTATGATGCTTTTCTGTATCACTGAGATACCAGAAAAGCTTTAGTTCAACTACCCAGCCCCCATTTTGGTGTTATTTATATAGTGGGAAATATTCTCTTATTTATTGATTCTACAGTATTTATCGAGTAGCACCTACTAAATCCCAAGCACTGTGCCAGGCTCTAAATGCACTATAATTAACAATGCTGACATGGTCCCTGGCCTCCTGAAGCTTACAGATAGGTGAAAGTCAGGATAGAATAGAAAACAAATAAAATAAACAAAAAAATTAAAATGCATCTACAATTTGGGACAAATGTTGTTACAAAATAGAACCAGTTTAATTCTAAAAGTGTGTATATAAAAAAGATAATCTGGCCTTTAAGTTGAGGCCCTTTAAGGATTAAAAAGAAGCCAACATGTAATGAGTGAGAAAAAAGCCTTTGAACCAAAAGGAATCGTATTGCAAAGTACAGAGGCAGGAATGAACTTGGTGTGGTGGAGGACCTGGAAAGACACCAGTGTATCTGAAGCAGAGAGTGAAGAGACCATTCATAGGATGTGGTGAGAAACAAGGCCAAAGGCCAGGAAAGGCCGATTATTCCAAATATGACAAGAGCATGTGGAAGCTGTGCTTTCCTATGCAGTAGCCACTAGCTATATGTGGCTATTTAAATGTGTTAATTAATTAAAATAAAATTAAGTAACAAATTAAGTTCTTTGGTCATGCTAACCACATTTCAAATGCTCAATATTCTCACGTGGCTGGCGCAGTTTCAGAATATTCCAGTTGTTGAAAAAATTCTACTGGACAGCACTGCAAAGGGTTCTAGCTAGAGAATGACATGATTGGTTGTAATTTTTAAAAAGATTACTTTTGCTACTGTGTAGATAATTAAAGAGAGACACAGGAGATCTGTTAGGAGACTACTTCTATAGATAAGAGGTGATAATGACTTGGGTTCATTAGGAAATATAGAGATAGATAAATTGGATAGACTTAAGACATATTTTGGAATTGGAGCTACAATGTTTGTTGAAGGCTTGGATACAGGGAAGGAGGAAACGGATGACTCAAGGATAGATGGTTAAATGGTGCCATTTTCTGAGATGAGGAATAATTATGGCAGGGAGGTCCAGTTTACGAGGAAGTTTTCAATATCTGGTTTCAAAAACTGGCACTCAGAGGAGACATTTACCTGTAAATGTATTTTAGGAGCCATCAACTAAGAGAGGATATTTAAAATCAAGAGAATGGATGAGTACACCTAGGGAGAAGGGATTGAGGAAAGCGTAGAGGAAAATGAAATCCCGAGGAATCTCACTATGTAGCATCAGACAGAAGAGAGACAGCATCTTTCAACTTTCCTTTTCCTGTGGGAGTTGATTCTATAGGCACAGGGTAAATTCTTAATTAACCTTGATTATTTCCTGAATAACATTTATAAGCATCCTTAGTTTGGGGTGGCCAAAGAGGAAGCTTGCAAGAATAGGAGAGCTACTCCAAGACCTTCCTAGAAGAAGGCATTGTGGTTAATAGTCCAGGCTTAGGAATGAGACTGATGTGGGTGTGAATCCCAGGTCTATCCGTTACTACCTGTATGACCTGGGCAAGTCTCCCTTCTCTTCTCCGAGCCTCATCTTCCATCTGTCAAAGTGGGCTGTGGGAGAGTTAAATGGGATTGGGAGAGTAGAGCGTATAGCCCATAGTTATATGCCAACTTCATCCCAAGACAGATGCAAAATATTTAGATCTGGTCCATCAGGACCCCCTACCCACCTAACAAGCACAAGGACCCCAAGTATCAACAGGTTTGATTCAACTTCCTTGGAGCCCTGTCCTGACTAAGCCAACCGGACTTTCTCATCTTAGCCTGAGAAGGAAGTGAGTAGACTTTTCATGGATGATCACTATAACTTTTAATAGAATTCAAAATCTTTAACTCAGTATATCCTGCTTGATGGAAGAAATTGAGATTAATAGAAATAATTGAGAATAACTAAAAATGGCACAGCTAATTTTAGTATCTTTTCTTCCCAACTCTTAGGTAGATCCCTAAGCCACGTGTTTTACTGAAATATTAGAGGAAGCTTTGGGGGAAAAGACAATTTCAGTTTTGATGGGCTTGGAAGGAACTTGGGCTCTTTTGTCTAGAAATACTAAATCTACTTTGAGATGCACTGTAATTCTTGTTTATCAAGTTCTACCCACCTGGAGAGTAAATGAAAATAAAAAGGGAGGAATGAAAGGCAACATTCATTATGGACAGATTAAGAGATGAGGCCTTTAAGTGAAAAAAACAAGCCTAGGGATCTGATTTTAGATTCTGCTTTGAACGTTTTCTTCTTTCTTTCTTTCACCCAAGAATCCCATATTTGTAAGGAGTCATAGAGAACACTTCACTGGTGTAAGACCTCCCTCTTCCAAATCCTATGTAGGTGCCCAGTCCTGCTGACACCTTCCCAGTGATGAGAAACTACAGTATCGGTTATTGGTTGCTGAGTGAAAAATTAGCTCAAAACTTCCTGGCTGAAAACACCAATCACTATGTACTCACCGTTCTCTGGATTGGCAATTTTAGCGGAAATCTCTGCTCCCCATAGTGCTCCATGTGGTTCCAACAGAACTCACTCATGCATTTGTGCCTCAGCAGCCAGGATGGCCGGGATACTTCTCCAGGTGTACTTGTATCCTCTGGGAGACAATTGTAGGCTTTTTAACATGACCCTGAAAACTTCGCAGAAGCAGGAGAGGGGCCAGCCCCAACACACAGGTGCTTTTCAAGCCTCTGCTAATATCACATTTGCTAATGTCCCATTGGCCAAAACAAGTCATGTGACTAAATGCAGCATCCCTGTGGGAGGGAGCTACATAAATGCATGGACACCGAGAGGAATAGATTATTGGAGGCCACTGCTGTATCAGTCTATCCATTTGCATCTGGCTCAGAAAATACTTCAGTTTCAGACCCTTCTAATTCTCAGGGAGGGAAATTCTTTCTCTTGAGTAGAAATCCAGAGATTCATCTTTCATAGGATGGTGGAGAGGAACACGCAACAACTCTTGGGATATTTTATTCACAATTGATTTTGTCTCATTAAATCTTCTATAGGCTGGAGACCTACTCTCCTAGTCAGCTGACTCTTCAATTAGCTCCCAGCTGACTCTTCAATTCCCAGCCACTCCTATAGCTCTGATCTTATCCCTCAAAAAGGCCCCTTTGGAGATCTATTGTGTCACTGTTGGGACATATGTCAATCCATTATTTTAGTTCTTTGTTAAGCTCTGTGTAAATTTATTACTGTCCCTACGAAATTTCTGTAGTCGGCATTCACTATTCCTAAATTTTTCTACCTTTTGAGTTAATTCTCAGGCAGTAAGTCTTAGTATCTGGGTGTCACTCAACTGTATTCCTACAGATTTCTTCTTCCCTCTACTGCTTGATTTGACCATATTAATAGTAAGCATTGATATATGCCAGGTACTATTCTAAATTTATTACATGGATTAATCTGTCTTCACAATAATCCTATGAGGTAGATATAAGCTCCATTTTGCAAAGGATATATCCAAGACATAGAGCAAACAAGTAATCAGCCAAAAGTCACACAGTAGGGAAGTGGAGTTGCTGGGATTCAAATTTAGAAGTCTGACAGCAGAGTCTCACCCTCAACCACCCCCTTTATTGCTCCCGTAAATGCAAGAGTTACCACCTACAGACTATTTGTCAGCCCTCCAGTTCAGTTTGTCCTCAGCACCTTAGGAGTTTGGTCCTATTGAATGACTCAGCTTTTTCCTAAGCGGATTCTCATACTGTGACCCTTCTTTCAGGTGCAGTGGGAGTGCATCAATCCCAAGTATAAAGCCAAGAAGAAGAATTACAAGAACTCAGGCACAGTGATTCTGAATCTGTGCAAGGTATGTATGTGGCCCTGTCTTCCAGGAGTATAAAGCTAGGGCTGTCTGAGAGAAAGAGTTCAAGTGGTGTGGTCAGAGGAAAAGAGTGTCAAAAAGATGTGATCTCCTAAAACAAAAATAAAAAATGTCAAGTATTAAGGAACATAAAATGAGAAATGTAAGCATGGGTGGTCATGGAGCTTTGGCAGCCCAGTGCCACCATTCTCTCCCCAGGGACTATACTGCCCCAAAGACAAGAGAGGTTTGCTGATAGGTCAGGATCTTCTCTGCCCAGAGCAATGCCAGAGGGAGATCTCCAAATGGCGAAGCCAACATATCTAGGACACCTACTATGTGCCCTTCACAGTGTCCAGTGGTTTTTTTGCTGTGGTGGTGGCTTTTTTTTTTTTTTACACAGAGTCTTACTCTGTTGCCCAGGCTGGAGTGCAGTGGCACCATCTCGGCTCATTGCAACCTCTGCCTCCTGGGTTCAAGCATCAGCCTCCTGAGTACCTGGGACTACAGGCACATGCCAGCACACCCAGCTAATTTTTTGTATTTTTAGTAGAGATAGGGTTTCACCATGTTTGCCAGAATGGTCTTGATCTTCTGACCTCATGATCCACCTGTCTCAGCCTCCCAAAGTGCTGGGATTACAGGTGTGAGCCACTGCACCCGTCCTGTTCAGTGCTTTATATGTGGTACCTTACTCATACTGAAAGGATGCCATAAAAACATGACAACAGAAGAAGATTAAAGGTCTTATGAATGTCTTCCAGAAGGGCTACAGCTTTGCAGAGAATCACATGTGGTAATAATTAAACTTCTTAACTCAAAGCCGGGAGTGATGCTACCACGAGTTGAGTACTTACTATGCAAGAATAACTATAATAAACTCTCTTTAACTCTTACCACAACTCTGAGATGTCTACTTTCAATTGGGGTTGTGTGCCTAGCTCAGAGTCACACAAGTAGTAAATTTAAGAGCTGAGATTTTAACCCATGTGTTTCTGACTCCATCATACAGGACTCAGTTGCTATCCAGATCATAGATGTGTGTTCATGTTTGTGTGTGTGTGTGTGTATACAGGCATACGCACATATATGTGCGTGTATATGCATATGTGTATGTATAAAGGCATATGTCAGGGATATTTTGGATTCCATTCCAAACCAATGCAATAAAGCAAGTCATACACATTCTTTCATTTCCCAGTGCATATAAAAGTTATGTTTATGCTATGCAGTAGTCTATTAAGTATGCAATGGCATTATGTCTAAAAATGAACATACTTTAATTTAAAAATAGCTTATTGCTAAAAATATACAACAGTCACCTGAGCCTTGAGTAAGTAATAATCTTTTTGCTGGTGGAGGATTTTATCTGGATATTGATAGTTGCTGACTGATCAGGGTAGTAATTGCTGAAGTTGGGGTGGCTGAGGTAACTTTAAGACAACAATGATGTTTCTCATTAATTGACTCCTCCTTTCATGAAAGATTTCTCTGTAGCATGCGATGCTGTCTGATAGCATTTTACCCACAGTAGAACTTCTTTCAAAATTGGAGTTAATCCTCTCAAACCCTGCCACTGCTTTATAAACTAAATTTAGGGAATATTCTAAATTCTTTGCTGTCATTTCAACAGTGTTCACAGCGTCTTCACCAGGAGTAGATTCAAGAAACTACCTTCTTTGTTTATTCATGAGAAGTAACTCCTCATCCATTCAAGTTTTATCAATTGTAGCAATTCAGCCACATCTTCAGGCTCCACTTACAATTCCAGTTCCCTTGCTATTTCTACCACATCTGCAGTTTCTTCCACCACTGAAGTTCTGAACTCCTCAAGGTCATCCTAGAGGGTCAAAATGAACTTCTTCCAAACTCCCATTAATTTTGCTATTTCGACCTCCTCCCATGAATCATGAATGTTCTTAGTGGCATCTAGAATCATGAATCTTTTCCAGAAAGTTTTCAATTTACTTTTCTCAGATGCATCAGAAAAACTACTGTAATGATAGTTACAACCTTATGAAATATATTTCTTAAATAAGAGGACTTGAAAATCAAAATTACCCTTAGATTCATGGGGTACAGATTAGGATATTGTGTTAGCAGACAGGAAAACAACAATAAAACTCCTTGCATATCTCCATCAGAGATTTTGTGTAACTAGGTCTATTGTTGATGAGCTGTAATATTTTGAAAGGAATCTTTTTTCTGAGCAGTAGGTCTCAACAGTAGGCTTGAAATATTCAGTAAATCATGCTGTAAACAGATGTGATATACCCTCCAGGCTTTGTTGTTCCATTTATAGAGCACAGGCAGAGTAGATTTAGCGTAATTGCTAAGGGCCCTAGACATTTTGCAATGGTAAATGAGCATTGGCTTCCACTTAAAGTCACCAGCTGCATTGGCCCCTAACAAGAGAGTACGCCTGCCCTTTGAAGATTGGAAGCCAGGCAGTGACTTCTCCTCTCTAGCCAGGAAAGTCCTAGGTGGCATCTTCTTCCAATAAAAGGCTGTTTCATCTACAATGAAAGTCTGTTGTTTAGTGTAGTCACCTTCATCAAATGATTTTAGCTGGATCTTCTGGATAACTTGTGGCAACTTTTCCATCGGCATTTGCTGCTTTACTTTACACTTTTATGTTATGGAAACAGCTTCTTTCCTTAAACCTTATAAACCAACCTCCTCTGCTAACTTAAAACTTTTTTTCTGCATCTTCCTCACCTCTCTCAGCTTTCACAGAATTTAAGAGAGTTAGGGCCTTGCACTGGATTTGGTTTTAGCTTAAGGAAATGATGTATCTAGTTTGATCTTTTATCCAAACCACTAAAACTTTCTTTACATAAGCAAAAAGCCTGTTTCACTTTCTTATCATTTGTATGTTCACTGTTTGAATTTCAAGAACTACTACTTTGCATTCACAACTTGACTGTTCAGTGCAAGAGGTCTAACCTTGGGCCTAGCTCAGCTGTAGACATGCCTTCCTCACTAAATTTAATCCTCTCTAGCTTTTAATTTTAAGTAAGAGATATGTGACTCTTCCTTTCACTTGAACACTTAGAGGCCATTGTAGAGTTATTAACTGGCCTCATTTCAGTAGAGTAGTGTTTCAGGTAATAGGGATACTCAAGGAGAGGAAGATAGATGAAGGAATGGACAGTCAGTGGAGCAGTGAGAACACACACAACACTTATCAATTAAGCTCGCCATCTTATATGGGCTTGGCTCATAACACCCCAAAATAATTACAGTAGTAACATCAAAGATCACCGATCACCATAATAGATACAATAATAATGAAAAAGCTGGAAATATTACAACAATTGCCAAAATGTGACACAGACAGAAAGTGAGCACATGCTGTTGGAAAATGGCACCAGTAGTCTTGCTCAATGCGATGTTGTCAGAAACTTTCAATCTGTAAAAAATACAAAGCTGAACAAAGTGAGACACAATAAAAGATACACCTATACATATATGTGTGTGTATGTGTATATACACACACAGAGATGGTCATGGTCCCCAATTTGCAATTTTTTTGACTTTATAATGGGCCTATTAGCATATAACCTCATTGTAAGTCCAGGAGCCACTGTACATACATGTATATGTGTATATATATATTCATGTTCTGCATAATAATATTTTCCCAATGATGGATCACAGATATGATGGTAGTCCCATAAGATTGTAATGGAGGTGAAAAATTCCTATCACCTAGTGACTTGTAGTCATTGTAACATTGTAACATAATTACTTTATTTTTTAAATAAATTTAGTGTAGCCTAAGTGTTTATAAAGTCTACAGTGGAGTATAGTAATATTCTGGGCCTTCACCTTCACTCACCTCTAACTCACTGACTCACTCAGAGCAACTTCTAGTCCTGCAGGCTCCATTGATGGAAAGTTCCCTATACAGGTGTGCCATTTATTATATTTTATACCAGATTTTGATTGTTTCATTTTATGTTTAGATACACAAAGACTTATAATTGTGTTACAAGTGCTTACAATATTCAGTACAATGACATGTTGTACAGGCTTGTGGCCTAGAAACAATAGGCTACACAAAATAGCCTAGGCATATAGTGGGATAACCATCTAGGTTTGTGTAAGTATATTCTATGATGTTCACGCAATAATAAAATCACCTAACAATGTATTTCTCAGAATGTATCTCCATCATTAAATGGCACATGATGGTGTATATGTATACATGTGTGTATGTGCGTATGTGTGTATACATACATAGATATATGTTTCCTAGAAGGAATCTAATATGTATATATGTAGGATCATATCCTTACATAATAAAACAGTGAAAGAAAAAAGTAATTGATCTGCTTTGGGTCACATCCCTACTTTTTAAACCAATCACTGGGACTAGGGCATAATGTCTTATGATTGGCCAACTGGGGTCATTGTATTAATCTTTTTTTTTTTTTCAATATATTTTGATGTTTTTACAACTTTGGGCCTTATGAACCCAAGAGGGACTACTCTCCCAATGTTAGCTAATTCCTAAAGACAGCAAACAATTTGCCTTCTAGCATGCCTTTGATATGCAGACCAGTCATTTTTTGGTTCAAATCCCCAATCACCTGCCTTACCAAATTCTCACACACCAAGCCAATGTTCTCCCACCTTATATGACCCCAGGGCCAGGTATCATTTAACTAGAAACCATTCCTATTGTTTTGACAGGTTTCAAAACCTGCTGAAATTATTCGAACTATTCAACTCTAGGCCTCCTTAGGAGCTTACCCTGCCTCGCCCACTCCTTCCTGTGAAAAAACACAATAAATGCTTTTCCCATGCTTTCCTCTCATTGCTTTTGCTTCCTGACCTATCCTGGTCCCATGTGACCTTCCTATGTCGCATAACATGCCTCCTATCCTTTGAGGAACTGTGAGCAATAAACTCTTCTTACAGAGACAGCTGTCTCCATGACAAGTATCTTATCGTAACTGTACAAATCAGATCCTGGGTATGTTCTAAACAGTCAAGTGACTATCCCTGTGCCCAAAGAAGCAGGAGAAGAGATATAGATTCAATGGTTGTCTTTCTCCTTAAGGTGACTGTGCACACAATTGTTTTTGTTCTTCCATGAGTTGATCTTATAGTCCAGTACTCAAACGCCACTGTTATTTTGCTCACTTTCAAGTTCTTATTTGATATACAGACACGGGAGCACAGCATCCCAACTATCAGGCAAAACACTGCCAGCAGGAAGCCAAAAGCAAGCATTATTTAGAGGCCAAGTGAACATCAATCCTAAGAAAAGTATGCCAATAGAAGTGTGCTACCCGGAGATGGTTTCTAAAGAGGCCAACACCGATTTTTAGGGTCAGTCTCTAAGAAGCTTCTTGAGGCCAGGTGCAGTGACTCATGCCTGTAATCCCAGCACTTTGGGAGGCCAAGGCAGGTGGATCACAAGGTCAGGAGTTCAAGACCAGCCTGGCCAAGATGGTGAAACCCTATCTCTACTAAAAATACCAAAAAAAAAAAAAATTAGTTGGACATGATGGCAGGTGGCTGTAATCCCAGCTACTCAGGAGGCTGAAGCAGAGAATTGCTTGAATCCGGGAAGCAGAGGCTGCAGTGAGCCAAGATCTCACCGTTGTACACCAGCCTGGGCAACAGAGTAAGACTCCATCCCTCCACCTCCCAGCCGCCAAAAAAAAGAAGCCTCCTGAGCATTAGATGGAATCTGAGAAGTGAGAGTCAGAAATTACAGTTACTGGCCATCCAGGTAGAAGGATCCAGACTGTAAGCTCCATGACTGCAAGTACTGTATCTGTTTCTCTAATTACTGTATTCCTAGATTCTAGTACATAGTGAGTGTTCAATAAATAACTGTTGAATCAAAAAATGCATAAATATCACCAAGAGCCAAGCCAAGCAGCAAAATCACAAAGAAATGTGAATTAAGACCAGAAATCCCTCAGTTACTTGAGAACACAGATGATGGCAGTTGGCATAACACAACAACCATACTGACTTCCAGCGTAGAGGTCAAAGAGATAGAGTATGTAACCCGGACTTGCATCATTTGAGTCTCAACTCTGTCATTTATTAGCATTGTGATCTTGACCTTAATTTCCTCATCTATAAAGAGGGTACAATAATAATAGTTGTACCACCTTCCTACGGTTGTTCTGAGAATTAAATGAGGTGAAAGATGCTAAGTACATGGCATTCAGTAATGCTCAATAAATGTTAGTCATTGTTGTTCATGGTAGGGGAAGGGTTTAACTAACTGGAAATTGTCAGTAGATTACCTTCTCAGCTAATGGTTTCTTAAAACTGCCTATCAAAATCACCTGCATATTAAAGATATCACCAGGACTGGGACTTAGACACAGGGAGGCAAGACTGAAGTCAAGTGTGAGACATTATTGATTTCAAAACAGTAGTGACACTTGAAAATATAGTTTTAGTCTCATCTCAGAGGCAGAAGCTGATTAAAATTTGCATAAACCATAATAGAAGGGAGCAAGGGATAGATATTGGCAGCCCTCATAGGCTCATCTGTATTGATACTGCTTTCCTTCTCCCCTTTAACAGAACAAACTTAACTGAGCCATCATTTTCTGACTATGTCTGTCTGCCCTTTCCTCTGGTTTAGCAGCCTATCAGTCACCAATCGTTAGGCCTCTGATATATGAGGAAATAGACTGTGCTGTTATTAACCCAGTTTCCTCTCCCCTCCTGTGCAGATCCACAAGATGCACTCTTTCTTGGACTACATCATGGGTGGCTGCCAAATTCAGTTTACAGTAAGTTGTTTTCATGTTTGTTCTTATTCAGGAAGCAAGAGATGAGGAGTGGCACTGGGTACGAGGGATAAGGAGATAAAAGCTTATCAAAACCTTCAGTCAGCTTTGTTCAGGTCTCATTGTTGAAACGTTGTATGGTATCAGGTTTTCGAAATGTGTTCGCACTTCTGTTTTCTTTAGTAAGTATAGTTTTCAGCATCATGTCAGGAAATATATGCCACTCAACCTCTGGTGGTCTGGGGAACCCTCCTAATGCTTCCCACTTCTTCAGTAACTATGTGAGGCATGAAGCAGTATAGCCTGTCAGATTTCATCACCTGGTGAGAAAAAGTGGAAGAAAGTAAGCCATGCAAGTAAGTTCCACTGAGCCAAGGAAGATACCATGGTTGCGTTCATGTGACCAGACCATAAGCATCAATGTCATACCCAGTGGTCGGTACCAAGAGTAAGCCATACGGCAAGACAAAGATGAATTCCGAAGACTGGAGGACCAGGCCGAGGTCCAGGTTGAGAAGTAGAGTGGGTGTTTAGACTCAGCGGGTGGATCGAGGATCATCCCCTGTATGTAATTTGTGTGCCCTTGGGATTTACACACCCCTGATGTATATTTGACTGGATAGGCTGAGTCTTTTTTAAATGCCTAGGTAGGTCAAGGTTGTGAGTCCATCTGCACTGGAACAACTGGCTTTCACTGACTTAATATACAAAATCCTCCTAGGTTTGGTAAATGTGATTTCCAGAAAGAGAATCTCCAGATGGCAAAAGACAGATGTGCTAGAACCCTTTAGAAAGCAATGTGGATGTAAACAAAAGAGATACAACTTGTAGAGCATTTCTTTCTCATCTTACAGGAGTGTCCTAATGAAGCTTAGCCCTGTTCAGCTCCCTGACTGGCTCAGTCATGTGAAAAAAGAAAAGAAAATGGATTTGAGTTTTTAGTCCAGCTTTCGACCCAAGAGAGTAGACAGGACCAGTATATTCCTGGAACCAGGGATATGGTACTCAAAGGACTAAAAGGGGGCTCAAAGGAATGAGAGAAATGGCCATTAACTAAACCAGCCTCTCATTAACTAGGGAAGTGTCCTTTGCGCTAATCTCGGGGAGGCCTACCTGTGTCGTGCCTAAACTTGGGATATTGTGCATTTATCTCTGAGCACTTGCAGGAGCTAATTTTAGAGTTTGTTCACCTCTTTAAGATTCTCTAATGCACAGCCAGCGAGCCTTCCTACATTCACACTGTCACATACAGAAGGTAACAAGCATGTTCTGTTCACTGAGGGGACACATCTAACTCTAGCTGTCCTGCGGGCTTATTGCTGCTCTGAGCATACCCAGATGGAAGTATGGAAGCAAGCAATGTCATAAAGGAGAGCTATGGGAAATAGTTTCCCAAGATATTAGGTTAAAAAAAAAAAGTGATTTCAGGAAACTATTTATAGGTTTTCAAGGGAAAGCTCTATTGATTTCAGTCTGGTTTAGATTTTGTAGATCCCATGCTCTTGAACAACTCTGTATTCAACCTTCAGGGGCTTGCTTTGCCCTTCGAGTTGTGCTGCAAAGAATCTGCCCCATCAAAAATCAGGAGCTGAACTCCAACCCAGAGTGTTCCCAGCTCCACATCCTGACTTTCAGATGTCCTTGTGTCCTGCTTTGTTCTCCCCTCCTGTCTCAGCCTGCTGTCCTTCCCCCACTGGGAGTACCACTTCAGAGTTTGTCACCAAAAACACCCCAGCCGCAACTTCCCATGCCCTGCAGTGTCAACTGATAGACCTGTGGGAGGTGTGAGTGAGAAGAGCAGTCTGGAACCAAGAATAGGAAGAGGAGAATGTACAGATGAGGGCCAAGGAGAAGGAGGCAGCCAACAATAGTTCCTCCACAAAGCCCTGCCTTTTGTAGGGTTTCAGGTTGGAGACTCAGAAGAGAATTCCCAGGTATTCTACTCCCAGTGCTCTACCAAAGGAAACATACCAGTCACTTCTCTGTCATTTTCTTCCAAAATTAAGTTGGCTTTCTCATTATAAATTTTTTATTGCTCAAGTGGTACAACTTAATGTAAATTATAAGCTGTAATGCAAATTGTTAAAAAAAAAAGTATCCTGTCTTATTTAATTTGGTCTGTAAATGTTTATTATTATGCCTGGTTATTTTACTGAAATTATCTGGCAATATGAAAAGGAAGCGGCAGAGAGATGAGAAGAGAAGAGAGGAAGACTTCCTGGCATCGGGATGGGCAGAGAAGAGAGAGAGAAAGCGTATTTCATTGCAGTAATTACACCTCAGAGGCTTTCAGAGGCAAAAATCCCAATTGGCACGTTACGTGACCCTTGGCTCCTGAGCAACCAGGAGCTTTAGTCAACACAAACTTTTTGTCTCCCTGGAGAGAGGTCTTCAAGCACCAGAGGTGACACAAAGTTCTAGATGTTCCCCATTTCCTTCCCTGGAGTCACTTTTCGTCCTCCTCCGCTCTCCTTTTGTGCCCCAGGAAGCCAGCCTCCTTAGGTGCACTACCCAAGCTCTCCAGCTCTTAAGATTTTGGTTGGGTTTGTCCAACAAGAGACATCCATCAGAGATCAAAGAATAGGAGGAGAGAGAACTTGGAACATTTATTTCTCCAGCTGTCTGCCTGCCAGGCTGTGGTTTGGCAGCAACCTCGTTCCTGCCAGAATGTCCTGAAGATACTCCTCTTACTGAATTCTAGTAACTGCTCCCTCCCACTCTTTCTGGTCAGTTTCCATTAATCTTTTCCACATGTTCGGAAATTTTCCCTTTGTTCAACTTCCTCAAACACCATTTGGGTGGATTTTTGTTTCCTATAGTGGCTCTGACCAATACAAAATATAAGCAGGGGCTGGGAGAAAGCCTTTGCATCTTCCATAGATGCTGGTGTTTCTTGTTCAATCTTAAAAGTGTTAACGATGGGGACTCTTTCTCCTCAGCTGCTAAGCTGCTCAAAATACTTTTGTCGACTTGTAATAAATTGAAACCTAAACCTTCAAAGGGAGGTAAGATTTAGAAAAGATAACAAATTGGATAAATAACTATGATATTGGGGCTTTGCTTTAAAAAGCATCCCCCATAAACTTGAATATTTGTGTACCCCTATATTCTAATTATAAATACTAAAACCTTACTTAGGTTAATATGAATAAACAGGATGTATTTTGGGAAGTGTTGGGGACAAGGTTGGAGTCAGAACTTGAAGGGCTTTGAATTTTGAGGGAATTTGGTGGATAATGCATGTTCAAAAGGACGATGAGGACAGCATTGAAGCAACAGGCACATGCTTTAGATGAGTAAAGCTGGGAGTGTTTGATGGTGAAGGGAGAATGAGAGTTGAAGCAAGGAAAGATGGAAGCCCACTGCCACAGGCCTGGTGCCAGGTAAAAATAGGCTAAACAACGGCGGCAGCAACTGGAGAGGTACTGTGGGAAGAACAGCACTAAGCCTCTGCCTACGATACAATGAGAAGACTGAAAGCAATCAAAGCTTTTGTGCCTGACTGACAGAGCATGGTGGTTCTGGTCAGGGAAATATGCAAGTCAAGAGCAGCTGCAGGCAAGATGATGAATTTGGCTTTGGACACGTTGGAGGTACTTTCAGGTATCCCAGTGGAGATGGTACTTATAAATATGGACCCGGGTTTCAGGAGAGAGTCAGGAGCTTCATGTATGTGGGTCTGGATGAGATGTCCCAAGAGAAAAATATAGAAGGAAAAGGGACCTGATGACAAGAAATTGTAGAGAACTCTATCTGGCAGCAGAGGAAAGAGGGGCAAACAGTTAAGAGAAGAAACGCCAAAGGAGAGGAAGGCCCAAGAGAAGGCAGTAGTTCAGTTGCCCAGGAGGAAAAAGCTAAGGTTAAGATCAAGGGCAACAATCTTGCACACTAAAGAGATGTCAGAAGGTGAAGACCACATGATGAGTAGGCGTATATCATCTTCAAAAGAGCAACTTCAGCAGAACAGATAGTTGAGACCCAGGAGTTAGGGTGTAAACAGAAGGTAAAGAAGTGAACACAGCAGGTGTAAGTATTCATCAAGAAAGTTGACAGTGACAGGAAGGCAAGAGGTACAGGGAGGATGGCAATTTAAAGATTAAAAGAGGAGAGATTTTGGGCTAGAATCTGAATAAGCAGAGGCAACAGCCCAGTGGAAGGAAAGAGATAAATGATGCTAAAAAGAGTCCTAGACAGTCAGTGATTCTTATTCTTTTTTTTGGTCACCTGAACCACTTGAGAATCTGATACATGATCTATAGCCTCTTACTGGGAAGCGCACACATCCAATTTTGAATGCAATTTTGGGAGGTCAAGGGCACCCCTGAGGACAAATCTTGTACCTCACATGAATCCTTGAGTCATAAGAACTTTACAGTAACTGTAGCATCGCAGTCTTTGAGGAGGTGGGTAGAGGTGACACAAAGACCACAGGGTGAGAGATTGAGTTCAGCACATGGTAGAGCAGCTAAAAATAAAACCAGATACTAGAATTTCACACACAAAATACAAAGTTATAGACAGCATAAAACAGACAGATGCTGTAAGGTATTGGAAAAGAAAAAATGGTAGAAAAAGCAAAGGTCTTTTTAATATGCTTTTTTGTATGCTCAAAAATGTTCATTGTGACACAGATTTTTACACAGATAAGCTGTCAGCAACCTAAACGTCTAATAATAAGATAATGGCTATGTAAATTACAGTATTCCTTTAAATACTATGTTATTTAGTATCATAGTATTTAGTATTGACTATGATAAAGCCAATTTAAATTAGAATTCTAAGGTTTAGATCATAACACGAGGTCACGTTTATGACACAGTGTTATAAAAATATAAAGCAGAGTTACTCTATGATTACAACTACGTATATAAAATACCTAAAGAGGAAAAGAAAAATAAAATATGATTTACCAGCCTAGTAGAACAGTGAATGATGTTTTTCTTATTATGTTTAAATGGACATTTTCTTTTGTGTCATTTTTTAAAATTGAAGATAATGTTGCTTTTTCTTACCTCTAACTATTGTTTACATTTTAATAATATAATAAGCTGAATGGAACTTCTCCTAGAATGACCTTCAAGCCTAAAAAATTAGATCACTTATTAAAGATTATCTCAGGAAATCTTTTCTTTTCTTCCTTTTTTTCTTTTTAAAAAAAGGGGTATCACTTTGTTGCCCAGTCTGGAGTACAGTGGCACTCTGGCAGCTCACTGTAACCTTAAACTACTGAGCTGAAGTGATGCTCTTGTCTCAGCCTCCTAAGTAGCTGCAGCTACTACCATGTGCTACCACACTGGCTGCTTTTTAAAACAAATTTTGTAGAGACAGGGTCTAGCGACGTTGCCCAGGCTTGTCTCAAACTCCTGGCATCAACCTATCCTTTCATCTCAGCCTCCCAAAGCACTGGGATTATAAGTGTGAGCCACCATGCTCAGCCTCAGGAAATCTCTTCTAACCCTAAAACATTTAGGGCATCCTATGTGCACACTGTGGCCCAGTTTATATTTTTAAATCTTTATTGTACATCCCAGATTAAACACTGATCTACTCTGGTGTAGACCTTTGAGTCTACTTACTACTTAGTGAGCCCTGCTTACTGAATTTCTATGCAAAGCCAGGGTACAATCAGTTAAAGAGCCAAATGCTTTGCCATTTCCAAAAAATGAGCCAAGTAAGCTTAGGTGTCTTTCCCTATTTTCCTATTTAACTGCTCTCTTAGAAAAAAGAATAAAAATGTGACCTATTATTTAAGAAATGGTGCAGACTAAACAGCATCTCCACCTACAAGATTCATTGTATAGGTCCAAATTGTATGCAGATATTTAAAAAGAAAAAAAGTTGCCCAAGAATGTGATCTCAAAGGTAGACTGCAGGTACAGCTAGCCAGAGGTTGTTACACAGCAGCTTCCCTTAGAAAACATCGACAATGTTCACAAATGACCCATTTGTCAGATGAAGGGAAGGGATCTGAGGAGCCGAGTTGTTTCATGTAGAATATAAAAATGCCCAAAGAAAGACGCTCATCATTTGCAACCAGCCTTTTCCCAGGAACAACTCCACACACTGGGGACTTGGTATCATGGAGGGAGCATTTTGCACTCTTACTTTACAAGGCTTTGCAAAGCTGCTACACAGCTCTGCTTAATAATGAGCAGCGGCTTCCTGGGCAGAAGGAAAAAGCACTGGGCACCTGTTCTCGTGCTGCCTGCCACGAAGATTGGAGCACATACCAGAACCACAGGTCTCCATAAATGCTTCATATCAGGAAATGAAAACGTGGTGGTTCTATGAGCTCGACGGCATTCAGAAAACCAGGCATCAGTTGCCACCTCCACAAACTGGCATTTTTCAGTCATTTTCTTGCCTTTATTTCTCAACATAATTCTATCTTCCACTGCCTCCCTGTTGCTTTCTAAAATAAACCTAACCTTTCACTCTGTTCTCTTTCTACTAATGCTAACTTTAAAGAGCACAGAGAATTCTTGGTGGAAGATCACCCCCTGAAGATAGATAATTTATCTCCAGCTTCACAAAAGAGGCTTTAGAAACCACCACTTTTGGTCGAGTGTGGTGGCTCACGCCTGTAATCCCAGCACTTTGGGAGGCCGAGGCAGGCGAATCACAAGGTCAGGAGTTCGAGACCAGCCTGGCCAACATGGTGAAACGCTGTCTCTACTAAAATACAGAAAATCAGCTGAGCATGGTGGCAAACACCTGTAATCTCAGCTACTCAGGAGGCTGAGGCAGAAGAATCGCTTGAACCTGGGAGACAAAAGGTGGCAGTGAGCCGAGATCCCGCCACTGCACTCCAGCCCGGGGACTCTGTCTCACTTTAAAAAAAAAAGAAACCACCACTTTCCAGAAAATAAAAATATTTTAGCTGACTCATACTTAAGACTGTCCACTGCTGTCTAGTCACATGATAAAATATTTTTGTGTTGATTCGTAAGAATTATAGAATGAGCTACATGGTAAGAATCATAAGCCTATTTCCTTTTTCATCAGTTAATGTTTAAGTTCATAGCCTCCCCCACATCTATGTGAAAATTTCCTGAGCTGAAGCGGCCTCTCTCATTTCATAGACATAGGGGCAATTGCCATGGGAAAAGTGGAAACGCTAGATGCCTGCCTGAAAAGAAATAGTAAAATTTCCACTGGGCATGTTTGAATGTTTATATGGTACCACCAAGAACAGGAGCCCAATACTAACCTTCTAGCCTGTACATTGTTTCATTATCTTCAAAATATATTATCCTCCTCTGTCACCTAAAAATCTAGTAATTTCCTTTACCTAACTGACATCCAACTCCACATTCAATTGGTCACTAAACCCTATTCATTTTCTACCCTTACTTTCTTCAATCACTCTTCCCTTCTCACCATCATCTCTGCCCTACCCTAGTTAAGCATAAGAAAATTATTCCAAGACTGACGATGAAGAGTTGACAGGAATGAAAATTACATAGTACGGCCAGGACGGAGGTAAAGCAAGAGACGCACCTGGGGTGCAAAATTTAAGGAGACTCTCATCTGTGGATTTTGCAAGTGTAGGGTCCACTGAGAGTGAGTACTTCCTTGGGTTTTACAAACTAGGTACTCCTTTTTGCCTCACCCCATCCCCAGCTCTATAATATGTTTTTTCTCTATTATTTTAAAACATACTGCTGCCAAAATCTATGTATGCTTGCCCAGACATTACGCACGCTTATCTAGATATAACAAATTCATTCAGGTGATATACTCAGGCTCAGATGCTGCCACTGGGTGCCTGCGTACATGGAGAATTTTGCCAATGCCTAGGAATGTTTCTTGAGCAGCCATTTTTCTTTATGGATTTTTTTCTTCTGGCCTGTTATAACCTATTTCATTTTCTGGTTTTATATCAAGACACCAGCGTGTTTTTGTCATCACAGAGCACCGTGAACACTCGAGGAGTCTCAGTCAGGCAGCCAGGACATGAGAGATTGTTAACTTCAGTAGCAAGAGGCAGAAGCATGACAGTGGTGAGAAGGTGGTGATCCATGATGAAAGATACCATGAACAGAAGTGAGGTGGGCCACGAGGTGCTTGTTATTAATAATAAAGTATCAACACCTGTCAACAACTCACTTTTTAGATAAATTAAAGCAGAATCAAGGTAATCGCCATAACATCTTCACACTCTAGAATTCCCTGGAGTACTAACATGCTTTCCTCAGTGGAAAAGAAGTGGCTTTCTATCTGGTCTTTCCGGCACGACTTTTACCTTTTTGTTTTGTTTTTATTTGTTTATTTTTACTTTAACCTTTTAAACACTGTGTACACCTGTGCAAAGTGCCATCATCCATTAAACATGTCCCATTAGGGGTAAAAGGCTGAGAATGGCATCTGTGAGTTGAGCTTGGTAAACCCAGGAGGCCCCGAAAATATGATTTTCTCAAACACTGTCTCTCAAACATCTCTGAAGTGCTCCTCTCAAAAATTTCCCTGGAATTATCTGCATGTGTTTGGATCTCTGTCTTGTTGAGGCCTCGTGGGTGGATCCTGGGGTGCTTTTCCCTTCCTTCTCATTCAGAAAATACATGTAGGTTCCTCCCTCCCACCAGCTTTTCATCATTGTCCTTGATTAAAAGGACCTCACCTAAGGTCTTTGTTTCTTTTTTCCAGTGGATTGGCTCTCGCCTTGAGGATAAACCCATCTCAGAAGACACTGGACTTTACTGGTCCTCCTGGGTTACCTCCAGTCATCCTCAGTAACAATTCTCCCACTATTGTATGTACAAACATACATACACACGTATTTCAATTTTGCTTTTCTTAACTTTTACAACTCTTTCGAGGAAACAAAGAGTTTATTCGAGGAAATTCTTCCCCAAATTACTGTGATTGCCTCCTAGCTCATCTCCCTACCTCCAGGCCGAATCTCCTCCATTTTTTATTGGAATAGTTATGCCCATGAGAAGTCTTAGTGTTTTGGTCATAGACATACATGTTCTCCTGGATGTATGATGGCATAATGGAGAAAGGTAGAAAAGAATCAATAGACTTGAATATAAATCCAACTCCAAGCCCTCTTACCCTATGTCACATGAAAATGAAGTAATATCATGCCCTCTGTGTCACACACAGTTAGCACAGTGCCTGGCACAGAGATGACTTCTGTCTTCTTTCCTTTGTTGTTCAAAGTAAGGACATCTAAGGATCAGGGAGAAACTGCAACTTTTCTTCACATAACCTTTTTTTTTTTTTAACATACTCTTAGTACTAGCATTTATCAGTAGGCATCCCTGATTTTTAAAAAATCTGGGTACTCTGAAAACAGAATTTGTCAGTAGGCATTTATCAGTAGGCATCCCCTAATTTTAAAAAAAATCTGGGTATTCTGAAAACAGAGTTTGAATCCTACCTAACTTTATTTTTTACATAGTCCTGTGGAGAGGCAAGGAAGAAAAAGGAAAAATAAATAAATAAATAGCAGAGATGAAAAAGTAATTTCATGGAAATTAATGAAATAGGTTATAAAAGAATTACTGTTAGTTAGCCTATGCTTTTCTTTCCTAGTCACTTTGATTTGATTACGGGGTATAATATCAGATGTGAGTAACGTTCTTTCCCCATCAACTTATACGTTAAGAAGCACAAACAAACACATGGCAGGTTTTCTCTGTTCTTTTAGAAGTAATGTCCAACCTTCATACATCCAATGGTATTCCAGTTATTTGTTATAATGGAATTTACCAAATATAACACAAATAACATTTCCCATTATGATCCCCAAGATCATATGAGAAAATAGAGCCTTTCAGCCATAGTAAGTCAATGAGTGCATTCTTCTGTACCCCAGAAGGAAATGAAATTATGCAGCATAAACATTTCTTTCTTCCCCTATGACTTTTTTTTTAACCTTCTTCCCTTGAAGCTTAAGCAGCATTTTAAAGAGATTTTTGCTGGGTTAACTTTTATTTAGATGTTGGTGATGTTGGAAATTAGAAGAAATGTTTCTTCTCATGTTAACATCCTCAGGCTTAAGCATTTATTGTTCTTTCTCTTGTTATAAAGAAGTGTTCCATGAGTCAACTTGTACTTACATGATTATGATACTGGGGGTCAGAAGAAATTCAAGAAGTTGGAGGATAAATGACTAGTTGGTGGCAAGACAGGTTTCCCTTCCCCACTTTCCACTCACAATGCGATAACATTCAGGCATTCTCTTTGTTGTAGGCAGGAGTTCTTACATGAATGGGAATCAAAATGATGAATGCCTTTACAGAGAGCTGCTCCTTGCAGAAAATTTGTTATAACCACTCTAACAGATCTCTCTGCATCTGGCCACTCATGGAAATATAACAATGGCTTTGTTATGAAAACTGTATATTTAACACAGGATTTGGTTTTACGGGATCTTACCTATGCCCCATAGATGGAACTGTTCTACCCAGGGAGCACAGAAATCTTTTCTTAGTGAATTGTGAAATTGGAGGGCAGATATTCTGTCCTTACTCTTGCTGCCTGGTGAGATGGATCAACAGCATCTGGGCTTTCTGATCTATATGTCAATCTCAAGTTCCTATTTAAACAGGGAGAAGAGAGGGCACTGGTTGGGAGGGAGATTGAAGACTGCAGAAATGGCCTCAACCAAATTAATAAGTAGGTTTTGAAGCTAATTAATTTATGCTCTTTCTTTATTGGCAGAACATGTAATGTGCTGTGTTTCACCTGAGGCCATGTCTCTCTCATGGCTGATCACAATTCCTAGGAGATGCATTCACTTTAAATTTACCTTTTCTTGTATTTTTCTCTTTTAGGTAGCTATAGATTTCACTGCCTCAAATGGGGACCCCAGGAACAGCTGTTCATTGCATTACATCCACCCTTACCAACCCAATGAGTATCTGAAAGCCTTGGTAGCTGTCGGGGAGATTTGCCAAGACTATGACAGGTAAGAGACTTCAGGGCATTTGGAGCCTTATCATCTCTCACTTGGGTGAGATGGTCTTTGACTGATCCGGGGCAGAAAGTGGAAATTAAGTCAAGTAACTTCTTATGCAGTGGCTTCAAAAGCTTCATCCTCTCCATACTAGAAAAACTAAGTTTGTACCTAGCTCACTTTGGTCACCAAACAAAAACCTTTCTCAGTTTTCTTCTCTTAATTGGCTTGCAAGACAATTGGATAGCAATTTTGGTTTCCATTTTCTGAAATCTTAGCATGTGTCTTGCTACTCAAAGTTGTTTGTGAACTAGCAACATTCTAGACCTACTGAATTTGAATCTGCATTTAACAAGATCCCCAGATGATTTGTGTATACTTTATAGAGTTGTAGAAGCACAGGTCTATTAGACATTACCGCATCTAATCTTCACATTAACCCTTATATAGTATGTATTCCTTAGAAGAAGGGAATACTGTACAGGCGGTTAAGTAATTTGTGTGCTATCACATAGCCAGAGACAGGACTTGAACTCAGGTCTACCCACTCCAGAGCTTAAGTCTATAATCACTATGCTTCACTGACCTCAAAAACTATTGGTAACTTCAGCAGAGGGTGTGGTACATGTGTGTAGACAGATGAATGTGTATGTTTGTATGTGCGTATATAGAAAATGTGATTTAACATTAGATCAATATTCTATCTATTTTTACTTGATGATAAAAATAAGGAGTATCTTACATGAATTACATTAAACTGAATGTATTCTGCCTTTGCAGTAGTTTTAGAATAAAGTCAAGGAATTTAGATGTTTTCTTAAGGAAAGCTTTTTGAAGAGAAACCAATGTGAATATAAACGTGTAAATCTCAGTTAACTCCCTGGTATGATTGTAAACCAAGGCTAGTTAGTAACGAGCAGCAACAAATTGACCTTTCAGACCAGGAAAATAAAGAAAGCACCTCTGTCCTTTAGGTCTCAGATGAATTTTATAAGAAAGCATGATTTCTGTTCCATCTAGTGTCATAATTGGTGATAATCATGTTAAAAACCTGTTATACTCCACATCATAGGAAATGACACATTCTCATAACTAGCATGTACAGAGAAACTAATAGAACAGGGTAATGGGAAAGGCGCAGTCAGTCTCCTGCCTACCTGTGTCTCTGGATTAAGCTCTGTCATCACCAGTAACTCAAATGTAGCACAAAGGCAGTTGGACAATGAACAGGTCCAGTAAAATCAAAGAGCTTTGAACACTCAGGGCCTTGCTGACACTTCCTCTCCTGTACATCTAGGAAAGATGTCAATTATTATTTTAAATTACCTTGTTGGAAAAACACCTCTTATACTTAATCTTGAGGTATTGACTGTGAAAAACTCCCTTGAGTTAACTTGAGATAATTTGAATTTAAACACTGATTTCTTCAAGCCCCAGTGCGGGCGGTGTGGTGGTGGTGAGGTTCCTAGAGAGGTTTGTGTCATATGAGTATTTCCACCAGGGAGAGAAAAGACAGGCCAGTGGTATCCACTACATTGGAAACTTCTCCAAACTTCACCAAGACACAAAACCAATAATTTTCTTCCTTCTTTGTATCACACACACATTAATAATCTAGCATAATAATGTGTGAATATGTTGAGAGGCAAGAAGCAGGAGAGTATCTTCAGGATTCATAACTTTTCAATTCTCAAAATGCTTGCAAAGAAAAAGTAGGTAAATGCACTTAACACATATCTCAAACAGTAGATGCTTAATTAAAAAGTTAACTAATCTTCAGGGAAGAAGGCAGTCTAATAAAGTGCAAAGAGAAGACTGATGGGTTTTCCAGAAATTAAGATACTAAGCTTCAGAGCCCTTATTGTAGCAGATTTAGTGGATGATCGCAAAGAAGCTGCTGAACATCTCCATTTCCTGATTGCCTCACATGCAAAATGCAGGCTATAGTCAGAGTGACATGTATATCTTGTAAAGCTTTTATTCCTCTGTGAGCCAGACAAAGTCTGTGGAGCATTTTTTGTTCCCTCAAAAATGTAGATTCAATATATAAATAAGATATGAAACTTTAGAAGTTACATGAAGAATCATCATAAATTATTGTTTAAAATCTTTTAATAGAGTAAGATTGATGTTATCATCCCCAACTGGCCCAGAAAATATAGTTTCTACAGCTCAATGGAACAATTATTTTTTCCATATATAGAAAACAGCTCAACATTTAAATGGGCAAATACTTAAGGAAGAAAAAGGATTGAAAAATTCCAGGGCTCCTTTAAAGAAGCTCCCTAGAAGAATGTGTATTGCAAGCTACTTGCTTGAAAACTGACAAGGTTCCGCTGTTTCTCCGTTGTGTGGGTGGATAGACAATAGACAGGCAGAGTCAGGAAATTTCAAGTCGGGGCTCTGGAATTAATTTATTCTCACATCAAAGTCAGTGAGGTTGGTGCTCAAAGAGAAACACTTGAATAAAAACTGACAGAAGGCATTGTTCCCCCTCCTGCAGTGACACAGAGGTTTCTAATCCCCAAGAGCCTTAGAAATTCCTCCCAGCCTCTAGCATCCAAGAGTTTCCTTTCTGTCTTGTACAGTCATTGCTACCAGGTCATTATAAGGTGATCCATGAAGCAGAACAGCTTGAGAGTTGGATAAAACTCTTCTCAGAATGGCCTTGAAGGGAAGTTTCCCACAGACAGCTGGTCCTCAAGCCTGCCTGCCTGTTCTATCCTTCAGCCTCTGAAAGAGATGATACTACGCATTCCCTCTGCCTTGACCACCCACCCCAGCATAACTATTTGTGCACACACACAAAAACACACATGCATGCATGTGCACATACACACAGGCCCTCACAAGCTCAAGTTGTAGCACTTCTCTAGCTTCTGTATCCTGGTCTGCCTAGACAGCTCAAGGCCAAGGTGACATCTTTTCTTTGGGGCCAGCAGGGATATGGGTTTCTGAAAACCTGACATGTTCTTTAATAAAAAGCATGGCCTATCTGCTGTCAAGACAGTACAGAAACTGACCATGTACATTTCTTGGAAATACAGATTGCCATTTTGTAGACATGTCTACCCCAGAATGAGATAGATATCAGAAACCAAAGCATGGTTTCTTCATGGTGTGGTGGTTATGGTAGAAGGAGACAAAGTTAGAACTAACACCAAATCTGACATGTATTTTCAAGTGTAGAGCACTTGTTTAGTGATGAGAAGACAGTTCAAATCACAGTGCTACCTTTTCCACTCTATCGTCAGTCAGTGGTTCTCAGCCTTGGCTATACATTGAAAAGCTTTAAAATG